>NW_016107350.1:4426904-4436938 GCF_001604975.1 Cebus imitator | reverse complement strand
AAAAAAAAAAAAAAAAAAAAAAAAAAAAAAAAAAAAAAAAAAAAAAAAAAAAAAAAAAAAAACAGGGTTAATGCAAATATCACTCATTCTTAAGAACACAATGTGAAGTGAGTTACAATATGTATTACATGTTATTACCATAAATTTTATGTGTTTCTTTTCCTACAGTAATGAGCATACATAAACACACACACAAGCATATGGATAAAATATAATTTCTAATAATCAGCTTATGGTTTCCCACAAAGTAACTCTTTCAATAGAATCTTGCCTGAAACCACATAGTACAGAGAGTTGAAACTTACTCTGTCTTGTCTTTTTTCTCTACTACTTTCAGATGTTAAATTTTTGTCCCTCAACCATACTCATCTCAGTAAGAGAACTTAAGAATGTTAACTTTTCACCATTCCCATCTTTCTTCTGAAACCCCAGATGAACTTTTGACTGTCCTCAGCTCACAGCGTTTTCTTCAAAAATTACTCTATGCCTTGTGATTCTCACATAGATTAAGTTACATCTTTTTACAGTATTTCAAAAAATATCCATTCATATTAACTCAGTGTTCAAACACACACACACACACACACACGCACACACACCCCTATTCCAGAGTTCACTGATAACATTTTTCTTCTCCTTGTCATTTTCCTTTACTTTTAGACCTCTATTCTGATTTATTTCAACTATTTTTTAATTTCAACTATTTTCTCAAATGTTTTTCTAAATTAGATAGGAGAATAATAGACCTTCCACATCCATCTCCAAATATTTATTTTGTCCTAGCAGATGGATCATATTTGTCTAAACAATAGATCTGGGGTTTCAGAGTTTTCTCTGTAAGGCCATAAATGGGACTCAACTTTCTATCAGATTCCTCTATTTCATGTAATAAATGTAAGGGGAACATAATTATTTTTAGTCATAGCTAATTTTTAAAAATCTGATTGTTTATAAAATTTTCTTTTTTTCATTAGGCTGTGAAACCTTATCAGGGTTTTCCTGTTTGATTCTTATTCTATTAACTCTTTCTGGAACTCAAAACTATTAAACTTGTAAAGTCAGTATATTGTTCACTTCAAGAAAAATTATGATTGTTCCTTTCCTCCATCTGCTCTTTATTTTTCTCTAGGAATACATGTTATTCACACAACAGGCCGAATGAATATGTTCTCTAAATCTACTTTCTCTTCCCCACAATATCCATAATTTTATGCTTTTGTTCAATGGCTAGTAGCTATTTCTTCTAGTCAGGTATGATTTTAGGTACCAGAACAATCATTCGAGTCTAATCAGTGACCATTCATGCCTTCAATCTATATGTTCATTTTCTTTATTGTTGTTATTTACTTATTTGTTTAAAGCAAAAGGCTTTGAGTTACAGAAATCTGTTTGTGGTATTCACAAAAGCCCTCCAGTGCTCGTATTAGCTACTGTTTAGTACACTGTCTTTCTGGGTAATTCCTGCTCTACCTGTTTTTCTCTCTAATGCTTTACCCACTATGATTATGACAGTTTCCTTTGTGCTCCTTGGGGCTCTTACTTGTTCTGGAAATAGCTCACCAGGGGCATTCTCACAAGTTGGGGGCACCATAGAGCTCTTTGCCTTCCTAAGTCAGAAAATTAGATTGGTGGGTGTCAGTGCCCTGACGAGGCAGAGAGAATTCTGTCCTTGAGTTCCCATGCAAACTCTCACCCATGAGGGTTAATCATGCTGAAGCCTTTAATTCCCTCGACTCTCCTTGTGGATAAATAAGCCTGAGAGTATTCTGGGCCTTTCGTAGGCTTCTGCAGGTTGGTTCCTGTGTTCTGCTGTGGTCCAGAGAGAATGAGTTTGGCAATTGCTTTCTCCCCTGAGACTTCAGCTATGAAGAAGACCTCACTATCTCTTCCTTACCAGCTCCTACAGCGGCTACAGGAGCTACATGCCTAGCTGAGGAAGACCAACATGAGCTGGAATCTGGAGTTGAGAATAAAAGATGCTACCATCTTCCATTAAAAAAAATGCATATCTATCTATCTATCTATCTATCATCTATATTTCAAATTCACAGGCTGATTTGATTAGTGACTATAAAAACCGTAATCTAAAACAATACTCACATATATGCAGTAGAATTAAATATATAAAATCTTTACTCAATAAATGTGTTACAAAGCTTAGAGTCTCACAAAGATAGTCAAAAATTATCGTAGAAGAATGTTATTTTAATTACCTTTTTAAAAATTATCACATTGGATGAAAAATAAACAAAAATAAATTAAAATAG
This sequence comes from Cebus imitator, assembly GCF_001604975.1. Lineage (NCBI taxonomy): Eukaryota > Metazoa > Chordata > Mammalia > Primates > Cebidae > Cebus > Cebus imitator. The sequence continues at coordinate 4,434,671 of NW_016107350.1, read as the reverse complement.
CTACACCACAGAAACCGGTGAGTGGTGGAAAATCCCCACACCATTAGAGGACTCAAGCCCTGGATCAGATTGTGTTGGCTGCAGTGCGGGCTTTGCATTCAGTTGAATCTGGAATAATGCCTCCTTGGCTATTTTCTAAATATGTGAATTTGTAGAAGTGATTGAAATATTTTATGCCAATTTGCATATGTTTAAAATGATATTCAAAATACTTCACGTGTTATCATATATTTTTAAATAAATAAGGTATGTAAATGCTTAGGAATATCTGAAAAGCTTTATTGGTTAATGTAGTAACAACTCCTATTAATGGTATTATAAGTTGGCCATACACTAAAAGCTTAAAATACCTGGAGACACAAATTTCAGACACGCTATAGTCATTTTTCTGTGCAAATAATCAAATTGAATGTGTTGGTATGTTCTTAACAATATATATGCAGAACTTATGTGATAGAAGAATCATATCAATTAAGCAAGTATTCCAGGTGTTTTTCAATTTATAAATATTTCTTTCCCCTTGAGATCCAACTACCCTTAAATGATTAGAAATTAATTTCAATGAATATTATAATTGCTAGGTTCAATAGTTTTTAACACTTTATGACATAAAAATACTAAGATATTTAGAAATTGCATATTTATAGCCCCTTCAGATACATATGCAAATAAAAATTGGTCTTCTAAAGATGTCTCTGATTTTCAAAAATATGTTAATTGCACAATCATAAAAATGATTTTTCTTACCCATGTCTGACATTTCAGGCACAGTAACAATGTATGGTCCATCTGTGAATTTTGGAGCATTGTCGTTGATGTCTTGCACTTTGATGATGAACTCAGATTCAGGTTCAAGAGGTTTGTTTGTACGTCTGTCAATAGCTTGAGCATGAAGCACATAGTGGGTCTTCTGCTCTCTGTCTAGGCTTTTTGTTGAGTGGATATCACCCGTGGTATCGTCAATGATAAATATAGTCCCAGCACCCTCTCCAGTAAGGATGTACTTGACAGATCCATCACCTTTGTCAGAATTGGAGTGCAGCTGTGAAATACACATGGAATAATTTAGCATGTATTTATATTTCAACCTCACATTATATTTTCTGAAAACTCCCTATCTATAATTACTTTGACTATGACTTTTCTTCCCTTTACAGCAAGCTGTGTGCTACTATTATATTTACTTTTGTACAGTTTTTTTTGACTTGCTTAATAATATGGATATTGCCATCATGGTTTGTCTAAAAGATCCAATTATTGATTTAAGAAAAACTAATAAACAATATTTATTAAAACAAAATTAGCCCCTGCAATTTTACCAAATCAACATTCCACTAACTACAATAAAGTTGGGAAAATAAATTTCTAGTACATTACTGTTTCCTTCCATACCTGTGAAAAAAATATATTTTGTTTTAATTATTTGACATCCTGTTTCAATTTTAAGACTAAAACAAAAATATATGGTAGGAGAATTGGAGGTTCAAATTAATTATGAATATTTTCATAAAACATATTTAAGTCATAGTCACAGTTATGTATTTAATAATTTGGAAAAAAATGAAATCACTTCTAATATAAAAGACTGATGTAGAATACAAAAAAAACTAGGGATAGAGGATATTTTTATTTAAGGACTATAAAACTTAACTCAAAATTTAAATAGTAGTAACATATATAGTCCATAAATAGGCCCTCATTTTAATTAATTAAAATACAGTAACAAATCCACACTTATTGAAATTAAAATGATCAAATATTATTTGAATAGATATTAGAAAAGTAATGATTCATTAGAGGCTTTCAATAAGAAAAATCCCTAAAATATTAAGATAATACACTTTGTTGTCATGCAAACAAAGTATATGCTTTAAACTGCATCTAGTTTTTACTTAAGATTCTGCTGTAACACCAAGATTCACTTAAATAGTTTCATGTGTGCCAGTGCTATATTTCTAGCTAGAAATAACAGCAGTATTCTCTCAGATCACAAATACATTTTTAAAAGATTGTTTCTCTCAAGTGGTCTGAGCAGTTATCCTTTATATTAAACCTTTTTGGTCACATAACCTCTATGACTTACCTTTTTCTCATTTCTGCCACGTAGAAACACTGAAAAAACACAACCTTGTTCACACAGCATTTCAGTTTTCTTGCCACAGTAACGTGAAAATTTTTGAGGTTTTAAAGTCTGAACTCTCAGAAGACATTTGGAAAAGGCCAGATACAGAAAAAGACAACGCAATATGAGAAAAAGACTTTTTCTGGGAAAATTAGGGCAACTGAAATCCAAATGATAGTAGGGGAATAATTTTACTTCTTTCTTGAAAATGTGAAAAATTACAAGGACAAAATTTTTGAGAGAGATCACAGAGTAAGATCCAACAAATAAAACCGTTTACAAATGCTTATTTAGATCTTTTATATAAATGAGCAAAAATACATCAGCCAATTATGAAAAACACAGCTTTCAAGGATTCACACTTCATTAGTAAATTGGATACTAAAAGAAGAATGCAGAATAAATTGAGTGATATAATTGTAGAGATGTATGAAAATGTGTTTGTTTATTTATATATCTTAACAAACTTTCAGTATCTAGAAGAAAAGATTCATCTTTCATGAAGCAGACACCCACAAAGTATCAGTAGAGGAACCTATTTCATATTCTGTAACTTTGCATCAATCCATGACCAAAACATAGCAAAGTAAATCAACAAATTCATTTACCACGTTTCAAAGCCTTTTCTAGAATATTTGTCATTAAACTAACAAAAGGTGAGATTGTTTGGTAATTATTATGTTGTTATACTATACATAATTTATAAATCTGCATTTTGTAGTTATAACTATTTAAAACATTTTTTCAGAATGTGTTATGCCTTTAACAATTTCAAAAAGTATAACAATGATGAAAATTGACTTTCATCTTCAGGATATATATGTGCGTGTATGTGTGTATATATATATGTTATATGTATGTGTGTGTGTGTATATATATATATACACACACACACATACATATACACATACAGATGTGTATATGTGTGTATGTATATGTGCATACACATATAAATATACTTATGTATATGTAATATGAACCTGTACACTTGGTATAATTTTATATAACTATATTTTGTTAGTAATCAAAAACTAAGTGCTGTAAAATTAATTTTACTAAAATACAAAAGATTTTGTTATACTAAGTGTATAGTTAGGTGTATATTACAGATACCTATGAATATTTAAAGAAGAATATGCTGAAGTACATAAAAGAAATAGTAAAGGTTTTAACCTACAGCATCTATTTAAAAATCTATATACTATACAGTGTACATAGATTCTAGCAATTCAGATGTAAAAATAAAAATTTCAGTAATTTTATGGCTATCAATTTTAAGACTTGAATCTGTCTCTACATTTATAACATTTTTATAATTGATATATGTCTCTTATAATTAAGAAACATAGCTTTTATAACAACTAATAGCATAAATGCTTCAGAAAATATGAATAATTTGAACATAGATTGTAATAAGATCAGTGAATTATAATGCAGTAATATTTGTATTGTTGGATAACATTACACCAAATATCATATTTATATTGTTGGATAATGTTACACCAAATATCATGAAACATAGACTAAAATATCTTGAAAATGTATTTGGATTATGTTGCTTACTAAGAATATTTAGCATGAGTTTTTAAATAATGTAGATGATCATTTTATTAATGAAATTTTAGGCTCATGGCTAGCCTGGTTAATCTTGAAATAATCAGGTTCCCATTTAACACTAATGAGAAACCACTGTAGTAATTATTTAGTCGTCTAATAGTTTGTATGATTATGATGATAACCACTTTTGAAGTAGCAAAATGGTTTACTCTCAAGATTCCCTCTCCTCCACCCCATCTATTCTCAAATCTCAGTTCTGTTTGCAATATACACTTTGCAACAGGAATGGAGCCTGAAAGAAACCTTGACTACCTTCTTTTGATTTTTTTTAATAAATGGGTATTAAGACTCAAGAGAAGTGTTTTTTTTTATTAAGTTGTGTAAGTCATGAGATGACAAATGAATGAAACAGGCGAATAGTAAAGGTAGTTGCAGGCATAGAAAACTTGAGAAATGGTGAAAAACCTCTTTAATAGAGATAATCTGGTTAGGATTATTATGATGATAGAAATATGTCATTTCTGAGTGGGGTCACCAATGAGACATCAAATGAAAGAGATTGAAAAAGAGCATGGAAATTACAACTACTCCATATACAGACATGGTACTGATTCTATAACCAGTTAAACATAGGTTGCAAGCTTAGCTATCCACTATACTACTTAAGAGAGATATCTATAATTTTTTTACAGTGAAATAAGTAAAAATAATTAGAAGATAAACTTGATTTTAGTCACATGCAATGGAGTCCTTTTTAGCAACTTAGTAATTCCAAGAGCACTGTTGCAGGGTCTTATTGTAACACGCAGCAGTGGAAATATACTTTAAGAGTCATGAGATTTTGCAAAGTAGGCTATATTTTCATGCTGATAGACAGACATTATATTGTCCTAAAGGACGAAGAGAGTCTTCGCGTATCTTATCACATAATAAAGTAGGGTTAATTAACTTCTCTTTAGAGAACAGCAAAGAAATTAGGTGTGAACAAAATTAAAAAGAAAAGAAAATGCAGTTACCCTAGTGAAGCAAAATGAACACTTCTCTAGCACTATTTTAATAAATTGTCACTTTCTTAGCATTAAGTAGCAACCTATGGCACTTAGAAAGCCAATGTGACTCATATAAGTTCACTCTAGAAAACTATTTATTCACTCTGGACTATATGAGGATCAGGACCTAAAAATTTATAGCTTTCACTTTAATGTAAAGTTCCTCAATTAAAATAATATTCTATCACTTGGGGAAGAATAACTTTCAAAGGTTAAGAAGATGGTGACAGGACCATTTGTTTAGAAAGTTATTTTCAATTAGGACTTTAAGCTATGTTAAAAAGATAGGTCACTGACTTAAAACTGTAATATTTTGGGCTACATAACTTATATACTTGTTTGTAAGTAGGAAACATATATATAATATTTCAAAGGGAGCCAAAAATGAAGGTAGAAGTATAGTAATTCCACTATGATTGATCATTATCTCCAAAACTAGCATAAAAACATATGATAGAATGTGAAAGAAATGTGAAAACATAGAGAATACATGTCATTGAGAAGTAGTATGTATCCTTCATTCCAGAACTTATTATATTCTTAAAGCATAAGCAAATGAAGCAAAAATCAGTTGAACTCTTAATAAGTAACTGATGTGAAATAAAACACATTAAGCAGTAACAGTCTCTTGCTAACTGATAATATATTAGTCTCTGTGAAAAAGGACCATGTATTAACCATAATTTTTAACTACACACCAATAAATGTGACAAAAGTTATGTTGAAGAGTTAAAGTTTTATTTTAAAAAAATTTAATCCATCAAGGTGGATGGAAGTCAGGACTAGACTGCAGCTACAACTTAGCTGGACAGAGCAGCATGTAGAGACTCACATCATGAATTTTAGCCCCAGAATCAAGAAACCCAAGAGTACCCACAAACCCTCTGAAGGAAGTAAATTGCTCCTGCAGGGTCCCGAGAGACCCCAAATACTGTAAGTGCCCAGACTGTGAAAATGGGAAAGGAAGATCCTCCACCCCTGAATACATACCCCCACTGAGGAAACTGAAGGTCTAGTCTATGGGAGAAGATTCGGATCTTACCTAGAGGTGAGTAAATTTAGTGAGCTAAGCAAAATACAGGGGTAGAGGAAGCAGTGTCCATTCCTGCTTGGACTCAAGGAAGAACACATATCCAGTATGTAGACTCCACAGGCGGGGGAAGCACCAGACCCCTACTTTCACTCTCAGCTGGGAAGCCAGGAGTCAGGGGCAATTTCTCAGCTCTGTCTGCCCATTGCCTGGAAACAGACTCATTGCTATTAGGGGGCCACTGTAGGAGTGAGAGCAGCCTTCAGATTGTGTGGAAGCTGGGTAAGGCCTCTGACTGCTGGCTCTCCCCCACTTCCCTGACAATCTGCACAACTCAGCAGAGGCAGCCATCATCCTCCTAGGTACATAACTCCATTGACCTGGGAACCTTGCCCTCATCCCTCACAGCAGCCACAGCAAGATTTGCCCAAGAAGAATCTGAGTTCAGACACACCTAGCCCTGCCCCCACCCAATGGTACTTCCCTAGCCATCCTGGTAAGAGAAGACAAATGGTATATACTTTTGGGAGTTCCAGGGCCTCACCGACTACAGGTTTCTCTCCATATTACCACAGCTGATGCTCTCTGGAAAGCATCACCTCCTGGCAGGAAGCCAACGGGCACAAAAATAGAGCATTAAACCACAGAAGCGAAGAATCTCACAGGGTTTATTTCACTCCCTGCCACTTCCACCAGAACAGGTACTGGTATCCGTGGCTGAGAGACTCACAGATGGTTCACATCACAGGACTCTGCGCAGACAACCCCCAGTACCAGTCCAGAGCCTGGTAGACTTGTTGGGTGGCTAGACCCACAAGAGAGACAACAATCACTACACCTTGGATCTCAGGAAGCCACATCCATAGAAAAAGGGGAAGGTACTATGTCAAGGAAACACTCCATGGTACAAAAGAATCTGAACCACCAACTTCAGCCCTAGACCTTCCCTCTGACATAGCCTACCCAAATGAGAAGGAACCAGGAAACCAGTTCTGGTAATATGACAAAGCAAGTCTCTTTAACACCCTCAAAAAATCACACTAGCTCAACAGCAATGGATGCAAACTAACAAGAAATCCTTGACTTACCTAAAAAATAATTCAGAAGGTTATTAAACTAATCAGGGAGGTACCAGATAAAAATGAGCTCCAACAAAAAACAATAAAAACTTCAGAAAACACCGGACACATAGAAACGCAAAATATTCTGGAAAGTCTTAGCAATAGAATTCAACAAGTAGAAGAAAGAAATTCAGAGCTTAAAGACAAGGTCTTCAAATTAACCCAATCCAACAAAGACAGAAAAAAAAAAAATAAGAAAATATGAACAAAGCTTGAGAGAAGTCCGAGATTATGTTAAATGACCAAACCTAAGAATAATCAGTGTTCCTGAAAAAGAAGAGAAATCTAAAACTTTAAAAAACATATTTAGGGGAAAAATTCAGGAAAACTTCCTTGGCCTTGCTTAGAGACCTAGATATCCAAATACAAGAAGTACAAAGAACACCTGGGAGATTCAACACAAAAAGATCATTGCATAGGCACATTGTTATATGTTGTGGCAATGCATACGTTATCTAAAGTTAAAATGAAGGAAAGAATCCTAAGAGCTGTGAGACAAAAGCACCAGCTATCCTGCAAAGAAAAATCTATGAGATTAACAGCAGATTTATCAGCATAAACCCTAGAAGCTAGGAAGAACCGGGGCCTTATTTTCAGCTTCCTCAAACAAAACAATTATAAGCCAATAATTTTGTATCCCATGAAACTAAGCATAATACATGAAGGAAAGATACAGTTTTCTTTTTCAGACAAACAAACGCTGAGAGAATTCGCCGCTAAGAAGTCACCAGTACAAGAACTGCTAAAAGGAATTCTAAATCTTGAAGCAAATCCTGGAAACACATCAAAATAGAATCTCTTTAACAGAACCTCATAAATCTCACAGGACCTATAAAACAAAGCACAATTAAAAACTTGAACTCAGGTTGGTTGTAGAGATAGAGAAGT
>NW_016107350.1:4417731-4426842 GCF_001604975.1 Cebus imitator | reverse complement strand
ATGAATGGAATGGCACCTCACATCTCAATATTAACATTGAATGCAAATGGCCTAAATGCTCCACGTAAAAGATACGGAACTGCAGAATGGATATACACAACTGCAGAATGGATAAGAATTCACCAACCAACTATCTGCTGCCTTCAAGAGACTCACCTAATACATAAGGACTCACATAAACTTGAAGCAAAGAGGTGAAAAAAGACATTTCATGCAAATGGACACTAAAAGTGAGCAGGAGTAGCTATTCTTATATCAGAAAAAATAAACAAACTTTAAAGTACCAGCAGTTAAAAAAGACAAAGAGGGAAATTATATAATGTTACAAGGCCTTGTCCAACAGGAAAATATTACAATCCTAAACATAACTGCACCTAACACTGGAGCTCCTAAATCTGTAAAACAATTACGAATAGACCTAAGAAATGAGACAGACAGTAACACAAAAATAGTGGGGGACTTCGATACTTCACTGACAGCACTAGACAGGTCATCAAGACAGGAAGCCAACAAGGAACCCAGATTTAAACTATACCTTGGACCAAATGGACTCAACAGATAAATACAGAATATTCCATCCAAAAACTGTAGAATACACATTCTATTCAATAGCACGTAGAACTTTCTCTAAAATAGACCATATGATAGGCCTCAATAAATTTAAGAAAATTGAAAGTATATCAAGCACTCTCCCAGACCAGTGGAATAAAACTGGAAATCAACTTCAAAAGGAAATTAACCATGCAAATACGTGGAAATTAAATAGCCTGTTCCTGAATGATCACTGGGTCAAAAACGAAAGGATGGAAATTTAAAAATTCTTCAAACTAAACGTTATACAACCTATCAAAACCTCTGTGACACAGCAAAGGTGGTGCTGAGAAGAAAGTTCATAGCCCTAAACTCCTACATCAAAAAGACTGAAAGAGCAGAAACTGACACCCTAAGGTCACACCTCAAGAAGCCAGAGAAACAAGAACACACCTAACTCAAACCCGGCAGAAGAAAGGGAATAACCAAGATTATTATAGAACTAAATGAAATTAAAGCCAAAAAAATACAACAAATAAATGAAACAAAAAGCTGGTTCTTTGAATAGATAAATAAAATTGTAGATCATTAGCAAGATAACCTCCATAATAAATGAACCTCCATAATTAATGAAATGGGAGATATTACAAATGACACCACAGAAATACAAAAGATCATGCAATGCTACTGTATTAGTCAGAGTTCTCTAGAGGGACAGGACTTAAAGAATATAGATATAGTCTATATAAACATAAAGGGGAGTTTATTAAGTACTAACTAACACAATCACAACATCACACAATAAGCTGTCTACAAGCTGAGGAGCAAGGAGAGCCAGTCCAAGTCCCAAAACTGAAGAACTTGGAGTCCAATGTTTGAGGGCAGGAAGCATCCAGCACAGGAAAAAGGTGTAGGCTGGGAGGCTAGGCCAGTCTCACCTTTTCACATTTTTTGACTGCTTTATATTTGCTGGCAGCTGATTAGATGGTGCCCACCAGTTTAAAGCTGGATCTGCCTTCCCCAGCCCACTGATTCAAATATTAATCTCTGTTGGCAACATTCTCACAGACATATCCAGGATCAGTACTTAGTATCCTTCAAGACAATCAAGTTGATACTCAGTATTAACAATCACAAGTCCACCCCCTGTCAAAATGAATGCACAGGCATCTCCTGAGATCATGCATAATCTTCAAATAAAAACAATAATAAGGTCATAATTAAATCTAATCTAATACAACTAACCATCCTTCCTACAACCAGAAACACACCAATCCCTAACTACATACTATCACATAAAGTTAACAATACTTTAATGCTGATATGAAGTCAATAAATCTTATGTCACATGATAAAGGAAAAGGATATAAAATAAAGAAATTTTCATTATACAAGTGTATACATATACAAACATATTTTTAGCAAAAGAAGGAGGAAATATGACCATTACAGTCCCCATTTCTGCAGTTGGTCACGTGGTGGTAGCTGTTATTGATGACTACCTTCTTCTACTAACTATTCTGTATTCCCTTTGCCTTCAGCAAGCACCTCAGCAGGTCGTAGTATTTTCCCTGGTGGAGTGACCCAAACCTTCACTCCTGAGGGGTCCGGACCATTTGTAGTCCTGCCTGGATTGAGCTGTTGTAGTTTTCATTGACCTTTATCACAGGGCATGGTAATACTAAGATATACCCAAATGGATCTCCTGCATTCCATACATACTGTTCCTTACCTCTGCTGTGAAGTAGTAGACTGATTTCATCTTGATAGTCTGGGTCAGTCACCCCAGTCAACACTGTAACTCCTATGTTAGCTTGTTGATTTAAAGGTAAGAGGAGCTCAAAGTGTCCAGGTGGCAGTCTTAACTTCTAGTTCAATGAAATCGTAGCTTTGTTCCCTCTGGAACTAAGGCTACTAGGCCTGCAGAACTTAATATCGCAGTACAGGAAACAAAACTTTTGCTAGTGGATCACTAGAAGTGATGGTGAGTGATGCCATCTCCACTTCTACCCCTTGTTTACTGGAACCATGCATGAATCCTGGCTATGGGAGAAACAGAGCAATATACTGGATGCTCATTTAGAGCATACACAGGCTTCTGGAGAACTTTTCCTCGGCCCTGCAAAGTATTGTCACCTAGTTGGTGTTGGAACTGTGACTTCATAAGGCCATTACACCATTCTATCAATCCATCTGCTTCAGGATGATGGGTAACATGGTAAAACCAGTGAATTCCATGAGCATGAGCCCACTACTGCACTTCTTTAGTTGTAAAGTGCCTTGGTCAGAGGCAATGCTCTGTGGAATACCATAATGGTGGTTAAGGCATTCCATGAGTCCAAGGATGGTAGCCTTGGCCAAAGCACTGCATGCAGGATAAGCAAATCCATATCCAGAGTAAGTGTCTATTCCAGTGAGGATAAACCTCTGCCCTATCCATGATGGAAGAGGTCCAATATATTCAATCTGCTACCAGGTACCTAACTGATTGCCCTGAGGAATGGTGCCATATTGAGGGCTCAGTATTGGTCTCTGCTCCTGGAAAATTGGACACTCAGCAGTGGCCGTAGCCAGGTCAGCCTTGGTGAGTGGAAGTTCATGTTGCTGAGCCCATGCATAACCTCAATCCTTATCACCATGACCACTTTGTTAATGGGCCCATTGGGCTATGTCAAGGGTGTTTGAGGAAAGGGGCTGAGTGGTGTCCACAGATCAGGTCATCCTATCCACTTGATTATTAAAACTCTTCTGTTGAGGTCACCCATTGGTAAGTACTCTCATGGGATACAAATATCTTCAGTATTTGATCACTCACAGAGGTCCATCCACATACCTTTTTCCCAAATTTCTGTCATAAATTTTCCAATCCTGCTTCTTCCAAGTCTCTGACCACCCAGACAAACCATTGGCAACAGCCCAGGAATCAGTAGATAATCGCACATCTGGCCACTACTCCTTCCATGCAAAGTGCACAAATCAGTGCACTCTTCGAAGTTCTGTCCACTGGGAAGATTTATTTTCACCACTGTCCTTCGGGGATGTTCTAGAAAGGGGCTGTCGTGCTGCAGCTGTTCCCTTTAGGGTGGTGCCTGAATATCGTGCAGAACCTTCTGTGAAACAGGCCTGAGTCTTCTCTTCCTTTGTCAACTGATCATAGGGAATTCTCCATGAGGCCATCGTGCAGGATGCGGAAGAGAAGGCAGGGTGGCAGATGCGGAGACCATGGGCACTTGAGCCACTTCCTCGTGTAATTTCGTTGTGCCTTTAGGACCTGCTCGAGCCTGATCATATATATAACCACTTTCATTTGATGATGAAATGCTGCTCTGCATGACCCACTTTATAGCTACATGGGTTGGAAAGCACCTAGTTAATGATAGGCAGTTCAGGTTGCAGGGTGACTTGATGACACATAATCAAACGTTCAGTTTCCACCAAAGCCCAGTAACAGGCGAAGAGCCACCTCTCAAAGGAGAGTGCTTATCTGCAGAAGATGGCATGGCCGTGGCTCCAAAATCATAGAGGCCTCCACTATGATTCACCTATGGGGGCCTGCCAAAGGCTCAAAACAGCATCCCTGACTGGCACTGACACCTCAAGCACCATTGGATCAGTTGGGTCATATGGCCCAAGAGGGAGAGCAGCTTGCCCAGCAGCTGGGACCTGCTGCAGAGCCTTCTCCTGTTCTGGACCCCACTCAAAATTGACAGCCTTTTGGCTCTCTCAATAAATAGGCTGGAGTAACACACCCAAATGAGGAATGTGTTGCCTCCAAAATCCAAATAATCCCACTAGGCATCGTGCCTCTGTCTTGGTTGCAGGAGGAGAAAAATGCAGCAACTTATCCTTCACCTTAGAAGGAATATCTCGACAGGCCCCACATCACTTGACCCCTAGAAATTTTACTGAAGTCGAAGGTCCCTAATTGTAGTCGAATTTATTTCCCATCCTTGGCATGCAAATGTCTCACTAATAAGTCCACTGTGTTTGCTACTTCTTGCTCACTGGATCCAATCAGCATAATGTTACCAATGTAATGGACCGGTGTGATATCCTATGTAAGTAAGAAGCCATCAAAGTTTCTTTGAATAAGATTATAACATAAAACCAGAGAGTTGATATATCTCTGATATAGGATAGTAAAGGTTTATTGCTTGCCTTGCCAGCTGAAAGCAAATTGCTTCTGGTGGGCCTTATGGACAAGAATGGAGAAAAAGGCATTTGCCAAGTCAGTGGCTGCATACCAGGCACCAGGAGATATGTTAATTTTCTCAAGCAATGAAACCACATCTGGTACAGCAGCTGCGATTGGAATCACCACTTGGTTAAGCTTATGATAATCCACTGTCATTCTCTAAGATTCGTCTATCAAGCATAGGCCAAATGGAAGAATTGAATGGGGATGTGAAGGCAATCAACACCCTGTGTCTTTCACCTCCTTGATGGTGGCACTAGTATCCACAATCCCTCCAGGGATGCAATATTGTTTTTGATTTACTATATTTCTAGGTAGAGGCAGCTCCATGGTGGTCTTTCCCACCATAATAGCCCTCACCCTACCAGTCAGGGAGCCAATGTGTGGGTTCTGCCTCCTAAGTATGTGTATGCCAATTATGGATTCTGGCACCGAGGAAATTACCACAGGCCATGTCCAGGGACTCACTGGACCCACTGTAAGTCAGACCTGAGCTAAAGCTCCATTAATTACCTGACATCCATAAGCCCCTAATTTAACTGGAGGGCCACAGTGATGTTTCGGGTCCCCCAGAGTCAATGTCAGCAATCAGATAAGGGAAAAAAATAAAAGGCATCCAAATTGGTAAAGAAGAAGTCAAACTGCCACTGTTTGCTAATGATATGATTGTTTACCTTGAAAACCCTAAAGACTCCTCCAGAAAGCTCCTAGAACTGGAAAAATAATTCAGCAAAGTTTCTTTATAAAGAATCAATGTACACAAATCAGTAGCTCTGCTGTACACCAACAGAACCAAGCAGAGAATCAAATCAAGAACTCAACTCCTTTTACAATAGCTGCCATAAAAAGCATAGGAACATACCTAACCTAGGAGGCATAAGACCTCTACAAGGAAAACTACAAAACACTGCTGAAAGAGATTATAGATGACACAAACATATAGAAACACATCCCATGCTCATGGTTGGGTAGAATCAATATTGTGAAAATGCCCACACTGCCAAAAAAAATCAACAAACTCAAGGCAATTCCCATCAGAATACCACCATCATACTTCATGGAAATAGAAAAAACAATTCCAAAATCTACATGGACCGAAAAAAAAAGCCCGCCTAGCCAAAGCAAGACTAAGCAAAAAGAACAAGTCTGGAGGCATCACATTATCTTATTTCAAAATATAGTATAAGGCCATAGTCACCAAAACATGGTGCTGGTATAAAAATAGGCACATAGGCCAATTGAACAAAATAGAGCACCCAGAAGTAAATCCAAATACTTACAGCCAACTGATCTTCAGCAAGGCAAACAAAAACATAATGTGAGCAAAGAACACCCTTTTCAACAATGGTGTTGGGATAATTGGCTAGCCACATGTAGGGAAGTGAAACTGGATTCTCATCTCTCACCTTACACAAAAATCAACTCAAGATAGATTAAGGACTTAACTCCAAGAGCTGAAATTATAAAAATTCTAAAAGATAAAATTGAAAAAAACCTGCTAGACATTGGCTTACAAAAGAATTTTATGATCAAGAATCCAAAAGCAAATGCAATAAAAGCAATGATAAGTATTTGGAACTTAATTAAAATAAAGAGCTTTTGCATGGTGAAAGGAGCAGTCAGCAGATTAAACAGACAAATCACAAGGAGAAAATCTTCAGAATTTATACCTGTGAGAAAGGACTAATATCCAGAATCTACAATAAATTCAAACAAATCCCTAAGAAAAAAACAATCGATCAAAAAGTGGTCTAAGGAAATAAATAGATAACTCTCAAAAGAAGATATACAAATGGCCAAGAAATATACAAAAAATGCTCAACATCATTAATGATCAGGGAAGTGCAAATCAAAATCATATTGTGATATCACCTTACTCCTGCAAGAATGGCCATAATCAAAAACAGCAACAACAAAACAATAACAACAACAACAAAAAAACAACATTAGATGTGGCATGGATATGGTGAACAGGGAACACTTTTACACTGCTGATGGGAATCTAAACTAGATTCCTTAAAGAACGTAAAGTAGAATTATTTGATCAACCAATCCAGCTGCTGAGTTAAAGAAGTAAAAGAAGTCATTATACGAAAAAGACACTTTTGCAGGCATGTTTATAGCAGCACAGTTTGCAATTGCGAAATCATGGAACCAAACCAAATGCCCATCAATCACGAGTAGACAAAGAAACTCTGGTATGTATATATACACAATGGAATACTTCCCAGCCAAAAAAGGAATGAATTAACAGTATTCACAGCGACCTGGATGAGATTGGAGACTATTATTCTAAGTGAAGTAACTCAGGAATGAAAAAACAAACATCATATGTTCTCATCGATATGTCGGAGCTAAGCTATGAGGACACAAAGGCATAAGAATGATACAGTGGACTTTGGGGGGAAGGGTGAGAGTCAGGGCGAGGGATAAAAGACTGCAAATAGGGTGCAGTGTACGCTGCTACAGTGAAAGGTGCACCAAAGTCTCACAGGTCACCACTAAAGAATGTACTCATGTAACCATACACCACCTGTACACCAATCTTATGAAAAAAATTTAAAAATTAAAAATAAACACTTTAAAATGCTTAGATTAACCATAATACTGATGATAATTAAATATAAACAAAAAATTAAGAAATTAGATGAGGGTATTTATTTGTTTAACTGGATATGTAGGAATACAGAAGTCTCTTGCATTAATTTTGGTGTTTAGTTTTTAACAGATGTACATGTATTTTTGGAGAAGGAAACTAGTGAATATGGAGAAGGAGAAGAAAAGGAACAGAAAGCAGGGCTTGTTTTAATATTATTATCTTCTGAATTTCAGATTGAGGGTATTAACACTCAAGATTTTAAACACCCCACAAAACTTAAAAGTAAAATTTTAAGTTGTCATAATTCCACCCCCATCAGCTCTACTTTGAAATGTCTCATCCAAATATGTTAGATATTTGAGCACTATAGGAGTTAGGCAATGATTGAAAATTTCACTGCTAGTTGTAAGCCCTCAAAATGTGACCAATCAATTGAAATTGGAGTAATCTATATAGGGCACAGGAGTACCTCTTCTCTATCAGAATTAATCTGTCTTATTAAAATCTTCCAATCGGAGTCTAGTAAAAAAGTGGTAGTCTGACAGCTGGTTAAAAGAAAAAAAATCTCACTGTGTATTAAACACAACTACATTTCCAGGAAAATACTGCATAATTCTATTGCCCACACATTAAAGTATATTATGGTTTCATGTCAATTAACATTCTACCATTATTGTTCATTTTACTTCTTTTTCAACAAGAAAGCAGCAATTCTACATAAAAGGAGAGGGCAGATGAAAGTGTAAGTGGCATCAGTCCTTTGATCAATTCATCTGCCAAAACACTGTAAGATATTGCTTGATGTAGCAATGACTCCTAAAAGGAGTTGATTCTTCCAACAAATTTGTTACTACCATAGTGCCAGTAACAATGCTGAGCACCTGCATATATTACTGAAAAAAGGAGGTAGTGATGCCTGCCTTTGCTGAGGCCACATTCATTCCAGTGGGGAGATGCAGACAGTAAGCAGAAGATATGACTGATATTTAATATACTAGAAAGAGACAAGCTTAACAAAGAGAGAGGGGAAGCAGACAAGAAGAAGGGTATCAGAGGTGAGTGGGGTGAAGTTGAGAGCTTGCAATATTAAATAAGAGAGTGTAGTAGGCAGATTATTGGCCCCTTAAAATGTGCGCCTTAACTCAAGGAACCTCTGGATATGTTACTTTCCATGGTAACAGGGACTTCACAGCAATGACTAACTTTAAGGACCTTGAAGACATTATCTTGGTTTCTCTATATGGGAACAATCTGATTAAATGGGTCCTTAAAGGGAGAGAATCTTCCTAGCTGGGCAAGAGAGAAGGATGGAGGCATGAGACTGATTCAGCACTTCCATTGCTGTTTCTTAAATGTAGATGGCTATGAACCACAGAGAGGATTGTAGAGGATGGAAAAAGATTTTTAAAAATAAATCTTCATCTAGAGCCTACAGTACGGAAAAAACCTTGAGACATTTCTTGATTTTAGCCCACTGAGAAATATCTTAGACTTCCGACGTAAGGGAAATGTTAGATGATAAATTTATGTTATTTTAAGCAACTTAGTTTGTGTTAATTTGTTAAAGAAGCAATGAAAAACTAACAGAAAGAGTCAAAAAGGTTCAGTAAAAAATGACATTTTAGCAAATTTTTGAAGAAGGTCAAGGACTTAGCACAATGCACATCTCAGGGAATACTCTGCCATTTATGGCAGAGGCAACATGAAGAGCAAAAGGAACATTTTAGAAATACTTTAGCAGATTCCAAAAATAGTGAAAATGACAAAGTGACCAAAGAGGAAGGCA
>NW_016107350.1:4410231-4412731 GCF_001604975.1 Cebus imitator | reverse complement strand
TAATATTTCTCTGGCTGAATTTCAGAATTGCTGTGTACTCTTTGGGGTCAGTCATTTTGTTGTTTTTGAAAAGGAATAGCTATATTCATTTTTCTATGCTTGTCCCAGCATTGTATTTTGTATTATGGGGGGAAATCAACATTTTCTTTGTAGCTTCACAGAACTACAAATCAAGAGAAACTATATACAAGGATATGTGCTTACACATCTAGATTTTTAAATAGCACAACTGAACAAAAAGACAATCAGTCCAATTAAAAATGGGCACATCTACACCTGGACTTGAAATAGATTATAAGATTCTGGACTCTGAGATAACACTACAATGGAATGATACTTTAGGGATACTTGGGTAAAGATAAGTGTATTTTGTGAGAGAAATATGAATCACTGAGGTATCGGAGGGTAGGCTCTGGCAGGGAGCTATTGGAATTCTCTCTAATGTGTACTGTCTCCTGTAATTTATACCCTTGTGTAATGTTGTCTTTTTGATTTTGGGTGGGACATAGTGACTCCTTGTAATAAGATGAAAGTGATGGATGTCACTTTGAAATATAGGCTATAAAATGATATTGGCTTCTGTCATGCTTACTTGGTCTTATCATCTATCACTCTCTGTTGCTCTCTATCTTGGAGCCCTCACTCAGGGCAGAAAGCTGCTATGCAGGAAAAGCCCTAAGGAGGGGCTCACATGGCAAGAAAGCTGATATCTCCAACCAACAGTCAACATGAACCTGAGGCTTGCCAACAGACATAGGGGTATCTTGGAAGAAGATTTTCCACAACATTTTGTCTTGAAGTGATTGCGACCCCAGCTAACACCTTGATCAAAGCTGTGACAGATCCTGAAACAGTGGCATTCAGCTAGGCCATGCCTGAATTCCTGACTCACAGAAACCATGAGATAAGGAATGTTTGCTGTTTTAAGCTACTGAGTATTGGGGAAATAATGAACTCGCTAGCGATGCATTAGAATGTATCTCAAAATAGTATGCTGAATTAAGTAAGCCGAACTCAGAAAAGCACATGTACTTTGGTTCCATTTGTATACATTTATAGGGCAAACAAAACTAAGCTGCAGTTAGAGAAACCAAATCAGCTCTTGTCAGCGGCGGGAGTGCACCAATTAACTGCAATATATTTTTTACTTTGGGACAGTTTATAAAGTTTTCAAATGTCCTCTAATTATATACTTATTCATGCAAAATGTACCTATCTAAAATCAAGATGAAGAAATTTACATTCGAAAAGAAGTTTATGATAGTTTTATAGCTTACTGATAAAGAAGTGTGCAAATTCTTTTCCATTCTGCATATTGTTGGGAACTAGTGACAGAATTTTTCTCTAAAATGATTAAACACATTTTACTCTCCTGTTCTTACAAAGTAATTAATTAATATCCCAAACAAACTTTGGAGCCTGATTGTCACTCTTTCCCCTACCCCAAAAAACATATTTATTTTGCATTTACAAAATTATACCCTCCTCAAAAACATGTCTGCGTCTTAATCTATAGAACTTGTCAATATGTTATTTTGCATGGAGAATAGGCTTTGTTGATGTGAATAATTTAAGGACAGTTAATCGGGATTATCCAGCTATGCCCAATAAAATCCCAAGAGTTGTTATAAGAGAAAAGAAAAGGCAGTCAGGGAAAACCTGTGAAGACGTAAGCAGAGAGAGTGAGCGAGAGAGAGAGAGAGAGAAAGAGAGAGAGAAGGAGAGAGAGTTGAAAATGCCTTAAAGCTTGAAGAATGGGTTACAAGGCAAGGAATTCAGGCTTCTAAAAGCTGAAAAGAAACAGAATCTCCCCTAGTCTCCAAATGAAATGCAGACCTAATTTTAGAAATTGTGACCCCCAGAACTATCAGTTGATAAAATTTCATTGTTTTAATTGTGTTATATATTCTGCTAAAATATTAACATATTTTATAATACCACTTTAAAGTACTATACTCATATTTTTAAATTAAGAAACTGAATCTTATTGTTGAAAAGTAAATTTGCCAAGAATACAAAGCTACTAAGTAATAGAATTTAGATTTGAATGCCTCTAACTTCAGAGCCTGGGCTCTTTTTAGCCAAATAACATTATTGTATTATTATGTTAATTATGCACAGACATAATTATTGAAAGTCTAAATGTACAAAACTGTATATACATTTTTACATCTTCTGCGTTGGTTATATAACAAATAACCAAAATTGAGATTAAACATTATTTATATGTCCCTTCTTAATATAAACAATTAAGAGCTGATGAATTATTCTGTAATATTTACATGCATCTTATATTTATCTTCTGATATTCACAATCATTAGAGACACAAAAAACCCTTCAAAAAATCAATAAATCCAGGATCTGGTTTTTTGAAAAGATCAACAAAATAGACAGACCTCTAGCCAGATTAATAAAAAAGAAAAGAGAGAATAACCAAATTGATGCAATAAAAAACGATAAAGGGGATATCACCACAGATTCCACAGAAATTCAAACCAT
>NW_016107350.1:4393945-4407531 GCF_001604975.1 Cebus imitator | reverse complement strand
CATGTGTGTTCCTATGCAACAATTTTGCATGTTCTTCACATGTACCCCAAAACCTAAAATACAATAAAATAAATAAATGGGGAAAAAAAAAAAACTTGGAATCATAAACATTTGTAAAAAGAGAAGGGAAACATGCACACACACACACCCCTATAAAGCGATGACAAAAACAAAGAGAACATCTTCTGGAAAATTTTGAGGGACTCTAGTATTTCTCTATATACCTAGATCCAGGTTATGAATCACTTTTGGACATATTACTGGTCTTTGAGATTTACTCCAAGATAATATGAGTTTGGTACACTGAAGAGGTGATGAAAAAGCTAACAGAGATAAACACCTACATTTTAGAGCTCAGAGGCTAGAGCTCACAAATTTTGGTGCCTGGGCAGAAATACGTGGGTGGCAGGGTGACAACAATTTTGGACTGAATATTTGTGTCCCCTTAAAATTTATACTAAGAGAGGATAGGCATGATGGCTCATGCCTGTAGTCCCAGCTCTTGCAGAGGCAGGAGGATAACTTGAGCACTGGAGGTAGAGGCTGAAGTGAGCGTAATTGCTCCACTGCACGCCAGCCTGTGCAAAAAAGTGAAGCTTTGTCTTAAAAACAAAAATCATATTAAGGGGAAATATTCATATTAGGTAGAAATGGAACCCTCATGAATGGGACAAGCAGTCTTATGAAAGAGATCCCAGTCTGGACGCAGTGGCTCCCACCTGTAATCCCACCACTTTGGGAGGCTGAGGTTGGAGGATCACCTGAGGTCAGGGGTTTGATACCAGCCTGACCAATATGGTGAAACACAATCTCTACTAAAAACACAAAAATTGTGGCTCACGCCTGTAATCCCAGCACTTTGGGAGGCCGAGGCGGGTGGATCACGAGGTCAATAGATCGTGACCATCCTGGTCAACATGGTGAAACCCCATCTCTACTAAAAATACAAAAATTCAGCTGGGCATGGTCGCGCATGCCTGTAATCCCAGCTACTCAGGAGGCTGAGGCAGGAGAATTGCCTGAACCCAGGAGGCGGAGGTTGCGGTGAGCCAAGATCGCGCCATTGCACTCCAGCCTGGGTAACAAGAGCAAAACTCCGTCTCAAAACAAACAAACAAACAAACAACAACAACAAAAAAACAATTAGCCGGGTGTGGTGGCATGCATCTGTAGTCCCCACTACTAGGGAGGCTGAGACAGGAGAATTGCTTGAACCAGAGAGGCGGAGTTGCAGTGAGCCAAGATCTCACCATTGCAATACAGCCTGGGTGACAGTGTGAGACCTGTCTCAAAAAAGAAAAAAAAGAGAGGGAGAGAGAGAGAGAAAAAAAAAAAAAAGAGAGAGAGAGAGAGACCCCAGTGAGCTCTCTCTCCCTCTCCCTACCATGGGAGATGATACAAGTGTAAGTCGGCAGTGTACAATTCACGAAAGGATAAACAACACAACACAACAGACCATGCAATACCCCGATGTTGGACTTTCAACCTCCAGAACTGTGAGAAATAATTTTTTGTTGTTGTTGATAACCCATGCAGTCTGTGGTACTTTGTTATAAGAGCTCAATTTGACCAGGAAAGGAACCCAGAGCCAAAGCTGCAGAAGCTAGAAGTCAGAGAAGGGGCACAGTGCACGGGAGAAGCAAACAGCAAGAGGGGGCAATGCACTCATTTGGAAAAACAGGTAGTTTCCCGTGACAAGTCACAGTAAAGGTGAGGGTACTTGGAATGTTTACACTACTAGCTCGCTACCAACATTAGAGAGAGTTAAGTGAAAGTAGTCCAGAGACAGGAACATGCCCTTTACCAGCTATCTTAGGCCATTCTTGCATTGCTATAAAGAAATATCTGAGACAAAGGAATTCATAGAAAAAGATATGTAATTGGCTCACAGTTCTGCAGTCTGTACAGGAAGCATAGAGAAATCTGCTTCTGTGGATGAGGAATCTGCATCTGTGGATGAGGAATCTGCATCTGTGGATGCGGCAACTGCCTCTGTGGATGCGGCATCTGCATCTCTGCGTGCGGAATCTGCGGCTGTGGATGAGGATCTGCTGCTGTGGATGAGGAATCTGCTTCTGTAGATGCAGAATGTGCTGCTGTGGATGCCTCAAGAGGATTACAATCTGGCGGGAGGTGAAGCAGGAGCAGGCACCTCATGTGGTGAAAGCAGGAGCCAGAGAAAAAGAGTGTGTGGAGGGGGAGGTGCCACACTTTAAATGACCAGATCTCAGGCTAACTCACTATGGAGGAAGACAGCACTAAGCCATGAGGAATCTGCCCCATGATCCAAACTCCATCCAGGCACCACTTCCATCACTGAGGATTACAATTCAACATAAGATTTAGATGGAGACAAATATCCAAACTATATCAGCAGCTCAGGCAGATGTACATCAGCAATATAAAATAAATAGGCCCACAGGAATACTACACATGAAAATTAAGCCTGTCTTCGAAATAAAACAGATTAGAAACACATTAAAAGGAAAGCCATGGTAAAGGAGAATGAAGTTGAGAACTCGTAAGCTAGGGTGCACAAATTTTGGAGCCTGGGCAACAGTGTCTGGATGGGAGAATGGCAATTATTAAAATAAGGGAGAACGAAGTTGAGAAACCACTGATTTTGATTACCAAAAATGCAGATTTACAATAAGACTAAAGAATAATTATACTGTACACTAAATTATCAGAGAAGTAATGTATGCAATTAACAAGATGCTCAAACAATAGGAAATGATCAAGAATGGCCAGACATTTGAAAAAATACTATCTGGGAATAAAAAGTATGAGGGGGATCAGAATTTTAGTGAATGGATTAAACAGTGGATTTGACACAATAAAAATAATTGGAGTAAACTCATTATGGTCATAATTGTTAGGATCAAGGAGGGCAGATGCAAGTTTTCTTTTCTACCTACTCAAAAGGTTTCATACTTTGGGCAGTCACTATAGCATTATATTTCATATTTTAAGAGACACATTCTTTATGCAAGGAGGACAGTTGGCTAGAGTGGGAATACAGGAAGAGATGCAAAGCATTGATAACAGTCTGTTTAATTCTTTATGCAAATTATGTATTTACAGGTTCTCAATATTGAAGAAAAAAGGAGAAAAGGGATGGAAAGAAAGAGGGATGGATGTAAGGAGGAAGTAACAGAGGAAACAATAAATTCATACAGGGAGCAATGATAGTAATATGATCAAATTAAAATAGGAGGAAAAAAGGAATAATGACAATATCATACATTGTCAGCAGATTATTTTAGAACATGATTAGATGTGAAAGCATTGGATTATATTAACAAAAGTAAGCCCATAGTATTATCTTATTCAAATGACTGTTACATACATGTTTTTAGTGGCACCATAGTAAAATAAGACTATATAAGTGGGAGCTTTGGAGTGTGAGATCTTTGTATCACTGAACAATGTAAATGTGCTATAAGTTTTGGTTTTCTCATTTGAAAAGTAGAAATAATAATAACTAATAGTCAAAATAGTAATAGGGATCGAATAAAATGCCAATAAATCACCCATTATTATGTCAAGGAACAAAAACAAGTGTTTTACAAGTTGATGACATTAATGAAATATTATGCAACATAACATTTGAGTCTTCATATGTTTTTATACAAGTGTTGAGAAAGAAGATGCAAATATATGGCTTATGCCTGTAATCCCAGTACTTTGGGAGGCTGAGGCAGGTGGATCACTTGAGATCAGGAGTTCAAGACCAGCCTGTCCAATATTGTGACACTCAATCTCTACTGAAAATAAAAAAATAGCCAGGCATGGTGGCACATGACTGTGATCTCAGCTACGTGGGAGGCTGAGGCACCAGAATCACTTAAACCTGGGAGGCAGAGGATTCAGTGAGCCAAGATTGTGTCACTGCACTCCAGCCTGGGAAACAAGAGCAAAACTCTCTAAAATAAAAGAAAAAAGAAACTGCAAATATAAAGCAAAGACAAGTTTATATGTATACGTGAATTTTTTTTTATCTCTCTCAACAATACATGTTAACAATAACACAAGATAACAGATGGAAGACAATGCAGTTTGGGTAGTTTAACAATTATACACAGAGCTCAGATGGACTGCTATGCCAGTACAACAGTGTCTAAATAACCCAAGACAACCAACAGAAGAAAGATTCACATGGGTGGCCAGCCACACTGTGCTTGTGAAGAATCAAGCATTGTGTATTAAAGAGAATTAAGGACTAAATTGTTGGTATTCTTGCAGATGAATTAGAGCAAATTTGAGATCAAAGTTCCATCCTCACTGATCAAAGAAGAAATAGGTAAAGATTGCCAAATAAATATCTTACAGCTTTAAGTTGTCATGGGGATTGATCTTTAGTTTCTGCTAGATTTTCAAAGTTAGCTAGTTTTATATTTGAAATTTTTCAAAATGACTGGGTTCATTTATGAAGATTATTTTAAAAAATTAGAATTACTAAAATTAATAGAACTTTTAAAACAAAAAAACAAGTTAACAGTATTAGGAATGGGAGAGAGGGAAGATCATTAAATGCCTGCAAGTAGTAAAAAGGTGATAAAAGATTAATATGATTAGCTTTCTGCTAATAAATTCAACAAATCAGATGCAAAGAACAGATCCCTTGAAAAACCCAAATTACTAAATTTTAATCAAGAAGAAAAAGATAAACTGAATAGCCCGGTACTTATTAAGAAATAAATTTATAGTTTAAACTCTCTCCAAAGAAACATCTCAATAAACACAAAACACCTTCGCCAAAGCCAACACCATTTGTTACAAAAACTACAAACTAGAAACAAAACAGAACATATTTAACCTAAAAGGGGGCATCTATTTAAAGACTACATCAAACCTACATGATTAAATATTGTAGACAGAATTCCACCCCCTCAATATCTGGAACACAACAAAGATGTCTGTTTTCACCTCTTGTATTTAATATTTCGATGGCAGTTTTAGCCAAGAAATTTTTTTAAAGATATATTAATAGTGTCTTTATCAGACAAGAAGAAACAAAACTACCTGAATTCACAAATACAGTTGCCTATGTAAAAAATTTTATTCAATCTACAAAAATACTATTAGACCTTATAAATGACCTTAGCCAGATGATGGAATTCATGATGAAGATAAAAAATGATATTAGCACTGTATCCTAGTAACAAACAAAATTAGAAACATAAACATACTATATGAATAATCTCTGGTTTTCCTCTATACAAGCCTTAAAACAAGACTTAGCAAACTGTCACCATGTGGTATGGACTCTTGTTATTGTGCAAAGTCAAACTAATGAACAATTTGGATGCAGACCCAAAAAATGCAGTGGACAACACAAAACCATTTTAAAAAGCAAATAGAAGGCTTTCCCTTTTCCTTCATGAATTGTATAACCAATAGGAGCCCATCTCCTCATGCTGATAACTCATCCCTGGACAGGAGAATGTGAGGAAATGTAGCCTAGCTCTGCAGCTTCTCTTCCCTTTTTTATATGTATTATGCTCAGATACCTCCTCCTTGCACCGCATCTGATGCGGGCTTCGTTTGCAGGCCAGGAAGCATATTCAAAACTCTCTTTCACAAATTGTCTCTGTACACACACAGGATTTCACCCACCTGGCTAGGAATAAAATATAATTTGCAAATAAGTTTAATAATATATGTGGGAATAAGTTTAATACCAAGTTTAATAATATATGTGGGAATACTTAACAATTTTTATCTTTATATTAATACATGAGATAGATGCTGTGCCACGTAATAGAGGGAAAACTGAGACTATGGAAAGTTCAATAATCTGACCCAGGTAGGACAGCAAATTAATAGCAGAGACAGATTCACATTAAGAATTATATAACACAAATATCTATAGTATTAATTTTTATAGAATAATGTCACTAAATATGAGTTGAATAATATCCCAGATTAACGATTAAAACACAGTAAATTTTGTTTTATCTTTTATTTTTTTTTTGAAGAAACCTAATAGCAGAGACCATTAAGAAAATTGAGTTAGTTTATTGTTTTACATGGAGAATATATTATCGTAACAAATAGTAAAATACAATAGAAGTTGAATTCTTTCTCTCATTAGGAAGCAGTGGTAGGCAATCTGTTGTTTCCAAGGCAGATGTGCTAGCCTCAATTCGCCGCTTCCACATTTGGATCTAAGACTTTCTTTCCCAGCTTTGCTCTGTCCCAGCCAAGGAGGAGAAAAAGAAACAGGGACAAAGTGGAAGGAATATTCAGAATTCATCACAGTTTTCTTCTCAATGTACTGTTGTATATCAATGTACTGTAGGCAACCAAAGTTGCATGTCTTACTTACACCAGCATCCCAGTGGGTAAAATTTAGTCATGGTTACACACAGCTACATAGAAGGCTACACAGGGCTTCTTTATGGACCAGTGTGTAGAGGATGTTATCACTAGAATGTTTGACAGTTGGCAATCAGTCTTTGGGTACAATGAGCAGTCTCTCTCATCAAGGTCATATAGCCAGTAATAAGTGGCTCATATTTGAACCCACATTCATTTGGACTCACAATAAGACACAGACTAACAAGTTTAGTCTCCTTTTGTATACATAGTGTATCAATTAGTACATGCTTCCACTTAACAATGGGAATTTTTAAATTACATAACGTGCTAAGAATTCAGGCATTCTTGGTAAGGATGTAGGAAGGACCTGTTAAGGTCTTTCCTTATATAACCTTTTTAGCTTAATGTACCCTTCATTATAACCTTAGAATAGGGCACTATGTGCTTATTCTGTAGAGAGAGCTCCATCCATAGAAGAATGCATACCTTCAACTGAAGTTATTCATGTCTTTATACACCACCTCCGCTTTCACAAATACAGAAGGTATTCATCATTTAACTAAATACAGTTACAGATGCAGAGTTACCTGCTGTATTAGATCTTGAACCTATGAATCTTGAACTGTATGAATCTAATTATCTATGTATTTCCTTGTCAATAAGAAGAAACAAAGAGCCCTTATTATGCCAGTATTTTTCCTGACACAATTTTCTCATTCCTTGTAAATAAGCATGTCATTTTCACGTTATTTTTATGTTTTGATTTTATCAATAAATTGTATGCTACTGTCAGTTTCCTCTACATTATTGTTCACAACATATTTAAATATATCTGTTTAGGCTACATTAGGAATAAAAACGGAAAAGAAAAAAAAAAACTGGAAATCCTTTACGTTGCTTATGGATACTTCTTTTTCTCTTGGTTATCTAATCTACCAAACAGCAGAACATCATAGCCTGGTTCATGCTGTTTCTTTTTTCATATCTGCTTCAATACCTTCCCTAAGAGCAAAATGATTTTCCATTACCAGCTGCAAATTCACGAGAGACAAAATGTATTTATATTTTTTCCTCTAGCTTTACTGTAATTTCTTTCCTTCTTTAACTTTTGTATATGGCCACAATTTTCAGATTTTTAATAATGCCCCCTTACTTTCAAGTCACATTTTCTATTGGCTTTGGACAAAGGTTTCGTAATGGAAACTGTTACAACACTACGAAAGGAGCCTATATTTTTAGCAAAGAATAATGCCACAGGTGATCAAATAAGGCCTGCTGAGATGGTTTCCTATTGAATGTTATGAAATTAAATACGACATGTCAAAGATTTAAAATACTTTTAGAAACAAAGAAAAACTCACAAATAAATGTGTTATTCCAATAAATTTGATGTGCATGAGGCTAGATTTATTTTCATAATCAATTTTAAACTACAACTAAAATTTTTTTCACTAATATTTTTCAAAAATTTATTATGGCTAAATAGAGGCCCATAGTTGAAAAGTAAATGATGTATCATTTACTGGCATTTGTAAAGTGAATATTGTTATTGCAAATAAAAAATTAATAAAATATTTGCAATCATCAAAGATGAATGTAATTATAACAGTATTGACATTTTTAATTTCCTCAATTCCTGTGTGAAATAAAATCACACAGAAAAAAAATTAATTTACGTATAAGTGCAAAAATATGTACCACTACCCCTACAAAAGATATTAGAAAATGGAAATATATGTATGACCTAGAAGTGTACTCATTGAAGCACTAATTACAATCATAACAAAAGAGAAAATAAAAAAAGGGAAGGTGTAAGCAATATGGAAATTTTCCCAAAACTAGGCAATGTGTAAGAATAAAAAAAATTGAGAAACAAGTTCTAATTTTGTGAAGTTTTGTATTATATAAAACTATATTTTACTGAAACCACATTAAGGTTTTGTTACTGAGTAAAGTATTATTATTAAATGTGTTGATATATTCATAATTTTTTTTCTTTCTCAACATTTAGAGTTTCCAGCAAACAAATTAAACACTTACAATAGTCTGAGTCCAGAGAGAATTGCAGGTGAAAATGGAAAAAACAATAATAATAGAAAAGAAGGGACGATTGGTGGCAGTCCCTTGTCTTGAATGAAAAGTGAGAGAAAGCATTAAGTTTTTCACATCCACAATTTTTGGATAATTTCTGCTGTGTCAGAGGCATCCTTAATTAACATACACAGATATCATATTTCTATTCTCTAGTAAACCTGTTTTCTCTTTGGCTTCATAATCAGCTCTTTCCTGTAAAGAAAAATATATACTTTGGCTGAAAAAATCTACTTTCAATTTAAATGTTAGACTAACAATGGGACATAATAGGGACATATGAATGCAAAACAAACAAACAAAAAGTAAACACACCCATTTTAATTTGTTTTCACACTGTTATACAGCACTGCCAGTTTATAAAGGAAAGACATGTAATTGACTCACAGTTTTGCATGGCTGGGGAGGCCTCAGGAAACATACAGTCATGGTGGAAGGCACCTCTTCATAGCAAGGCAGGAAAGAGAATGAGTGCAAGCAGGGGAAATGCCAGACACTTATAATACTATCAGATCTTCTTAGATTCACTCATTATCATGAGAATAGCATGGGAGAAACTATGCCCATGATTCAATTACCTCCACCTGGTTCCACTCTTGACACATGGGAACTATGGAGATTACAATTAAAGGAGAGATTTGGGTGGGGACACAGAGCCAAACCATATCACACTTTCTCAGAGATTAGTAAGACAAAAGAGATTTTCTTGTGTAGCGTATATGTGGCTTGGTGGATTGTGATGTGAAGAAAAGCAAATTCAAATTTGTGTAATAAAAAGACATATCCTTAAGGAAAAATTAGTCTACAATGGAGATAGTGCAGCATGATGGTGATTGGGAGCCTAACTTTAGTCTCAGAATTTCTGCATTTACATGAGTGCACTTAGACTAATTTATGCTGTAAGTTGGAACAAGTTGCTTAGACTCTCTGATTCAGTCTCCAGCACTGTAAAATGAGAATGAAAGCAAGTAATCTTCCCTAATTCATAGATATGCTTGACCAAATTCTATTGCTCATGATGTAAATGTTCCTTCTTATTCTGATAAAAACTCTGCATGGAGAAGACATTCTAAATCTTTCTACAACATAAGACATTATTCAGTATATCCAAAAAGCTAATGAGGACTAGATTTTCATTCTGTGTGGCCTGCACAAAGCAATAATATAGCAATATTTGTGGACATAAAGTATTTGATTTCACCAAATGTCTCTCTACCCTTGGGAGAAATTTAATACTTTGTGTAGTCTGAGACTTTTAAATATTACATCTGTTTCACAGATGTAAAATGTATTTGAATGAAAGTTCTTTGCTGCTCTAAGCTACATTAACTTGGTTTCTGCCTAATTAACATGAACAAATCCTGATAAAGCCTTTTTGCTGGTCCACGTGTCACAATTAGAAATTAATCTGCTGTGCTATTATGTAACACGAGGCAGGATACAGCAGTGGAAAGAACATGAAATTGAGATTGTGATAGGCTTCTTTTCACATCCCAATTGCACCAAATATTAATAAGGTACAATTAGATAAGAATTCTTTTAACCTCTCTGAAATGAGTTCTGCAGAGAGCTGTGGATGTAGAAAAAATGGATCAAACAGCATCAAATAATAAAGGACATTAATTAACATTTATAAAACTCATATATTTCCATATTAATATTTAGGTTTTTCTGCTTTCAAAGCATCAAGAGTGATAAAAATATGCCTCACAGGGTTTTAAAGAACGGCATCTCATAGTCACCTGAGCACAGAAGTGGTTGCTCTTATATTCCAAACTTATATCAACCAGGAATTCCTGGATGATAAAGCCAAACATCCCTTCTCTCAAGGAAAGCTCTCTCACCACATGGGGACATATGTGATTTGCAGTTTCTACCCTCTTCCCTCCCTACATTTTGTTAGGAACAATTTGTATCTTTCATTGGGGCCTGCTATGAGGTGGAGTCTCATCACCGTGTGTTATGATTATCTTGAAACATTAATACACTGTCATGACATTGAGTACTACTAATTTTCATTCATGTTCTATAAGACAAGAAAACATTTACTATGGGAATGCAGGTCATTTAAACTCTTCATGTATAGTATGGTTACTACACATTCTAAATTATATTACCAACATTAAAATGTCCTGTATTATTTACTGATTGCCTACTCTTTACCTCTGCCCTTTATATACAAAAATCCAATAGATGGATATTATTTTATTCATTTTATATATGAGTAAAAACATTATACTCTCCTCTACCCTTTATACATTCCTCTGCCCTTTATACACAAAAATCCCATAGGTAGATATTATTTTATTCATTTTGTAAATATGTAAAAACATTTTACTTTAAAACTTTGTGCACAAAAAGTAAATTTATTTCTTCATTCAAAAATTTAATACATTTTACCTATATACCATGTGCATAAAAGTAAGCAACTTTTTGAGCAATTGTGCTTTTAGAAATATATAGCCTATGTTTTTTAAATAGTTAAATGGGGAATAAAAATATACACAAAAAAACAAAAGAACAAAATTAAAACAGTTAAGTATGTTCAAAACGTGGTAAAACAGATGATAACGGGAACATCTAGAAAAGTTAGATTATTATGTCCTAGAAAACAAGAAATCCTCTTACCAGAGGCAAAGGAACACTTTCTGCAACCAGAAATTTTTAGTTGACATTATCTTTTCACGTTGAGACTTGAAAATTAGACTCTTGGTTATGATCTTTCCTATAACGGGACTATTGTATAACCTTCTATTACGCTGACCTGCCACTTTTAAAAATCTTTCTCCTTTTCTTTGATTGTTTCAATTTCTTGCTGTAAAACAGTGCTTGAACATTTTTATTCATTCATTCTTGTGCACATGTAATTGTTTCTTAGAAGTGCATTATAGAACATGAGAATCTTTAACTTTATTAAATACTGCAAAATTGCTCTCCCAAGCAATTCCCAATTTATATTCCACATTTATAACCTAGCAAAGTAGTATTACTTTATATTTTTGAAGCTTTCAAGTATTCACAATTTATTCTATAATTCAGTGGTAGATATGAAAAAGAATGTCAAGGAATTAAGAAAAGCTGTAGTTTCACACACATCTCCCCAACCACCATGGCCACCACCTATGTAATAAATGTGGCTTCTTGTCTTCAGTTTTTAACTAAGTCTTTCACTTTACTGTTCCCCTGTAGCATCTTTTCCTTCATCAGAATACCATTCTTTTTCTTCAGCTCTTACAGATTTAAGCTATACACTATGTAAAGGTATACAAAGGTAGATGATAAACTGTGAAATTAATGAGCTTAAAAAAGGAAAGATCTTGGCAGAGCACGGTGGCTCACATCTGTAATCCCAGCCCTTTGGGAGGCAGAGGTGGGCAGATCACAAGGTCAAGAGTTCCAGACCAGCCTGACAACATGGTGAAACCCCATCTCTACTAAAGACACAAAAAATAGCCTGGCGTGGCGGTGCATGCCTATAATTTCAGCTACTCAGGAGGCTGAGGCAGGAGAATCACTTCAACATAGGAGGCAGAGATTGCAGTGAGCCGAAATAATGCCACTGCACTCCAGCCTGAGCAACAGAACAAGACTGTCTCAAAAAAGAAAAAAAAAAAAGAAAAAGAAAAAAAGAAAGAAAGGAAAGATGTCAGGAAAGTTTGAGGCCAAGTGGGTGTAGCTTCTTTCAATAACTTTCAATGCAGACTTCTATTAACTGATTCTGCACAGCCTCTCTTACTTAATTTTGTCTCAATTCACATGTCTCTAATCGGAGTCCAGTCTCTCAGCTTTTAAACTTTCTATTTCATATGCCTGCAGTGCCTTCATGGCAAATATGTGCATGACTCCTTCCCTTCAAATCTTTGTTTAAAGATCATGTATTAGTAGATTTGTCTCTCAACATCCTATTAAAAATAGCATCTCTGGCTCCAGAGGCTCATATCCCTCTCCCTTGCTTAA
The DNA here is from genome assembly GCF_001604975.1 of Cebus imitator. Lineage (NCBI taxonomy): Eukaryota > Metazoa > Chordata > Mammalia > Primates > Cebidae > Cebus > Cebus imitator. The sequence continues at coordinate 4,395,159 of NW_016107350.1, read as the reverse complement.
TATTTTCTGCATATGTTATCATTATTTGTTATACTATATGCTGTAACTTATTTGTTTCTTACCTGTTTTCCTACTTTAACATAAGTTTCATCAAGATATCCTGTATTTTTTTACTGCTATAACCATCCATAGAAAGTATCAACTAAAAAACAAAATCCCAAGCTCCCTAACCAACTGAATGGATCTTTACTTGATCAACAGGATCCCAAAGTAACCTAAAATACTAAATTCCAGGCCACAAAGGAAAGGGAAATCAGAGACATCTCTTTATAACTTCTCTTTTTCAGAGTTCAGGCACAACTGACCTATATTAATATTAAAATAGAGATCATAAGACTGACAAAACAGACCCTTTGTGGCAATATGATACCAAATTCCAACCTGACTGCTATGACATCACATGACAAATAAGAGCCTCTGAAAGAAATACAGATATTTTACCTCCAAAATATATTCCTTTGACATATTTTTAAATGGCCTTTCAAAGCCATTGTTTATGGGAGAAATTTGCATCTGTGGAGAATCTTCATTAATACAGCAGATCTTTCTTGGATCTAGGAGAGATTAACTAGGAATCTGATACCTTTTAATATCTAAATCAGTCATTTTATTTTTGTATATATCAAATTAGGACCGTGCCTGGCAGAGTCCAGGTGGGTGTATCAGGAAGTAAGAAATTCGAGATTAGCATGGGCAACATAGTGAAACCCCTTCCTTGCTGAAAATACAAAAATTAGCTGGGTGTGGTGGCACACGCCTGTCGACCCAGCTACTCACGAGGCTGAGGCAGGAGAATTGCTTGAATCTGGGAGGCGGAAATTACAGTGAGCAGAAAATGCACCATTGCACTCCAGCCTGGGTGACAGAGCCAGATCCCATCTCAAAAAAACAAAAACAAAAACAAAAACCAAAAAACAATTGTTTGATGAATGAGCAAGTCTTTTAATCTTTTAATTAAAACAGCATCATTTTTATCATTATCTGAAACTATATCCATGTGTTTCCATAGGATGATATATGTGCATATTAGAAGACTAAGTTATAGTGAGCCAAAGATAAACGTTAATCATGAGCCAGGTAACATATGAAATGGACACCCTATCATCACGATTAAAAGAACTAAAGGAGCAAGATCAAACAAATTCAAAAGCTAGCGGAAGATAGGAAATAACCAAGATCAGAGAAGAACTGAAGGAGATAGAGACACAAAAAAA
>NW_016107350.1:4392456-4393842 GCF_001604975.1 Cebus imitator | reverse complement strand
AAGATCCACAAAATAGACCGCTAGCCAGACTAATAGAAAAGAGAGAAGAATCAAATAGATGCAATAAAAAATGATAAAGGGGATATCACCACAGATTCCACAGAAATACAAACTACCATCAGAGATTCCTACACACACTTCTGTGCACATAAGCCAGTAAATCTAGAATAAATGGATAAATTTCTGGACAGTTACATAGTCCCAAGACTAAACCAGGAAGAAGTTGAATCCCTGAATAGACCAATAGCAAGGGCTGAAGTTGAGGCAGCAATTAATAGCCTACCAACCAAAAAAAGTCCAGGACCAGATGGGTTCACAGCCGAATTCTACCAGACATAAAAAGAGGAGTTGATACCATTCCTTCAGAAACTATTCCAAACAATACAAAACGAAGGAATCCTCCCTAGCTCATTTTATGAGACCAACATCATCCTGATGCCAAAACCAGGCAGAGACACGACAAGAAAAAAAAACTTCAGGCCAATATCCGTGATGAACATAGACACAAAAATCTTCAATAAAATACTGGCAAACTGAATTCAACAGCACGTCAAAAAGCTTATCCAGCATGATTAAGTCAGCTTCATCCCAGGGATGCAAGGCTGGTTCAACCTATGCAAGTCTATCCACGTAATGTACCACAAAAACAGAACCAAAGACAAAAACCACATGATTATGTCAATAGATGCAGAGAAGGCCTTCAACAAAATTCCACAGCACTTTATGCTAAAAACTCTCAATAAACTAGTATCATTGGAACATATCTTAAAACAATATAAGCTATTTGTAACAAATACACAGCCAATATCATACTGAATGGGCAAAAACTGGAAGCATTTCCTTTGAAATCTGACACTAGAGAAGGGTGCCCTCTCTCACCACTTCTATTCAACATAGTATTGGAAGTTCTAGTCAGAGGAATCAGGCAAAAATAATAAAGGGTATTCAATTAGGAAAAGAGTAAGTCAAATTGTCTCTATTTGCATATGACATGATTGTGTATTTAGAAGACCCCTTTGTCTCAGCCCAAAATTTCCTTAAGATGATAAGCAACTTCAGCAAAGTCTCAGGATACAAAATCAATGTGCAGAAATCATAAGCATTCCTATACACCAATAATGGAAAAGCAGAGAGCCAAATCATGAGCGAACTCCCATTCACACTTGCTACAAAGGGAATAAAATACCTAGGAAGGACCTCTTCAAGAAGAACTACAAACCACTGCTCAAGGAAATAAGAGAGGACACAAACAGATGGAAAAACATTCCATGATCATGGTTAGGATAAATCAATATGGTGAAAATGACCATACTGCCCAAAGTAATTGAAAGATTCAATGCTATCCCCCCATCAAGCTACCATTGACCATCTTCATAGAACTGGTAA
>NW_016107350.1:4369426-4392433 GCF_001604975.1 Cebus imitator | reverse complement strand
AAACTTCATATGAAACTGAAAAAGAACCTGCATAAGCAGACAATCCTAAGCAAAAAGAACAAAGCTGGAGGCATCATGCTACCTGACTTTAAACTATACTAGAAGACTACAGTAATCAAAACTGCATGGTAGTGGTACCAAAACAGAGATACAGACCAATGGAACAGAAAAGAGGCCTCAGAAGCAACATCATGCATCTACAACCATCTGGTCTTTGACAAACTTGACAAAAATAAGCAATGGGGAAAAGATTCCCTGTTCAATAAATGGTTTTGGGAAAACTTGCTAGCCATGTGCAGAAAGCTGAAACTGGACCCCTTCCTTACACCTTACACCAAAATTAACTCCAGATGGATTAATGATTTAAACCTAAGACCTAACACCATAAAAACCCTAAAAGAAATCCTAGGCAATACCATTCAGGACATAGGCATAGGCAAGGACTTCTTGACTAAAACACCAAAAGCAATGGCAACAAAAGCCAAAATAGACAAATGGGATCTAATTAAACTTAAGGGCTTCTGAACAACAAAGATAAATAATCATTAGAGCAAACCAGCACCCAACAGAATGGGAATAAAATTTTGCAATCTACCCATCTGACAAAGGGCTAATATCCAGAATCTACAAAGAACTAAAACAAATTTACAAGAAAAGAAAAAACAACCACATCAAAAAGTAGGCAAAGGATATGAACAGACACTTTTCAAAAGAAGATATTTATGCAGCCAACAAACATATGAAAAAAAGCTCATCATCCTTGGTCATTAGATAAATGCAAATCAAATCATCCTTGGTCATTAGATAAATGCAAATCAAATCCACATTGAGATACCATCTCATGCCAATTAGAATGGCAATCAATAAAAAGTCAGGAGACAACAGATGCTGGAGAGGATGTGGAGAAATAGAAACACTTTTACACTGTTGGTAGGAGTGTAAATTAGTTCAACCATTGTGGAAGACAGTGTAGCAATTCCTCAAGGATCTAGAAATAGAAATACCATTTGACCCAGCAATCCCATTACTGGATATATACTCAAAGGATTATAAATCATCCTATTCTAAAGACACATGCATATTTATGTTCAGTGTAGCACTGTTTGCAATAGCAAAGACTTAGAACCAACCCAAAGGACCATCAATGATAGACTGGATAAAGAAAATGTGGCACATATACACCATGGAATACTATGCAGCCATAAAAAAGGATGAATTCATGTCCTTTGCAGGAACATGGATGAAGTTGGAAATCATCATTCTCAGCAAACTGACACAAGAACAGAAAATCAAACACCACCTGTTCTCATTCATAAGTGGGTGTTGAACAATGAGAACAGATGGACACAGAGAGGGGAGCATCACACACCAGGGCCAGTTGGGGGTGGGGCGATTGGGGAGGGATAACATTAGGGAGAAATACATAATGCAGGTAATGGGTGGATGGATGCAGAAAACCACTGTGGCATGTGTATACCTATGTAAAAATCCTGCATGATCTGCACGTGTACCCTAGAACTTAATGTATAATAAAAAACAGTTAATCATGAGATATAAATAAATAATGAAACAAACTAAACAAATCTAGCAAGAAGAGACAGAGAGAGAGAGAGAGAGAGAGAGAGAGAAAGTGAATGTACAAAGGCAAAAGTCAGATGAAAGTCCAAGATAAAATTAAGAAAAAATGGATGTAAGACACCAACAAGGAGTGTCTAATGAATAGCAGTCAAATGTATGCATATATATATATATATATATGGACAAATATGTAAACGTATGTATAGATATGTACACATATATGTATATATGTAAATATATATATATATGTTTATCTGTTTATATGTTTATATATACATAGATATGTATACATATCTATAAAACCCCTAAAGAAGGAATAATTAACTCCTTCAGAATTATGTCAGATAAGTAATATTTATTTTTATTGGATAAAGCACCTATTAGTATTTACCAGATTGTGGGAAGTGTTCTCTCCCTCTTCTCTTTCTTTCTCTTTCTTACTCTGTTGGATCTATAAAAATCGCTGCCTAAAATTAACTAATGCCAATGGGAAAACCTGTTACATGTGTTTTCCATTTTACTTATAAAAGGGTGCAATGTAGGCAGATGAAAAATTAGACATTACTGTTATTTTCATATCCTCAAATGTTCTGTTATTATTAAGGTGCTGAGAACTGGTAATTGAGCAATTACAGTAAATGCTGAAATTTTTCTACTTTAAACACACATAGATTGACTTTTCAAGATGGTAATAATGGAGAGAACTTAAAACAAACAAACAAAAAAGCATTCATTCATGCAAAAGATTTGTTCAAATTTGTGTCAGCTAGTTCATCTATATCATCAGTTTCTACATGACAAATAGACTTCAAGTGTTTAATGAGAAAGGAATTACAAAATACATGTAGTTGGTGGAAAGTGTGGTTCTTACAACATTTTATTGTAAGAATATATTCTGGGCTAGTTCCATATTTCATTTGACTATGAAATGGATGCTGTTAATTTGCCATATTTTATATCCCTCAAACTTACCCTGAGCATTTCTGCCTATGAGATCCATCTCACAGGTCCAGTTGGCTTTCATAAGGCGGACTTCTTACCAGATTATACATTAGTGTTCTATCACTGACAAGACTGATGCCCAGAAGTCAAGTTACAGAAGACATATAATTTTGTTTAATGAAAATATCCAAAACATTCAATGATATTAATGAAGTATTATGCCCTACTTCACATGAATGTTATTAAATACCAATATATTGTAGTAACAATTGAAAATGGTGACTTGTTGTTAAAGAAGATGCTTGAATTTCAACTCTTAGGAATTGAGTTTTAAATATATTCATATCTCAGAATTCACCATGGCCTTTCCTTTCTATTTTCCCTAACTCTGGTTTTAGTAGTTTCTGCCTTATTAGCGATAGGGAATTGTTTTGGGGGTGTCAGTAAATTTGCATTCAATTGTGAAGAGCTTGTTTTTGAGGGAAGAGTCCCCTATTCCTGGCGCAGGCATGTCATCTTCCTCACCTTTCTGTATTCTTACCGGAGTTCAAGCATCTAAGGGAATAGTCTTGACTGTTGTAAAGTTGAAATGATGATTGCTCTTTCCCCGCTTATTGTCACAGGGCAATTGCCTTTACAAAATGTTAATCTCATGTGGCTGTGAAGCCAGACCATGTCTACAAAAGCTGGCTGTTTTATTTGTAAGTTGTATGACCTTAGGCAAGTTACTTAACCTCATTGGGTTTCAGTTATTTTACCTGTAATGGCAACCCAAATGCCCATCAACGATAGACTGGATAGGGAAAATTTGGCACATATACACCATGGAATATTATGCAGCCATCAAAAACGATGAGTTTGGGTCCTTTGTAGGGACATGGATGAACCTGGAAACCATCATTCTCAGCAAACTGACAGAAGAGCAGAAGATCAAACACCGCATGTTCTCACTCATAGGTGGGTGTTGAACAATGAGAACACATGGACGAGCACTACACACTGGGGTCAGTTGGGGGGAAATGGGGGAGGGACGGGGGGGGTTGGGAAGCTGGGGAGAGATAGCAAGGGGAGAAATGCCAGATGTAGGTGATGGGGAGGAAGGCAGCAAATCACACTGCCACGTGTGTTCCTGTGCAACAATTTTGCATGTTCTTCACATGTACCCCAAAACCTAAAATGCAATAAAATAAATTTAAAAAATATATTAAAAAAAGAAAAGATAATAGTGCTATGTTCCTCAAAGTGTTTCAATGAGGTAGACATGAATTAATGCACATAAAGGACTTAGAATAATGCCAGCCATATATTAATTACTTAGCAAATGTTAGACACTACAATTGAAGTGACTGTTAATAATGTATAACTGAAATTTATAATTTCAGTTCTTCTGTGTTCCACGGCCATTAATCAAGTAGAAACAAAAAGGCCAAGGAACAGAAGAATAAAGTCAATAGAACTTGGCTACATCTTATAGACAAAACACAATAAATGTTGCTTGCAACATCCCTTTGATGACAACAAAAATATGTCAACTATTAAGAATATCCATTTGACAAATGGGCAAGAAGAGAAGACAATATGAACTTCTATTCCAAATAAATATATGTAAAAATTTTAAAAGCACAAGCTCACTGGCCTTTTCCCCTTCTTTGAACTGCTGAAGTTATTGTCTTAGAATTGATGTTCACCAATAGTAGTACTTGTTTGAAAGCTCTGTGCAGAATTATAAATTAGCAATGTGGGTAAAAACAAAAAGCAATAGTAGTAATTACTTATATGAATAACGAATACATAGTATATAATACAAGTGTGTATGTTGTATACATTTTATATATAATATGATGTGTAGTAAATATATTCAATTTTATATATGACAAGTAAACATAACTACCATTCTTGTTTATTTATAAATGTAATATATATATATGTATATATATATATATATATACACACACATATGCCATAAACGTCCTATCACCTGGGATCGTTGCACTATTTTTGGTTTCGAATATATTCCAAGCTCTTTCATGGGGTGAATATATACTCCTAACCCTGCTATCAAGAGCCTTTTTTAATGCTTCTCTAAACCTCGCTAGTTTTTCAAAAATTGAGTCTTCTTAAACTTTTCTAGTCAATATAAGGGATGAAATCACAAACAACGAAGACAAGGATGCTCCTTCAATTCTGATTTTTCCTATTTTTGCATGTACACATTTTGAAATTTTGTTTCGTTCGTTCCTTCCTTCCTTTATATATTTAATGATTTTTAGATTATATAGTATGTGCCAGTCCTTGGCTATTTGCTGTCTACACAGTGACATCATGGTGAATGAGAGGTATATTAAATGTGAACTTAAGCAACTTAAAATCTAGTGTTGAATCCAGCTGCTGACACATAAATAATTAAAATACTAATGTGGTAAATTCTATAAAAGAACAATAGGGGTGTCTATGAAAAGAGATAAAAAGAAGTGGAGCAGAAAAAGCTAAAAGGAGCAGTGGTTCATGTTGTTTCATCTGTGTTGAGGATTTGGAATTTAATCTAGATGCACTTGGAAGCCTCTGGTGGATTTTGAGTGCTAGAATGACGTGACCACGTATCTGTTTGCAAAGAATCAATCTGGATGGTGGATAAGAAAGAGATTATATGGTGCATGGGGGGAAGAGGGATACCAAGTAAGAACCTATTGCAGTGTTTCAGGTGAAAAATGGTGGCAAATAAATTAGAGTGGGAGGGTTGAAAAGAAAAGAAGCAGAGAGACTTGAGATATATTTCAGATGAGGAGCTGACAAGACTCACTGAGTGTGTTTAGGGAGAGGTGAGCGTGACGAAGGTGTCAAGCGTGATTCTCAGGTATGTTACTTGAACACACCTGAAATGGGTGGGTGGAGGGATAATTACTGAAAAGAAGAGGCTGTGGGGAAACCAGATATGAGTCACTGTGAGGTCAGGGACTTGAGCCCGTTTTGTTCAGGTTAATTTTGAGATTGCAGCAAAGACTCCAAGTGTCTGTATTGTCTATTTTAACTACAGGAATCAGAAGCTCATAAAAGAGTTTGGGATCAGAAACACAAATCTTTCAGTCAGCACCAGATAGAGGACATCTGAAGTTACTTTCCTCATTTGAGAACGAAATTGGCAGTGCATGTGATAGTAAATATTAATATGTGTAAAATTCCAGAGACATGACACCGAGTGGGTACTCACTGAGCACAGACGTGTGGGCACCTAGGGAACCTAATAATATTCTTGCAATTCAACTTTAAATACACACACACACACGCGCGCACGCACACACACACACACTGTTCAGCACATGTTAAGTAGGGGCAGAAAGAAAAAAATATTTGTCTTGATGAAGTTGAATGCTGTATGTACATGCAAAATAAGAAATGTATTACATATATAATTGCATTATGTAAGGATATGTTAAGTTTCTGGAATCCTTCGACAGCTTTCTCATCATTTGTAACTGGATGAACTAGTCACTCATGCTCACTAAGTGGAAAGGTAACTCCTACGGTATCAGTCAAATCCTGTAGCTGCACATGACAGAATTTCTGTTTCACAGGAACAAAACCACAGTTCCAGTCCCAACTGGCTTTCAGTTACAGAATTTTGAAAGTAATTATCTGACACAGCAGAAGCCAAACAGTGCTCTATTTTTATTTTCCATTTCAAACTCCGAATGTGAATCAGATTCTCACAAGAAATGTGACAGAAATAGGAGGAAAAGAAATGGATTTACTTATTCATTTACGCTAGCTGAAGTCAGTCAATACTCTGAAAAATTCAGCAAGATATTTTCCACCTTTCCACAGCTCTTACTCTGTTTTGCCTTTATTATGCAGTGTTCCACAACGGATTCCTTTTTAGAAGAATGTTACCAAATTTAAAATATATGTATTTCTTTTTACCACATATGATAGTTAAGAAGTAATCTGTTAAGTTTCTGAATTTTAATTGATTGACAGAATGGTTAATTTTACATGTCAACTTGACTAGTATAAGGAAGGCCCACAGAGCTGATAAAACATTATTTGAGGATGTTTCTATAAGAGCATTTCTTTGAATCAATACGTGGAGTAAAGAAGCTCCTTCCTCCCCAAGATGGACAGGTACCCATCTTTTGAGGGTCCAGATAGAACAATGAAGCAAAGGAGGGGTGAACTTGTTCTCTCACTTCTAGAGCTGGGACATTCACATTCTCCTGCCCTCAGGCATCAGAACTCTTCGTTGCTGAGCCTTCAGGCTTTGTGACTTACAGGAGTAGCTTTCCTGGTTCTCAAGTCTTTTGCCTGGGACTAGGAATTACATTGTTGGCTCACTTAGTTGCCAGGCCTTCAGACTAGGTTTAAATGACACTCTTGGCTTTCTTGGTTCTCCAGCCTACAGATAGCAGATGGTAGGATTGTTCAGTCTCTATTATCATGTGAGCAAATTCCCACAATAAATGTCTTACCCTCCTATACATCTTTGTCTTTCTCTGTTTATCCATATACACTTTGATTAAGTTTCCCTAGATAATGCTAATTCAATTAGAAATAAAGGTAATTTTATGTTACAGGCCTTTGGGAAGTATTGCCATTGCACCAAAGCAATGATAAATAACAACTTTGTTAAACAACTGCAAAAACCAAGAAAAAAGTGTCAGAATATAATTATAAATAACACACAGGAAACTGTACATTAGTTCAGGCTAACATTTTTTAGACTTTTCCATAAAGATAAACCAGCTATAGTAGAACTTTACTTCTGCTTTAACAGAAGGACAAGTTACTTAGACAACTAGGCAGAGAGGCATTTGTGATTATATTAGATAGCAAGCATGATTCTTCAAATTTATATTACTGATGTTGTAATAGCCTTTATAGCTTGACATTTGGGACAGTGAAAAAATTTGATGATATTAGAGTCTGATCCTGTGTAATCAATGAATGATAATGACTATTCTTCTAGAGCTCGGACTCCTCCTCCTCCATCTACTACAGCAGAAAACCCTGATTCTATAAATCTTCACCTACTCTACTACAAATATTTTGGTGTTTTCTTCTAAAGACAAAGCATATAACTTGGATAAAGGAGTCTAAATTCAGATAGTGATTGAGGGCTTAATTTTTGGTAAAATTATTTTACTTATTACCCACCTTAAGGCTAGGGATAACCTAATGTAGTCACCAGTAATTGGTGATGTCTTCCTCCCCTAATATCCTGTAGGTTCTGTTTCTCTGTACAACCCTAATGTAAACTATAACTGACTTATATTTAATAGCATTTAATAAGTACCATTTATTTCTTTAAAAATAATGCATGGAATACACTAGAATAAATCTGCTTCAGTGATATAATTTGATAAATAAGAGCTTCCCACTGTTAAATAATTCAATGTGTGAAATATGTTCTAGACTTCTGGTTCAGATAAGATGATATACGCTCATTTTTCTCTATTCCTTCCTGATAAGTACAATTATAAACCCTGGAATTCACACAAGGGACAAATGTTGTGATTTCTGAAAGGTATTAAAAAGAAGGCAAGCTTGTTTGTAGCCTCAGGTCTGGAGAAATAGGTTTGCAGCAGGGTATCTTGAACAAAGGGAAAAAGGCTCTCCGGACCTGGTTCTTCCTGTCCCACCACCTGATAGCAAAACACAGCTCATCTTCTGGCCGAGAAATGAACTTACTCATTTGAAACAGATGTGTCTCTGAAAATGTTAGGAAAACATGACAACTCTGACAAGGGACATTGCTCAGGAATCCCACCAAGAATATGCAGTCAGCAGAAACATTCTGCTTCTTCATACATTATGAGACTTCCTTTATTACTAATAACTGCTGTGGCAGGTGGACAGAGTTGGCTGGAAAGCATTGACAACAGTTAACCCGGTCCCAGAGCATGTTTGACTTCATGATGTCATGACTCCCCACAGGAAAACTGAAGATCACCAGTAATGAAATTGCTCCATATGACTGCTCCACCAAGCAACATCCACAGAATGGCTTAAGGGAAACCCATTTTGTGCCATCATGCAGCACCAGTGGTTCCAGATAAACTTAGTAAGACTAAAATAACACCCCATAGGCACTGAAAATACACTGTCATTTAAATCACAGTCCACAAAAATTAGGCCAAGCCCCACATGCTAAACCTAAACTTAGTGAGTGACTTAAAAAGACTTCAACAAGACTAATTTAAACAAGACTCTGAATCTTGAATCATAATAAGGAAAAGATCTAGGAACTAAAAGAAAACCCACCTATTATACCAAGAACCAAGAAAATAGTAACTTAAACGGAAAAATGACAATCAATTGATATTAACACCAAAATAAATCAATTATTCTAAATAACTGACAAGGGTTTAAAAGCAGCTTTTATAAAAATGCTTCATTAATACACTAAGAACTTCTTTTGAACTAAGTGAAATACATATGATCTCAGCAAAAAAATAGAAGTTATTTTAAAAATAACTATTACAAATTATAGAACAAGAAAACAAAATAACAGGAACAAAAACATTGCTGGATAGGTTGAATAGTAGAGTGGAGATGACAGAATAGAATCAGTTAACTTGAGAACAGAACAATAAAGTTCACCCAATCTTCAAAACAGATAAAAACTGTCTCAGGGACACAAGAGACAATTTTTAAAAAGTCCAATGTTTCTATTGCTAAAATTCTGGGATAAAATGGAAAAACGACTGAGGCTAGAAGAATTTTAAAGATATAATAACTGAAAACTTTTTCCTAGTTTTGGTGAAAATCTAAACCTACAGATCCAAGAAGCTGAGAGTATTTCAAACAGGTTAAATTCAAACAAATCCACAACAAGATTTAAAATAATTAATCTTTTGAGAACTAAAAATGTAAAAGAACATTTTTTTGAAAGTAGCCAGACTAAAATGATGCATTACCTGAAAGGAAAGACAATTCAAATTACAGTCTATTTCACATATAAAACCATGGAAACTTAAAAAAAATGCTACAATATGTTGCAAGTTTTGAAAAAGTAGAACTGTCAAATACAAATTATCTGGCGGAAATGCTCTTCAAGAATGAAGGAAAATAAAACTATTCTCAGATAAAGGCAAACAAAAAGAATCTGTTGATATCAGACATATCTTATTGATTGGCTAAAGGGAGTTCTTCAAATAGAGAGGAAATGACAAATGAAAAAATGCTGAAGCATGAAGAAGGCACAGCAACAAGGGGAAAAGCAGAAAAGTGAAAAATGCAATAAGCTATACTTTCCTTTATGAGTTTTATCAACCATATTTAAATATTCAAACAAAAATTATTCCAGCATATGATATCCAAGTCTATAAGTAAAGAAAGTTACAGAAACAAAATGGAAGTGAAATTTTCATATGTCATTCAACATGGTCAAATGTTGATACCTGTAGATGGTTAACAGTCACATACTTATGTGGTAATACCTATAGCAACCCACCGTGAGATCTATACAGAGAGGTACACTCAGAAACAGAATAGATTAGTTAGGACAGAATCTTTAATAATGTTCACACAACACACAGAATAGCATAAAAAAGAAAGAGATGAGAAATAGAGAAAACAAATATAAAATATATAATAAAATATCACTCCTCATTAACTTCACTAATTATCCTAAATATAAATGATTTCAATAAAATAATTACAGAAGGCATATTGAACTCAAAAATTACTATCCAACTATATGCAGCTTTAACAATTAGTTCAAATTCAATGACACAGGTAGATTTTGAAAGTAAAAGAATGAAGAAGTCCTTTACATCCTTTGTTAGTTGTGTGCCTAGGTATTTTATTCTCTTTGTAGCAATTGTGAATGGCAGTTTGTTCTTGATTTGGCTCTCTTTAAGTCTGTTATTGGTGTATAGGAATGCTTGTGATTTTTGCACATTGATTTTGTACCCTGAGACTTTGCTGAAGTAAAGCACTGCTCAATGAAATAAGAAAGGACACAAACGGATGGAGAAACATTCCATGCTCATGTTTAGGAAGAATAAATATTGTGAAAATGGCCATACTGTCCAAAGTAATTTATAGATTAAATGCTATCCCCATCAATCTACCAATGACCTTCTTCACAGATATGGTCAAAAACACCTTAAACTTCATATGGAACCAAAAGAGAGCCCACATAGCCAAGTCAATTCTAAGCAAAAAGAACAAACCTGGAGGCATCATGGTACCTGACTTCCAACTATACTACAAGGCTACAGTAATCAAAACAGCATGGTACTGGTACCAAAACAGAGTTATAGACCAAAGGAACAAAACAGAGGTCTGAGAGGCAATGCCACACATCTACAACAATCTGATCTTTGATAAACCTGACAAAAAGAAGCAATGGGGAAAGGATTCCCTGTTCAATAAATAGTGTTGGGAAAACTGGCTACCCATGAGCAAAAAGCGGAAACTGGACCCCTTCCTGATAGCTTACACCAAAATTAACTTCAGATGGATTAAAGATTTAAACATAAGACCTATCACCATAACAACCCTAGAAGAAAACCTAGGCAAAACCATTCAGGACATAGGCATAGGCAAGGACTTCATGACTAAAACACCAAAAGCATTGGCAACAAAAGCCAAAATAGACAAATGGGATCTAATTAAACTCCAGAGCTTCTGCACAGCAAAAGAAACAATCATTAGAGTGAACCAGCAACCAACAGAATAGGAAAAAAATTTTTGCAATCTACTTGCCTGACAAAGGGCTAGTATACAGAATCTACAAAGAACTAAAACAGATTTACAAGAAAAAAACAAACCCATTTAAAAGTGGGCAACAGATATGAACAGACACTGTTCAAAAGAAGGCATATATGAGGCCAAGAAACATATGAAAAAATGCTCATCATCACTGGCCATTAGAGAAATGCAAATCAAAACCACATTGAGATACCATCTCATGCCAGTTAGAATGGTGATCATTAAAAAATCTGGTGACAACCGATGCTGGAGAGGATATGGAGAAATAGGAACACTTTTACATTGTTGGTGGGAGTGTAAATTAGTTCAACCACTGTAGAAGACAGTGTGGTGATTCCTCAAGGACCTAGAAATAGAAATACCATTTGACCCAGCAATCCCATTACTGGTTAAATATCCAAAGGATTATAAATCATTCTATTATAAGGACACATGCACACGAATGTTCATTGCAGCACTGTTTACAATAGCAAAAACTTGGACCAACCCAAATGCCCATCGATGATAGACTGGACAGGGAAAATGTGGCACATATACACCATAGAATAATACACAGCCATAAAAATGATCATGTCCTATGTGGTGACATGAATGAAGCTGGAAACCATCGTTCTCAGCAAACTGACACAGGAACAGAGAATCAAGCACCACATGTTCTCACTCATAGGCGAGTCTTCAACAATGAGAACACATGGACACAGGGAGGGGAGCATCACACACTGGGGTCTGTGGGGAGGACTAGGGGAGGGACAGTGGGGTGTGGGGAGTCGGGGAGGGATATCATGGGGAGAAATGCCAGATACAGGTGATGGGGAGGAAGGCAGCAAACCACATTGCCATGTATGTACCTATGCAACAATCCTGCATGTTCTTCACATGTACCCCAAAACCTAAAATACAATTATATATATATATATATATATATATATATATAAAGAAAGTAAAAGAATGAAAATACCATGCCATGCAAATAGTTTTTATAAAATAGGAATGATTGTATTAATAACTGGCAAACTAGGATTTGGAGCAAAGAAAAACATGTCTGCTCTAGTGATTCTTATCCAGCATAGTAACTTCTTGCCAGTGCAATAGTAAGGCAGAAAAAGAAAATAAAATACTTAAAGATCGTAAAGGTCAGAATAAAATTATTCCTATATTTAGATAATGTTGTTTCCCATGTAGAAAAATTCCAATGAATCTAAAAACAAACAAAACCAAAGAAAGAAATAAACTAAAACTCATACAATTAAGTGAGTTCAATAAGTTGGCGGGATAGAAGATCATCAAACACAAATCAATAATAACAATGAATATTCAGAAACTGAAATTAAAACAATTGCATTTACAATCACTACAAAGAACTTACTGACACATGTAATAGGACATGCACATAATGTTTTATGCACTGAATGTTGAAAATTTTAAAATACTAATGAAAGAAATCAAAGATAAACAAAATAAGTAAAGATATTATGTGTATTAATTGGAAGACACAATAGAGTAAATGTCAGTTCTTCCAAAATCTGTAAGTTGAATGCAATGCCTATCAAAATCCCAGCTTGATTTTTTTATAAACATAGGCAAGCTTATTCTAAAATTTCTATGGAAAGACATAAGCCTTAATTAAAACACTCTTGATGAGGAAGAAAATCAGAAGAATTACTCTCTGATATTACTGTTGGTGATATAGCTACAGTGACCAAGGCAGTGTGATGTTTGTGGAGAGAGAAACATAGATTAACGGGACAGAATAGATAACACAAAACGGAACCACACAAATATATTCAGCTGAACTTTGATGAAGGTACAAATGGGTGTGGCTATAAAAAGCTAATGAAGGATCCTGATAGGGTTTAAACTGTTCAGTATCATAACTACAATATTGGGGATACATGGACCTAGGCAGTAGAAAACATTGTTATACAATATAATGTCCACATATATATATAAAATGGGAAAAGGAGATGTGGGGGAATCTGAAGAAGGTTGTTGGATTTTCTCAAGGATAACATCCTGATTGTAAAATTAAACTCTTAAAATCTAGTTTTGAAAAACATTACACAATGGTGAAAATTGGGAAATTTTGCAAAGGATGTCTCCGTATTATATTTTACAAATAAATGTGAATCTACAACTATCTCAATAAAAATATTAATTAGGCCAGGCGTGGTGGCTCACACAATGCTCCCAGCATTTTGGGAGGCTGAGGTGGGCGGATCACCAGGTCAGGAAATGGAGACCATCCTGACTAATAAGGTGAAACTCCATCTCTAATAAAATACAAAATTATCCATGTGTAATGGAACGTGTCTGTAGCCCTAACTACTCTGGAGGTTGCGGCTTGAGAATTGCTTGAACCTGGGATGCGGAAGTTACAGTGAGTCAAGATCACACCACCGCACTCCAGCCTGGGAGACAGAGTGGGACTCTGTCAAAAAAAAAAAAAATCATTAAAAGATTATCCTCAATTGAAACATGGTAAATAATCGGTGATGAATTTCCAGAACTATAGAAATACTCATACCTGATATGCATTTTTATCTCTGAATTGGTCTTGAGTAGGGGTATGGAGGGTATGAATAAAATGAGGTTCTGCTCATTAGCAAAACGAAATACTTTTCCCATCATATTTCATATCTTAACGTAAGCTTAGAAAAAGATACTCAAAAAGTTATCATTTATCTATATGCTTTTAACAGAATTAATTTTTAATTATATTAGATGTTGAAAATCAATTTCCACTTATTCTAAAACTGCAATACAAATCTTAGTGCTTTTAAAGCTTCGTGTTTTTATTCTGTTAATTCTTTAATACAATAATGATTAAAATCTATTATTGGATGTTCAGATAAATAGATTATAAAGCATACCTGATATGACAACATATCTTCAGAAATTAGTGAAATTGGGTGGAATATTTAATTATTCTATGGAGTATGTAAATGCAATTATACTGATAATAACATGCATTAAGATAACTCTTTAAGGCTAAACAATATGTTACTGTATGTTAATACTACATTTCCTTTATCCATTTATCTGTCAATGGACACTTCGGTGTTTCCATATTTTAGCTGTTTCCAATAATGCCCAAATGGACATAGGAGCGCAGATATGACTTCATGATGCTGATATCACCATTAGCAACAATATGGATGAACGTAGAAGACACTATACTTAGCAAAATGAACTAGCCACAGAAGAGCAAATACTACATGATTTCACTTACATGAGATAGCTCAAATAATAAAACTCATAGAAGCATACAACAGAATTGTGGTTGCAGTGGGCTGGGGGAGGGAGAAATGTGAAGTTTTTGTTCAAGGGTGTGATGTGAAGTGTTTGTTCAATGAGTATACAGTTTTCATTTCTGGAGATCTGTTGTATAACAGTCTCTATAGGTAACAACATGGTATTGTTCACCTTAAAACATGTTAATAGGAATGTTCCTATGTTTATTCTCATCACACACACACACACACACACACACACACACACACACACGGAAAATTTTGAGGGTGATGAATATGTTTAGTAACTTGATTGCTGCTGATTGTGGTGATGTTATGGGTATAAGCATGTGTCTAAATTTATTAAAATGTAAACATTAACTATGTGTAACTTTTGTATACCTATTATACCTCAATAAATCTTTAAAAAGATAACTTTGCTGTGGCACTATTATTCCAGAGGATTATTTTTTCCTGTTGTCTAATATCTAACACAATGAAAAATAACAAAGTCTAATGTTAGCTAAAATTGGTGACTAGGTAGCACTGAAGATGATGTTCATATTATGCATTATCTTTTTTAAAATTTATTTATTATGCTTTATGGGGTTGTTACCCCAGTGTGTGATGTTCCCCTCCTTCTGTCCATGTGTTCTCATTGTTCAACACCAACCTATGAGTGAGAATATGCGTGTTTGATTTTCAGTTGTTGTGTAAATTTGCTGAGAATGATGGTTTCAGATTCATCCATGTCCCTACAAAGGACAAGAACTCATCGTTTTTTATGGCTGCATAGTATTCCATGGTGTATATGTGCCACATTTTCCTTGTCCAGTCTATCATCCATGGGCATTTGGGTTGGTTCCAGCTCTTTGCTATTGAAAACAGTGCTGCAATGAACATATGTGTGCATGTGTCTTTATAGTAAAACGATTTCTAATCCTTTGGGTGTATACCTAGTAATGGGATTGCTGGGTCAAATGGTATTTCTATTTCTAGGTCCTTGAGGAATCGCCACACCATCTTCCACAATGGTTGAACTAATTTACACTCCCAACAACAGTGTAAAAGTGTTCCTTTTTCTCCACATCCTCTCCAGCATTTGTTATCTCTGGATTTTTTTTTTAATTTTCACCATTCTAACTGGCATGAGATTGTATCTCAATGTTGTTTTGATTTGCATTCTCTAATGACCAGTGATGATGAGCATTTTTTTCATATGTTTGTTGGCCTCATGGATGTCTTCTTTTGTGAAGTGTCTGTTCATATCCTTTGCCCACTTTTGAATGGGTTTGTTTGTTTTTTTCTTGTAAATCTGTTTCAGTTCTTTGTAGATTCTGGTTATTAGCCCTTTGTCAGAGGGGTAGATTGCAAAAATTTTTTCCCATTTTGTTGGTTACTGGTTCACTCTAATGATTGTTTCTTTTGCTGTGCAGAAGCTCTAGAGTTTAATTAGATCCCATTTGTCTATTTTGGCTTTTGATGCCAATGCTTTTGGTGTTTTAGTCATGAAGTCCTTGCCTATGCCTATGCCCTGAATGGTTTTGCCTAAGTTTTCTTCTAGGGTTGTTATGGTGATAGGTCTTATGTTTAAGTCTTTAATCCATCTGAAGTTAATTTTGGTGAAAGTGTCAGGAAGGGGTCCAGTTTCTGCTTTTTGCAATAGCTAGCCAGTTTTCCCAACACCATCCTTCCTAACCATTTGCATGGATTTTTTTTTTTTCCATCTGTTTGTGTTCTCTATTATTTCCTTGAGGAGTGGTTTGTAGTTCTCCCTGAAGAGGTCCTTAACATCCTTGAAATCTGGCACTAGACAAGGATGCCCTCTCTCTCCACTCCTATTCAACATAATATTGGAAGTTCTAAACAGGGCAATCAGGCAAGAAAAAGAAATAAATTATATTCAATTAGGAAAGGAGGAAGTCGAATTGTCTCTATTTGCAGACGACATGATCTTATATTTAGAAGACCCCATCATCTCAGCCCCAAATCTCCTTAAATTGATAAGCAACTTCAGCAAAGTCTCAGGACACAAAATCAATGTGCAAAAATCACATGCATTCCTATACAGCAATAACAGGCTTAAAGAGAGCCAAATCAAGAGCAAACTCCCATTCACAAATGGTTTCTTTTAACAGTATCTCTTTTTAAATAATATTTTCATTTGGAAATTTCATCTCCAGCATTACTCAAAGCCAGGCAAAAAGATTAAGTACATGTATGTTTCAATACATTAATCACTATTTTACAGGAGTCAGTCATTGAAACAATCTAGTAAATTCTGACACTGTCAAAGGTCTGTGTCAGTTTACTCAAGGTATCCTTATATTTCATACTGTTTAATAAAATGACTCTAAAGTCCAGTGGTTCTCAAAGTTAGATACTAATTCAGGATAACTTCAGCAACTTTAGAAAATACTGATATCCAAGTCCTATTTTCAGATTTCCTGACTTAATTGATCTGATGAACGATTTGGGCTTCAGGATTTTAAAAAATCTCCTGATGTGATTCTAACATCCAAACAAGGTTGAAAACTAGCAGACACATACTTTATTCATATTTCTCCCAAGGGAATGTACATCAGATCAGAGCTTTATTTTTAATATATAAGCCCAAATTTAGCATATTCTTATTTCTTTGTTTTCAACATTCTTTACAGACACTAAGAAAACTGCAGCTGCAAAGTGTGGAATAAAAAACAACTTATATGCAAATTAACAGCTCTCCAGAAAGAGCTTTTGGTCTCACAGCTGCATGGCGTATTGACAGTTCCCCCCTCGAAAACCATATGAATATTTACTTACTTAATGTTGTTTGTGCCAATAATTGATATGCAATTAGATATTATTTTGCCATTCTCTATCTAAATGTTTACTAAAAGAGTAACAAAATTGAAAACTTCCCCTCATCAATTTAATTCAATGGAACACTAATAACAGGGTTCAAAGAACAAGCATAACAATGGCAACCCTACATTAAAAAGAAAAAAAAACAGCATAAACTTATAGCATAAGTCATATGTAAAAGAGAAATGCAATTCTAAGAGAAACATATATGACTCTCTTATAGCATTTTCTTTCTGCTTGGTGTTCTTTCATTTAAATTAAAACAGTTTATACTGCCTTGAATACTATCAGCGTGTTTAATACTTCTCATAATTTTGATATAACAATAGAAAGAACCCAAGCATGCAAAGTAGCTAATGAACTGAACAAGCAATTACCGAGCAGACAAGATGTTCCAGAACAAGTTTATGAATCATTACTTTTAGTTATGTATGTATGTATATATATATAACCTGAAAAGTAAAATCTCTTTTTCAAAACAGGCTGGTGGACACTGAAGTAAGTTTAGAAAAGAAAGATAGTGGCCTCCAAGTCTTCTGAGACTCTGGGTATTTTAAAACAAAATGAATTATATTTAAAATATCTTGATGGCATAATGGATAAAATAACAAAATAAAAATTGAATATATAAAAATTTCCCACACACTTTAGGCATTTTATTTGGGTATATGCTGGGCATGTGTGTTTGTATGTGTGTGCATGTATGTTTGTGTTTCATGTACACGCATCTTACTTTTGAACAACCCATACCCTATGATGAAACTTTTGGTATGAAACCAAGAGGCAGATTTTGCCTTTTCCTTACTTAATGCTGCCAGATCACTATCTCATGACTTAGGATGGGCCAAAAAATCCTCTTGTCTGGAGCTTTGAAATTTAACCAGGTGACACAAAGACCAAGGGAATGATATTATTTACGGCTGTGTTATCAAGAACAAAGTAGTGCAATAATGGTTTAAATCTGGTGACAGAAGTGTCGTGGACGATGGTCTGGCACCATTGTTCCTAAGGTAGCAGAGTGGCTGCGCTTTCAGCTATGCAGTCTTCCTTGGTTTCAGTTTTATTTTAACCCTTACTCATTGGCCTTTCTGCCAATTGTGAAAACTATCCAAAATCCCTCCAAAAAGTCACTTTTATGCTTAAATTACTCAGAGCCAGGTTCTGTTACAGTCAAGAAGGTGACTTTGGGCACAAGAACTCCACAAACTTGCACATTTATGAATACAGTGAACAATAACAATGCCTGCTACCTGGAACCAAGATAATGCAAGTCTGGGTTAACTCTCCCAGTCTTCATAACGTTTTTACATATTAGAATTAGATATTAGATTCATAATGTTCCACACCCCTATAAGTTTATGTGACCTTTACAGACTCAGCTTTATATCCATTTTGCAAATGTGGCTACATTTTCTTCCTTATTAGTCTAAACAAACACTGTAGGATATCGTAACTGATAGCTTAGACATGTATTTAAATTATATATATATACACATATATATATATATACATATATATATATATATATATATATATATACACATATGTATATAAACATTCAGCTTCTCGGTTGCACTAGCCACATTCCAAATGTGCCGTAGTCACATGTAGCTAGTGACTATTGTAACAGTCAGTGCAGATGTACAACATGATTATAACTGCAGAAAGTTATGTTGCAGAGCACTGGTCTAAACCCATTATGATAATTCAGCCTTCTTCCCAGTGAGTAATTCTGAAATGTAGACTTCAGTAATTTGGCACGGGTGAACTGTCATTCACCGAGGTAATCTAGTAAGACTCAAAGCACGGATGTATATGTTTTCAATAAAACACATTTTTAATTTTACATTTTATTTTATATTTCATTTTAAGCTAGCTAATAAATTGTTTCAACGAAAGGACATTGATTGATAAACTAGTACCTAGAAATGATTGATAAACTAGTACCAACCTTAAAAGACAAATTCTAAAATGTGTAATTGACAAACTATTGGGGCACTTAAAATTCTCACATACCTAGGAAATCCTTTCTATAACAAAACATAGAAACTGATTGAACTATAGCCTGCAAATCTTTGGACTTGGACCTCACATAATTCTTAATTTGCAACTTTAGAGGATTGGTCAACATTCTAATCGAATTATTTGTATCTCTGATTCTACCCATGCCTACAGCCTGTTCTACTCTTCAGATATGCAAGCTCATAAATTACTTCCCATTATTAAGCTTGTTTCAGATAGTTTCATTTAAAAGCTAGCAGGAAATTACTAACCAATATATACATTGTTAAAAAAGATAAGCATTCAGGATGATTAGCATGTTGAGAAACATACAAATTTTCACATGACCTGGATTATTAATGAGTAGAGGGCAATTACTAAAACAGTTGAAGAAGATATAAATGTTTACTACAAATAAGTAAACAACCCATGGATTCCCATTAATTTGTAATCTTCCTCTACCACTAGCCAAATACTCTTGAACGTGGCTCAGCTCTTGAAGATTACTAAGGCTCTTCAGGAGGAAATAGCCTCCTAGGAATAAAATCAACTATAAAAAAAAAAAAAAAAAAACATCTTTTTTTTTTTTTTGACAGGGTGTGGCTCTGTTGCTCAGGCTGAAGTGCCATGGCACACAATCTGAACTCACTGCAACCTCTGCCTTTCAGGCTCAAATGGTCTTCCCACCTCAGCCTCCTAAGTAGCTGGGACTACAGGCATGCACCACCACCCCTAGCTATTTTTTTCTATTTTTTGAGGAGATGGGGTTTTGCTCTGTTGCTAAGGCTAGTCTCAAACCCATGAGCTCAAGAGAGCCACCTGCCTCAGCCTTCCAAAATACTGGGATCACAGACTTGAGCCACCATTCCTAGCCGAAATATGTCATTCTCATATTATTCTTGCTGGAGCATTGGATTTTGTTATCCACTTCCTCCTTGAAACTGTCTCCTTTGTCTACTGTGATTTCATTTCCACTTGATTGTACTTCCTCTGCAGAATTTTAATTTCAAATTCTCTGTGAAGTCCTAGTTTCCTCTTTCCCCTTCAAACGTTTTGTTCTTCAGAATTCCATTCTGAATCTGAAATCCATAAGTGTTTTCCTAAATCTTTCTCTGTGGCTTCAATCTAAACTCCAGTGTCCACCAATGAGACTTTTTAGCCTACATCTCTCTCTAGTTCTCCGCATCTTTCTATATCTGCTTACCTTCAGGCCCACAAAGCACCCAGATGCCAGATGCCAAATAACTTCATTACTCTCATGCCTTTTACTCACCAGTCTTTCAATACAAGTTGAGCCTGCCAATCTACCTTCAAATACTCCTGCAGCCCTTTTTTTTCACCTTCAATATACACAAAATCTTGTCAGTTCTTCATCTTAAAAAATATTTTATCGATCCATTTCTTTCTCTCAATCTCTTCTACAATTGCCAATTCCCTGTCTAGATTTGTGCAATAACAAAGCATCCTCTCTGCCAGTAAGGTTGTCCTATATGTTATAATTTCATTTCCCACTTGGTAATCTCCCAGTTGATTCCCAAACACTTCTGGATAAACTATATAGCTATATTCGTCTTCGAATCTTCTACGCTCGGTGGCCCATCCATGTTTTCTAGCATTATTCTCAGGCCCACTTCTAACACATGCACTGTTATCCTTCTTTGTCCTTGGATGTGACTCATTTAACCCTTGGATGTATTTCCTAAAATTCCACTGCAGTTCTTTCTTAACCAATACATTTAGTAAGTCTCATTTTCTACTAAGAGCAAAATATCAGTGCAAGTTCTTTTTCTTCCAATGAGCCTTCCCTAAATTGATCTCAGTCAAATGCATCTCTCCTCCTCACGCACCACCGCTTCCATGTTCAGCACTGATGTTGCACTATCAGCACGGTGACACAATTATTTCTTCACAAAACTGCCTTTGCTTCTTGTCCTAATTTCATTAATTATTAAGGCTGCATGTTTTATTAATGTAATCTCCAAATCTAACAGAGTAAATGGCATGTTGTTAGTTAAATTCATGTTGAAGCCACAACTTTTGAAATGAAATAAGGTTTCAGCATTCGTTTTGTTCTTCTACCTTACCGATGTACATAATAAAACTTGGTTCTAGGAGGTTGGATTTACCAATGTCAAAGATTTATATAGTAAAAACTGAAGGATATCTGTTCAATAGTCCTTCCTCCGTTTCTTGGTACTTACATACATCTCAGGGGAGTTGCACTGAATTCATAATGCATTATACAGCCCACACATGTATGGTCCTTTCAATCATTAAGGAAAAGTAAGAACACTTTGCTCTGATACCCTCTTTCCTATTGCCTATTAACTCTTTACAGAAATTAACCTACATTTGACTTTCTGAAAACCTTTCTTTCCTGAATCCAGTTGCTCACAGAAAAGCAAGACTGGCTGTATAACAATACATATATGCCAATAAATACAGTAACGCATCACTCAATGTGTGTTTTCAGTCTATTTCCTTATTGTGGAAACATTGGAAAGTGTAGTTAAACTAGACAGTACAGCCTACTACACACCAAGACTATCTAGTATGTCCTATTTCTCATAGGCTACAGGCCTGTACATCTTGTTACTATACTGATTACTATAGATAATTATAACACAATGGTAAGTGTGTATATCTAAATATATCTAAACATACAAAAGGCACAGTAGCTCTCTAGTTTAATTAGATCCCATTTTTCAAGAACACATGGATGCAGGGAGGGGAACAAAACACAGGGCCCTGTTGGGAGTGGGATGGGGTTAGTGAGAGCAGCAGGGAAAATAGCTAATGTATGCTGAGCTTAATACCTACGTGATGGGTTAATAGTAAACCACCATGGCACATGTTCACCTATGTAAAAAACCCATACACCCCACACATAAAACTTAAAAAAAAAAATGCTGTATTATAAAGCAACTCCATGAAGTGAAAATTAGACTTTCTACTCACCAGCTTAAAAAGCAGCAAAGAAGTTTGTAGTTATTAGGAGTTCTTGGTATAAAAACAGTTTCATGTGAGAAACTGAAACTCAAACCTACAGTCCAGATAAAAGGAAATATGTTCTATGTTTTAGTGTTGTTTACATTAAATGTATGGATAAGAATCAGAAGTTAAGAATTAAATCCACATGTATGATACCATTTGTTGACAGCAGACAAAAAGATAAAGTGGCTCTCTATGGATATTTCTCAAGTTAAAGTTTAGAGAGACTGCACTAAGACCCCCGCTTTTCCTCATCATAAACCACTGTAGACCAGTGAATATAAAAATGTTAAAGGTATACCAGGATCAAATCTCCATGACAGATAGCAAATAGACAAAGGAAATATAAGAATGGGAATAGCAAACACACACACACAAA
This sequence comes from Cebus imitator, assembly GCF_001604975.1. Lineage (NCBI taxonomy): Eukaryota > Metazoa > Chordata > Mammalia > Primates > Cebidae > Cebus > Cebus imitator. Next base: position 4,369,753 of record NW_016107350.1, on the reverse strand, counting down.
TAAAAAAATTTGAAAGACTGTTATTTATATGGTTTGGAAGAATTAAAGTAACAAAAAAAAGTAGATGTGAAAATGGGGCCAGGTGTGGTGGCTCATGCCTGTAATCCCAGCGCCTTGGGATGCCAAGGGAGGGGGTTCCCTTGAGGTCAGGATTTCAAGATCAGCCTGCACAATATGATGAAACCCCATCTCTACTAAAAATACAAAAATTAGCTGGGCATGGTGGCATGTACCTGTAATCTCAGTTACTTGGGAGGCAGAGGCATGAGAATTGCTTGAACCTGGGAGGCAGAGGTCGCAGTGAGCCAAGATCACACCACTGCACTC
>NW_016107350.1:4263186-4369404 GCF_001604975.1 Cebus imitator | reverse complement strand
AAATATATATATATATATATATATATATATATAATAAATTAAATTGAAAAGGAAAAAATAAAGCAAAAGGAAGTAGAAATTTTAAGATATATTCAAGTTAATTTTCATAGTTCATTCAAAGAGCATATAAATAATTATTTCACTTAGTTCAAGACAACATTAATAAACTAGAGATAAAACTTTAAAATTATGTCACTTAGAGGTTTCAGAATGAAACAATGAGGATGAAGCAAGTTCAAATAATCATTCAAATAAACAAGAACTAAAAATCAATATATTTGATTAAGTAAATATATTTGATTAAGTAAATATAATATACTTAGTTATATTTTTATAATTAAGTATAAAATTCCTAATCAGTTAAGAAGTACTGATACTAGACTGTCTTAGGCTAAAGAATGGATATGAAAAATGTGTATGTTGGTTGGGCACAGTGGCTCATGCTTGCAATCCCAGCACTTTGAGAGTGTAAGGCTGGTGGATCACTTGAGGTCAGGAGTTTGAGAGCAGCCTGGCCAACATGGTGAAACCTCATCTCTACTAAAAATACGAAAAATTAGCCAGGTGTGGTGGTGCATGTGGTGGTAAATTTGGACACTAGATGCATATAGCTATTTGGGAGGCTGACACAGAAGAATTGCTTGAACCCAGAGGTAAAAGTTGTAGCAAGCTGAAATCCTGACACTTCACTCCAGCCTGAATGACAGAGTGAGTAAGGAAGAAAGGGAAGGAAAGGAAGAAAGGAAAGAAGGAAGGAAGGAAGGGAGGGAGGTTGGGAGGGTATATGTTAAAGCTCTGAACCCCAATACTTCAAAATGTGACCTTATTTGGAGACAGAGTCTTTACAGGGCTAATCAATTTAAGGTAAGATCATTATATGATCCCTAATCCAACATGAGTGATGTTCCTATAAAATGGAGGAATTTTGACACTAGATGCATATACAGAAAAAAAATTGTGTGAATCTGAGATGACTATCTAGGAGAGAGACCTGGAACAGATCCTTCTCTCAGAAGGAATGTTTGAAGGAACCAACCCTGCCCACCCCATGATTTAAGACTTCTAGCTTCCCAAACTGTGAGACAATAAAAAATCAGCTGTTTAAGCCACCCAGTTTGTGGTACTTTGTTACAGAAGCTCTAGGAAATAAATACACAGATGAAAAACTATCAAAAGAAAACTATCAAAAACTATCAAAAGAAAAAAATAATCTGAGCCTAGGTATATTAGTGAGTCCACAGAACACAAGGGACATAGTGGCAATTCTGAAATAAACCTAAGAGAAGGAAAGAAAATTTAAATGAAATTACAGGAGGCTTATCAGCAAAAATAGAATCCAGTATACAATGTATCTTCAACAACACAATAGTAGAAAAACTCACCCTAGAATCCTTCACACACACTGAATAAATGGTAATTCAACAAAGAAGGAAAATTTTACCATTCATGGATCAAATAGAAAAATAAATTAGTTAAAGTTCTAAGTAAACAACAAGGAAATCAAACTGGGAGGAAGAAGGGGATAGAAGCAATCAGCAACAAAAATATTGATAAATGTGCATAAGTCTAAGCAAGAGTGAATGTTTAAGTGATTTTATTAATAAGGAAAGTACATCCAGAAAGTACTTTATAAAACAAAGAAACAAGATGCTAAAAACAATGTGAAAAAAGAGAAAGTAATTTGTATTTAAATATCCTAAGCTTTTTGTATTGTTTAGGACAACTGTAAAGGTATCAGCTTTAAACTTTACAAAGTATATCTGTTAAAAATAAATAGAGTACAGTCATAGTTCAGTAAAACATAAATTAAAACCAAGAAGAAGAAAGTGTATATAGAGGCAGAGAGAAGCAAAGAAATTTTTAAATATGTTAGAAATTAAGTATATACTTTATATATTAATACTAATAAAAATAATGATTGTTATTATTTGGATGCTTAAAATAACCTTGTGTATTATGACAGTGCATCTAGAAAGTAGAAAACACAATATGTAACTGAAATTTGACCAGTCTATATCCTTGTTGTTGGAGAGGTAGAAGGAGATATTAAGTTTTGATGTGGAAGTAATGAATACATGCAAAAAATTAAGAGCAATCACAATTACAAAAAGCATAAAACATAAAACCACCAAACACATAGATAGAACCACCAGCAGAAGTCACTACAGGAGAATAAAAGAACAACAAACAAAACACATAACAAACTAATAAACAATTGTTAAGCAGATATTACAAAATAAGTCTGCAATGGGTCCAGATGTATTAAAAATTACAATAAAGAGCTTTTACACTGTTGGTGGGAGTGTAAATTAGTTCAGCCATTGTGGAAGACAGTCTGGGAATTCCTCAAGGATCTAGAACCAGAAATACTATTTGACCCAACAATCCCATTACTGGGTATATACCCAAAGGATTACAAATCAATCTACTATAAGACACAGGCATATGTGTGTGTATTCCAGCAGGATTCAAAATAGCAAAGGCTTGGAACCAACCTAGATGCCCATCAATGATAGACCGGATAAAGAAAATGTGGTACATATACACCACGGTACATATACACCATGGAATACTACGTAGCCATAAAAAAGAAGGCATTCATGTCCTTTGCAGGGACATAGATGAAGCTGGAAACCATCATTCTCAGCAAACTAACATAGGAACAGGAAACCAAACATCACATGTTCCCACTCATAAGAAGGTGTTGAACAATGAGAATAAATGGACACAGGGAGGGGAATATCACACACAGGGTCATAAGGGGATGAAGGGCTAGGAGAGGAATAGCATTAGGAGAAATACCTAATGTAGATGACGGGTTGATGGGTACAGCCAACCACCATGGCCTATGTATATCTATGTAACAAACCTGCATGTTCTGCATATGTATTCCAGAACTTAAAGTACAATAAAACAAAATTACAACAGGTACAATGGAATGAAACCATGGCTTAGAAAAAGAATTGTCAGATTCTATGAACAAAAAGTTAAAACTCATTTCTATGTAGATAATAAAAGATAATAAATATGATATATATCATTATGATGATATAATTGCATGCACAAAATATTTAAGAGCATTTTTACCAAGAGAATCTTGATATAATCATGTTAATATTTAATGAGAGGCTTTTCAGAAAAAAGATATTAGAACTATATATTATTTAATGATAAACTAAATCATATATCTGCAAACCATAATTCTGAACTACTATTTCAGAACTTAAACTCAGAAACTGAAATTACAAAATTAAAAGAACATTGACATCTGTAGTCATAGTAAAAAATTTTATCATCTATTCCACAAAAAGAAAGCCAGGATATTTAAACATAATTGAATTGAGAGCATCATAAACCATTAAAAGATACTAAATATACATGTTTGGAATATTTAATTCTATTTCAAAACTGCATTGTTATGACAATTATTATACTAATGTGCCAAAATAGAATTTTCATATTATCTAATGTGGAACAATCTACTATTTCTTTGGAAGCCTTCATTTACATGTGTGTTAAATAAGTCTATTGAGAACAAATAAAATAAGCCAAAATAAATCAAAACCAGTTTATGGCAGTATAATTATATGTGTTATCCAAAAGGCTTAGCCATCTTAGAGATCAGGAGGAATGGAGAATATTGTCTTTTTTTTTTAAGTGCAGATTAAAAATAATAAATTTATTTATTTATTCATTCATTCATTATTTTTAGACACAGTCTGCCTCTGTCACCAGGCTGGAATGCAGTGGCGCCATCTCGATTCACTGAAATCTTTGCCTCCCAGTTTTAAGCAATTCTCCTACCTCATCTTCCTGAGTAGCTGGGACTACAGGCACATGCCACCACACCTGGCTAATTTTTGTATTTTTAGTAGAGACAGGGTTTCACCTTATTGGCCAGGATGGTCTCGATCTCTTGACCTCATGATCCACCCGCCTTGGACTCCCAAATTGCTGGGATTACAGGCTGGAGCCACTGCGCCCAGCCAAAAAAATTAATTTAATATGAGAGAAGAAAGAGGCTCTCTTGCTAGCATGACTTTAACACTTACCACTCAATAGACTTTATTTATTTATGTTTTCAAAATTATTTTATTACTAAAGTAATATAACAAATGAACTCTTACTGTAAAAATACCCAATAATATGAGCAAATCAAATGTTTTCCTTGTTGCTTAGTGAATATCACTCTCAGGTCCATAGTAACAACAGTTGATACTATCGGTTTTGGTTGGTCTTCCATAAATGAATTATGCCCTAAAAAAATCACTCCAGCATATGCACACAAATGCATATGCACACCTATTTATATTCTTGCACATGCTTATATTCATACATATACATACAAATGCAATATACACATCATTTCTCAACCCTGCCCCTATTGCAATTTTGGTCTGGATGATGGTTTGTTATGGGTGGTTGTTCCATGTGTTACAGAATTTTTAGCAGCATCCCTGGACTCTTCAAATTAAATACCAGGAGCACTATACCTTTAGTTATTAAAACCAAATCCCAGGCAGGTGTTGAAACTTTCACAAACCTGATAACTTTTTGCATTTGTTGATCCATTTATCAGTTAGAAAATACATTTGATTTCCAAAAAGAATGATATAAAGAATAATATAATGCAGGTTGAATAATATTCATTTTCATGTTTACATTCTGATGAAAACGCATTAAACCATTTTCCTAGGCCAATTGTAACTAACAGACATTTGGCCCTGGGGAAAACAAAAAGTCTCCAAATGCTGTCAAATGCCCTCTAGCATCAAAGTCATCTCCGGTTTAGCAAAATTTGATACACACACACACACACACACACACACACACACACACACACACACACAGAGATGAGAATGCTTGTATGATAATATAAAGTTCACAACATGAATAATTATATACACTGTGCCCATAACGTGGCATTGTTGAACTTTAAAAATTTGTCAGTGGAGAATTAGGAAATGTATTCATTAAATTAAACATTTGCTAAATTAATCAAATAAAATATCACTTATTCTCTAATATCATAACTAACCTTAATTAAATCTGATTTCTTTAAAAAAATCTCCTAGGTTACTGCAAACAAAATGTGATATACATAAAATAAAATTCATTTTCTCTGCATCCAGTTTGTTGGAGGACTGGATCTAAATAGTTAAATATTCATAATGACTACTGGAAAAGTTATATATTCACATAGAATTGTGTGCTATAATTAATTTTACATGGCATCATGTCATCATGTTGTCATTTGTATAAGATTCAGATGTCATGTTTTGATATAAGAGCTTTTCGTTTTCAAAGAAGCTATGAAAAAATGTTTATATAGTCATCTTGACAATATTGGATGACAACTGGGACATTTTTCTAGTTGTACATTTAACTTTTAATTCAGAGTTTATAATGACACAAAAGCTATCATTTTTTTTCTAAAAAGTTAGAAACTTTCTATTTCCTTCTACATAATCTATTCTCTCTAACCTAAAATTCTTTAATTTGAAAATACATCCTAATATCTTTATATTAAAAAAGATTTGAGGTAATACATTTTATTCTAAGTCATAAAAAATATAGAATAATGGCAGTGATAGTGATGATGAGAGAGGAATATCATGATATATATATTGGAAAGTGGTTTTCATTAAAGAATTGGATAACTTTTTTTTTTTTTTTTGACACCTCCATAACTAATCCTATGAACAGGAAGAGCTCTCTTAACTGTTTTTAACACCATCCCTTTCTATTACTTGATGAATTCTACAAAGTAATTTCTCAGTTTCTTTTTGTCACGGGAATTTTTCCCTAACCCTCTGTATCTTGTACTTGTTTTTGTTTAATAAATCAATCTACACCTGTTTATTCACACATGATAGGACACAGGTAAAGAGAAGAGTGAGTGGGAAAATTTTAGTAAACAAGTTCTTTACAGATGTAAGCAATATCTTCAACCTATGATTTATATCTAGAAAAAATTCTAACAGTTATATAGAGATACACCACAAATACAGTGAAGATAGAGAATGTAATTATTTTGTTTATTCAGAACAAATGTTTTTACTAACTTTTATTAATAAACTACTTTTAATATTAATGTAGCCAAGATTTTAAGGCAACATTGGTAATAGATTAGAATATTTTAGCCTAAACAATGTGGCACACTATTTAGTCTCTTACCTATTCTTTTTAATTTTTATTCCTATCCTCTGTAATGGTCAAACAGTGAAAGGTGGACAAGACTGACTTACAAATGCTGTGAGATAAACATGGAGTTTCTTAATTTTCTTAAGGAAGACTGTTTAGTCAGTTAAAAACTTCATCTATGATGCTTTTAAAATGAAAATAGTATGTATTTATGGAGCACAACATCTAGCTAATCACAAGGACTTAGCACACTTGAAATTATGAAGCATATTGCCAGCAGCTTTGCTTTAGCAAAACAGACATCATTTTAAATGTCTCTTTAGTTAAATTATATCAATTACAGATGTTTAAATATTCCTAGCGTATTACCATTTAGAATGCACACACTTCACAATAACAACTTTCACCTCTAGAATATTTCATTGGTAAATGTGAGACATAAATCCAATCTAGTCAATAGCTAATGACTAAAAATAGAAAGTCAGGTATATTTTTAATTATAATTTGTGATCCTTAACATAAGTAATCTCACTATTGCATCATTCTTTTTATTTAATAAAGAAATAGTTTACAATACAGGTGTTAAACTGAAGATTTAAAGGGCTAAAGAATTCATTTTTCTCAACTGCCATTAATTCTGAAGACCAGTACTTTCGTGTCTTAGAAAATTCTAGATCAAACAAAAATATAAATTCAGTCAAAAGAGTGCAAAGAATTACTATATTAAAATAATATTTTTTATTAAACAAAACATTATGAACAAAGTAAAAAAAGACAAATGACAACTGTGAAAAATTACTGATAGCTTATATTACTGACAAAGAACTACTGCAGCTATTATGTAAAAAATGAATAGGATTGAAAAGTAACACAGACTAGAAAAATAAAATAAAGGCTATAAATAGGCAGTTAATAAAACAGTAATGAGTGCATCTCCTCAAAATTGGAGAAGATCATCAATTTTACTCATAATACAATAAATGTAAATTTAAAGTACAAAGGGTACCATTTTTTCACCTGTCGTATTTGCAAAATTCCCTATGTATTGGCATCTCTATAAAGAAGCAGACACTCTTACACGTCATGGACAAACGGAGATACTACAATGTCTATGGAGGAGGCTCTAGTGATAGCTATCAAAGTTAAACTTACTTATCTTTGACTCAGAATCCCACTTACAGAAATCTCTTCTACGGATATACCAATATGTATGTTCCATGATATGTGTACAAGGACATTCATTACATTATTATATGTAATAGCAAAAAAAGTAACAAGAGACAATAAATGCTCATTAAATTAACAGTGGGGGAGGGGTGGGTACATCAGTGAAAGTAGTGAAGTAGAGACTTCCAAATAAGAGAGAATTTGTTTCCATCATTTTAAATAATCATTGCAAACATTAATCTGGCAATCAAAGTTTATAGTTAGTGGCAAGCTTTCTAGCGAATTATGACATTTGATCATTCCAATAGGCAGGCACCATGATAGGTACTGTGTGTATAAAAATACAATAATTCCAGAACACGATTCTAAGACATTTGCAGTGTAAGTTGTTGAGGTAGACATCTTACCTGGAAGCTCAGAAACATTTCTGTGAATGGCCAATACTGAATATATTTGAATTTATGAGTCTTACTGTCTCTCTTACAACTATTCAGTTCTGTCATTATGGCATGAATTAGCCATAGATAATACATAAATAAATGTGTGTGTCTATGTCTTCATAACATGTTATTTATGGACTTTAAAATTTAAATTTTATGTAAATTCCAGGTATCACAAAATATTATTTTCTTTCCATTTTTTCCCAAAAACTTCCAAAGGAAACAGAATTGTGTGTAGGCAATACAAAAACACAATGGGCTAGCTTTGACACACGGATTGTTAGCTTAACTGAACCCTGATATCAACCATAAACCAAACTTTATAATATACCTAAATTAGTAATCAAAATGTCAACAATATTTTTCAATTTTACCAAGATGCAGGGAATTAAAGAGATGTGTCAGTTGTAACACAGGAAGTAAATGGAGGAGTTATAACTCAAGCTTAGCTCCGCAGTCATCATTACTGTCTCATGAAGACAACTCTTTTGTAATGATCATTATGATGTATGACATGAATTGTAGGATGTGCGCAATACCTTAAATAAAATTATACTCTTATTTACAGCATGATTCATTCAGTACTATTGAACTTTTGAAAAATGAATAACAGACCAGCTAGTCTATGTTAGTTTTCACATGATTTTTGAAAAAGAAAGAACAAATTGTTTGAAAGTTATAGTGACTAATTGTTATATACAGTCATGCTTCATTTAATGATGGAAATATATTCTGAAAAGTACATCATTAAGCAATTCTGTGCTTGTGTGCATATCATAGGGTATACTTACACAAACTGAGATGCAATAGCTATACAGGCACACGGGATACAGGGTATAGCCTATTGCTCCTAGGCTAGGAACCTGTATAGCATGTTACTGTACTGAATACTGTAGGTAATTGTAACACAGTAAGTATATCCAAATCTAAACATAAAAACAGTACAGTAAAATATGCACTTTAGTCCACCATATATGCTATCCATAGTTGACTGAAATGTCATTATGTGGAACATGACTATAATTTGTTTCAGAAGAAAATCAGTAACTTTTTACCAAATTTGCCACTATTTTTTTCTTATCCTAATTCTTCAATTATTTTAACATATCTTTAACAAGTAATCAGATCTATGAGATATATCCCTCTGCTAGTTTGGATGCTTGAGCTCTCATAGCAATTACATTCTGGAAAAAATATGACTTATGGATTCTCATATATACTTATATAAGAAATACATATATATACACACATATGAGCATCTATGTATATAATTTATTATTACACAGTGCTCTATAATCATGGCTTTAGCCACATGTACACATATTAGTAAAGAATAATATATATTGACCAATGTCAACAGAATAAATCATGTCATAATAAAACTAATCATTGAGAAAATGTTTAAACTATATCATAAGAAACATAAGAGAAGCTAGTACATATCAAAATACTTGGGTTTAACTTTTATATAAGTCTAGTGAAGTAGCATAAGATGACCAACTAGACACAGCCAGGAGATGTCTCTTCCACCAAGAGAAACTAAAATGTCAAGTAAACCATCACATTCTGAACAGATCTCCTGAGAAAAAACACTCAAACTTAATAAAGAAGTGATGCAGACACCGAGGGTGAATAGGCATGAAGCTGTGAAGCACACATGGAGTCTCCAAGTGTTAAGAATGGCTCCCGGTCCTGACCAGGTCCTAAGGAAGGGGTGAGTGAAGGAACTGTGAGGCACTACACTCCCATTGCGGACCTCTGGGATCCCAACTACAAGAGATTCCTTGACCCCCGCAGACATTTGAATTGGCAAGGGGAACTTCTCAGAGAGGAGACAGAGGCCCAGCTCAAGCCAGCACAGAGCCCAGAAGGTTTTGTGTTGGGGGCAGCTGCTACAAAAACACAAGCATAGGTGCCCATCCCTCAAAACTTTCCATCCTGCTCTGGGTAGCTGTAGCACCTGTGAACAGCCAGGTTGGAAGAAAAAGGCTGCCTCTCTCTCAGGACCAAGGTGCATCTGATTTGCAAAACCTCTTTTCAGCTGGCCCCTCCCAAGGTCCCTGCTTAGCCACTCCCATAAGAGGAGGCACACAGCACAGGCTCCATTGCTCCACCTGAGTGTTTTGCCAGAGGCCTGAGAGCAGTTTGCCCTTCCCCAGTAGAGTCAATGGGAGGCAGAAGACAAAGCTTTCAAAGCTTTAGGCCTCATCCTAACCTTCCAGAGTTTGAGCAAAACACCCAGGAGTATCAAGGTGAGATCTGGGGCTTGTGCTCAAGTCAGGGAGGAGCCCCCTTTCTCCGAACACTGAAACCGATGTCTTATGCAAAGGTTTATGAGCTGGCATGGGAGCTGGGCATCTCTTTCTCCACAAAACCAAACAACAAGAGTGCAGCAAGTTGGCCAGCTGCAGTTTCTCGCTGGGGCAGCGCTGGAGCCCTGAGCCCCTAGAATAGCCTACCAATCTGGGTACAGAAGGCGTGGCACAAAATTAGCTGTTCAGACCTGCTCCTGAAAAAGACAAAAGAGGGAGAAACTGACAGGGGAGTGAGCTGGGCAGTTCCCATAGTCATCTGGTGGGCAAAATATCCTGGGCTGGGGGTGCTCCAACAGCTGCACACTAATGGCACCACTTCCTTGTCTAGGGATCCTCTACCCTGGGCCCACTGCATAAAGAGATCACCTGTATACATACCACACAACCCCCTTTGACTCTGCCAAACTCAGAGGACTAAAAGGTCTCTGGGAGTTAGCAGGTCCCCTGGTGGCCTAACCTTTGACTCAAGTAGCCCCTAGGAGAGAGCACAGCCTGCCAGGGACGTAGCACCAGTGTTGGGAAAGGGATCTCCCAAGGCCCAGATATAGAGTTGGTGACGGTCTCATCTACTGGATCGCACCCTGAATTGTGCCACCAAATAAAAATACATTTCTCTACCATGAATCACCTGTGAAGCCCAAGGCAGAAAATCAGCTACAGCTAAGGAACCCATACAGAGCCTTCGACCTCTGAAAGCATGAAGAAACAAAACCAATCCATGATACAAAACTTCATCACAATCAAACCTGCAACAGGAAAAAAAAAATTAAAATAAAACCAAAAAGTTCCATCCAAATGACAGTAACTTCAAAAAAGTAAAGAAACATTACGCATCTCAGATGAGAAGTCATTAACACAAAAACTCCATTCATTTAATCTTTGGAGTATTTGCTTGCCTACGAAGATTGCACTAGCTCCCCCGCAATGGACTCTAAACAGATTGAGATGGTAGAAGTGACAGACAGAGAATTCAGAGCTTGGATGGCAAGGAAGCTCAACAAGATTCAAGAGAAAGTTGAAAGCCAATGTGAGGAAGCCAGGAAAGTGATCCTAGAGTAGAACAATGACAGAGCCATTTTAAACCTAAAATGCAATAAAATAAACAAATGGAAAAAAAAAAAAAAAGAAACAAACAAACTTGAACTTCTGGCTTTGAAAAATGTACTATGGGGAATTTCAAAGCACAGTTGGAAGCCATAACAACAGACTAGACCAAGCTTAGAAAAGAATTTTAGAGCTCAGGGACTGGTCCCTCAAATCAACCCAGTTAAATAAACAAACAAAAAAATTGGAAAAATAATTCTTAAAATGAACAATAACTTTGAGAAGCATGGGATTACATAAAGAGAACAAATTTACAATTCCTGAGAGATGGAGAGAAACAGTAAGCAATTTGGAAAAAATATTTAAGGATATAGTTGACAGAAATTTTTTCAATCTTGTTAGAGAGATAGACAAGCAAATGTAAAAAAATTCTAGAAAATCTTTGTGAGATACTCTACAAGATGGCTACCCACAAGCCGTATAGTCATCAAGGTTTCCAAGGTCAAAGTGAAAGAAAAAATCTTAAAGGAAGCTAGAGAAAAGGGTCAGATCACTTACAAAGGAAACCCCATTAGGCTAACAGTGGACTTCTTAGCAGAATCTTTACAAGCCTGAAGAGATCAGGGCCTTATTTTCAGCATCCTTAAGGAAAATAAATTCCAACCAAGAATTTCATATCCCAGGAATTTAAGCTTCATAAGTTAAAAAGAAATAAAACCTTTTCTAGACAAGCAATAGCTAAGGGAATTTCTTACCACTAGAACAGCCTTACAAGAGATCCTCAAGAGAGTTCTAAAGATAGAGATATAATAGTGATAACTGCTTCCATAAAAACACACTTAAGTACATAGTTACAGACCCTTAAACACAAGTAAACAATTGAGACTACTATGTAAACAGCTAACTACATCACAAAAGGATCAAAACTTTACCTTGAATACCTTGAACGTAAATTGTCTAAACACTCTCACTTAAAAGACACAGAGTGGGAATTTGGGTGAATAACAAAGACCATCCATCTTTTGGCTTCGAAAGATCCAGCTCACATGTAATGACACCCATAGGATCAAAGTAAAGGGATAGAGAAAAATCTATTATTTAAATGGAAAACAGGAGGAGGTGTTGTTATTCCTAAATCAGACAAAGTAGACTAAACCAACAATTAAAAAGGATGAAAAGGGACATTACATAATCATAAAAGGTTCAATTCAACAAGAAGACTTAACTCACCTAAATATGCATGTACTCAATATTGGAGCATTGAGATTTATAAAGCAAGTAGTTCTAGAAGACTCAGCCACAATAAAATAGGGGAGGACTTATCACCACTGAGAGCTTTAGGCAGATCATTGAGTCAGAAAACTAACAAAGAAACTTTGAACATAAGTTTGACACTGAACTAATTAGACATAATATACACTGAAATAATACTCCGCCCAACAACCACAGAGTATACATTCTTCTTCTGATCTACACACAGAATACACTCTAAGATCAACCACATGCTTGGTCACAAAGCAAGTCTCAATACATTCAAAAATATCAACGCTGTATTAAGCATACTCTCAGATAACAGAGGGATGAAAATAGAAATCAAAACCAGACGATCTCTGAAAAACCACACAATTACATGAAAATTAAACAACTTGCTCCTGAATGACTTTTGAGTAAATAACAAAATTAATTAATAAGCTTAACATCACATCTAGGAAAAATAGAAAGGCCAAAAAAAAAAAAATCCCAAAACTAACAGAAGTAAAGAAACAGCTAATAATCAAAAGTTTCTGCAGTGTGTGGAGTTCTCTTTTGAGGTAAATGCTGAGGCACAGTGGACCAACATACACAGTCCAATAGTTGGATAGAAGATGGCAGGACTAGAAGCAGCTCATGTATGCTCCTCTAACAGAGGGGGAACAAAACAGGGTAGTGAACACTGACCCTGCATGCTGATCATCTGAGAAACCACATTGGGAGCCATCAAGGCAGCAGAGCGACACAGAGAGCAGAGAGGAATGGAGCTGGGCACCAGCCTGTCTGAGCTCACGGTGGAGACAGGAGAACCTCTCCAATACGGGAAAGGGTGAGTGAATGAGAGCCCCTAGGGGATTCATAGTCTCCAGAGGGACTTGTGCAAGACTGGAAATGAGAGAATCCCCCCAGGTACCTCATGCCTCACCTCTACCATGCTTCTAGACAGGTAGAGAGCCACCGGACATTTTGAAATGGTGGAGTCCAAGGGAACTTTTACAAGCCTTGGGTCCCAAGGCAGATGAGCACCAGTACCATATCCCCAGTAGCACCCCCAGTTTTGGTGCCTGACAGCAGTAAGACTGTTTCACTCCTCCTTGCTGGATGGGGCTTGGCACCAGCATCAGGCCTAGCAGTCCCCTACTGAGTGAAGTCAGCCAGATGATACCACCTCCTGTTGTCTTGGAAAACTCCCAGATGGCAGTGTTGGTGACCCCACCCACCCGTGCAACTGGTAGCCAGATGAGAAACACTTGCTAGAGCTTCGGGCTCAGTGGTTCTTGCATCTATATGAATTCAACCAGTAGGCACAACCTCCTATTGTCTCAGACAGCAAGGCAGGTGACCACACCCACCCTGGCACTGGTAGCCAGGTAGGCAGCACCTGCTTGACCTTTTGATCCAGTGGTTTTACTTCTTTGTGAACTCAGCTGGACTGCACAGCTTCTGGTTGTCCCAGGAAGCACCCAGATAGCAAGGCAGGTGACCTCATTCACCCCTGCCACTGGTAGCCAGGTATACAGTCAGTGCCCGCTAGAGTCTCCAGTCCAGGGATCCAGCTTCTGTGTGAACTCGCCAAGTGGGCACAGACTCGTTGTCCCAGAAAGCATCCAGATGGCAGGGCAGATGACTCAACCCACCTCTGCCTTTGGTAGCCAGGCAAGCAATGCCAGCTAGAGCTTCCAGCACAGTAGTCTTACTTCTGCTTGTATTTGACAAGGGGCACAGCCTCCTGCTGCCTCAACAACACACAGACAGCAGGATGGGTAATTCTACCCACCCCTGCCTCTCACAGACAGATGGGCTACACCCACTAGAGCTTCCAGCCCAGTAGTCCCATTCCCGTCTGAACTCTGCAGGGAGATGCAACCCCATGTTTTACTGGGAAGTACTGGACAGCAGATTAGGGCTAAAACAGCAGGATACAGCCTGTCTGCCAATTGTTGCCCTGTCTGAGGGAGTTGAATATATCAGAACACCCAATGAATGAAGCAGGTACACAGAGACAATAATTGGAAGGGGTATGTTTAAGACCGAGGAGCAAACTAGATTCAAAGCTTGTCAATATAACCCACCTTATATAACAATCAAATTCCCAAGGGTATTAAAGAAGATAGAAGTAAAACATCTTATTCAAAGGACAGCAACTTCAAAGACTGAAGGAACAATAGCCAACACAGATGAGAAGAAAGCTAGCACAAGAGCTCTGGCAACTCAAAAAGCCAGAGGTCTTGTTGCTTACATGGCCTCAGTAGTTCCCAGCAAGAATTCTTAACCAGGTTGAAATAGCTGAAACACCAGAAATGTAATTCAGAATATCGTTAGGAAATAAGATAATCCATGTTCAGGAGAAAGTTGAAACCCTATCCTAGGAATCTATGGAATACAATAAAATGACACTGGAGATAAAAGATGAAACAGCCACTTTAGGACAGAACCAAATGAAACTAATAGAGCTTAAAAACTCTCTTCAAGAATTTCATAATACAATAGCAAGTATTAACAGCAAATTTGGCCACATTGAGGAAACAATCTCAGAGCTCAAAGACGGTTCTCTGAAATGAAAGGCATATAAAAGCAAACAAAAAGCAATAAAAGAAAAGTGAACAAGACCTCCAAGAAATATGAGGTTTTGTAAAAAGACCAAATCAATGACTCAGTAGCTCATTGAAAGAGAAGTGAAATCAATCAACTTGGAAAACAAATTTGAAGATACTATTCCAGACAACTTCCTGAACCTTGCTAAGGAGGTCAACACTCAAATCAAAGAAAGGCAGAGAATCCCTGTGAGGTAGTATATCAGATGACCATTCCCTAAGACACAGTCATCAGATTCTCCAAGCTTGAAATAAAAGAAAAAATGTTAGCGGCAACTAGAGAGAAGGGGCAGGTCACCTACAAAGGGAACCTCATCAGGCTAACAGTGAACATTTCAGCAGAAATCCTACAGGCCAGAAATGATTAGGGACCTATATTTAGTATTCTTAAAGAAAAGAAATTACAAAAAACAATTTCATATCCAGTTAATCTAAGCTTCATAAGCAAAAGAGAAATAAGACCCTTTTCAGACAAGCAAATGCTAAGAGAATTTGTTACCATCAGACAAGCCTTACAGGAGGTCCTTAAGGGAGTGTCATAGATGGAAGGAAAATACCATTACCAAACAGCACAAAAACACATTTAAGTACATAGATCACTGAAACTATAAAGCAACTAGACAATCAAATCTGCATAATAATCAGCTAATAATACAATGACAGGATGAACCCTGCACATATCAATATTAATCTCAAATGTAAATGGGCTAAATTCCACAGTTAAAAGGCACAAAGTGGTAAGTGGAATAAAAAAGCAAGACTCAGCCCCATGCAATTAAGAAGAGACCTATCACATGCAATGACACCAACAGGCTCAAAGTAAAGGGATGGAGAAAAATCTAGCAAGAAAATGGCAAACAGAAAAAAGTGGGGATTGCTATTCTAATTTCAGACAAAACAGACATTAAACGAATGTTCAAAAAAGGCAAAAAGAAAAGCATTACATAATGGAAAAGGGTTCAGTTCAACAAGCAGACTTAACTATCCTAAATATAAATACACCAACACAGAAGGTCTTAAATTCATAACGCAAGTTCTTAGAAACGTACAGAGAGAATTAGATAACCCCACATTAAGAGTAGGAGATGTCAACACCACACTGACGGTATCAGACAAGCTATCAAGGCAAAAAACTGGTAAAACACTTGGGACTCAAACTTGGCAATTGAATAAATACCTACAGAACTCTCCATCCCCCTGAAAAACAGATTGTAAATTCTTCTCATCTACAAATTGTACAAACTGTAAAACCACCCACACAATCAAAAATAAAACAACCCTCAGCAAATTCAAGAAAGCTGAAATAATACCAAACATACTGTTGGATCATTGCACAATAAAAATAGAAATCAATACTAAGAAAATTGCTCAAAATCGCACCAAGATGTGGAAAGTAAACAAGCTAGTCCTGAATGATTTTTGAGTAAACAGTGAAATTAAGTCAGAAATCAAGAACTTGTTTGATGTTCATGAAAAAAAAGATACACTAGAATATCTGGGACACATCTAAAGCAATATTAAGAGAGAAGTTTAGAGTACTAACAGCCCACATCAAAACTTTAGAAAGATATCAAATTAAGAATCTAACATGACACCTGAAGGAACCACAGAAATAAGAGCAAACCAATCACAAAGCTTGCAGAAGATAAGAAATAATAAAACACAGAGCTGAACTGAAGAAAATTGATATGTGACATATCATACAAAAGATCAGCATATCCAGAAGTTGGTTCTTTGAAAGAATAAATTAGATTAATAGACTTCTAGCTAGACTAATAAGGTAAAAAAGATAAAAGATTCATATAAACACAATTAGAAGTTACAAAGGGTACATTTCCAATGACCTCACAGAAATATAAAAATCCCTAAGAAACTACAATCAACACCTCTATGCACACAAGCTAGAGAACCTAAAAGAAATGAATAAATTCCTGAAATATACAACCTCCAAAATTTGAATCAGGAAGAAATTGAAACTCTGAACACAACAATAATGCAATCTGAAATTGAAGCAGTAATAAGAGTCCTACCAGCAAGGAAAAGTCCATGACCACAAAGACTCACAGCTGAAAAGATGTATAAGAAAAAGCTGGTACCATCCTATAGAAACTATTTCAAAAAATTGAGGAGGATGGACTTCTCCCTAACTCAGTCTATGAAGCCAGCATCATCCTGATCCCAAAATCTATCAGATACACAACAACAACAACAACAAAATGTAGGCCAATATTCTTAAGAAATTTATATTCAGAAACTTTTTATATTCAAAAATACTGGCAAAGGAAATCCAGCAGCACATCAAAAAGCTACTTCACCATATTCAAGTAGGCTTTATCCCTGGGAGGCAAAATTGGTTTAACATTGAACATCAATAAATGTAATTCATCACATAAACAGAAGTAAACACAAAACCAAATGATCATCTCAATAGATGTAGGAAAGATTTCTGGTAAAATGCAACATTCCTTCATGAAAAAAGAAAAACCTCAACAAACTAGGCAGTGAAGGAATTTACTTCAAAATAACAGGAGCCAGCTAGGTGCAGTGGCTCACTCCTGTAACCCCAGCACTTTGGGAGGCCAAGGTGGGAGGATGACCTGAGGTCAGGAGTTTGAGACCAGCATGGCCAACATAGTGAAACCCTATCTCTACTAAAAATACATAAATTCGTCAGCTATGGTAGCACATCCCTGTAATCCCAGCTACTCGGGAGGCTAAGACTGGAGAATCACTTGAACCTAGGAGGCGAAATCTGCAGTGAGCAGAGATGGCGTCATTGCACTCCAGCCTGGGAGACAGAATAAGACAGACTCCCTTTCAAGAAAACATATTAATTAATTAATTAATTAATTAATATATAAATAACAGGAGGCATCTATAAAAAACCTACAATGATCAATATACTGAATGAGCAAAAGCTAGAAGCATTCCCCTGCAGAAACAGACCAAGACAAAGATGACCACTCACACCACTGCTGTTCAATATAGTACTAGAAGTCCTAGCCAGAGTATTCAGGCAAGAGAAAGGAATAAAAGGCATCCAAATAGAAGGAGAGTAAGTCACATTATTTCTGTTTGCAAATAATATAATTCTAGGCCTACAAAACCCCACAGTCTCTGCCTAAAAGTTCCTAGGTCTGATAAATAAGCAAAGCCTAAGGATACAAAATCATCATGCAAAAATTAATAACATGTATATACAACGACAACATCCAAGCTAGCAGCCAAGATAAGAATGCAACTTTATTCACAATAACCACAGAAATAGTAAATTACATTGGAATACACCTAAGCAGGGAGATGAAAGGTGTTGACAATGAAAATTTCAAAACAATATTCCAAGAAATCAGCGATGACACAGACTAATGGAAACACATTCCATGCTCATGGGTAGGAACAATCCATATTGTTAAAATGGCCATACTGCCCAAAGCAGTTTACAGATTCAATGATGTTGCTATCAAACTATAAATGTCATTCTATCTTTCAGATAGAATTTGCAAAAACTATCTGAAAATTCATATGGAACCAAAAAAGAGCTTGAATAGCTTGATGCACGCATCATGTCACCCAACTTCAAACTACACTACAAGGCTATAGTAACCAAAAAAACATGATACAGGTACAAAAAATGGACAAAAAGATCAATGGCACAGAATAGAGAGCCAAGAAATAAAGCCACATACGTATCATCACTTGACCTTTAATGAAGTTCACAAAAAACAAGCAATGGGGAAAAGGCCCTCTATTCAATAAATACTGCTGGGATAACCATCTAGCCACATGAAGAAGATTGAAGTTAAACCCCTTCCTTACATCATTTACTACAATTAACTCAAAATGAATTAAAGATGTAAATATAAAATCGAAAACTATAAAAACTCTGGAAGATGACCTAAAAATATATCATTCTGGACATAGGTCCTGGCACAGATTTTATGAGAAAGCTGCCAAAAGCAACTGCAATTAAACAAATAATAACAAATGGGACCTAGTTAAACTAAAGTGCTTCAGCACAGCAAAAGAAACTATCAACAGAGTTAACAGAAGACTTATGGAATGGGACAAAATATTTGCAAACTATTCATCACACAAAGGTCCAATAACTAGAATCTATAAGAAAATTAAATAAATTAAAAAGAAAAACAGCAAATAACCCCACTAAAATGTGGGCAAAAGACATAGACACTTTTCAAAAGAAGACATACACCCAGCCAACACGCATATGAAAAAACACACAACATCACTAATCATTAGATAAATGCAAATTAAAACCACAATTTGATACCGTCTTACTGTAGTCAGAATAGCTATTATTAAAGTAAAAAAAAAAAAAATGTCAAGATCATGAAGAAAAGGGAGTACTTATACACTGCTGGTGGGAATGTAAATAAGTTTAGTCATTGTGGAAATCAGTGTGGCAATTTTTCTAAAAACTTAAAGCAGAGGTACCATTCCACCCAGCAATTCCAGTATTGTGTATATGCCCAAAGGAATATAAACCATCCTATCATAAAGACACATATATGCATATGTTTATCACAGCACCATTAACAATAGCAAAGCTATGAAATCAATCTAAATCCCCACTAATGGTAGCCTGGATAAAGACAATGTGGCAAACATACACCATGGAATAATACACAGCCATGAAAAAGTATGAGATCAAGTCCTTTTTGGGAACATGGATAGGGATCGAGGCCATAACCCAAGACAAACTGATGTAGGAAGAGAAAAACAAATAGTGCATGTTCTTATTTATAAGTGAGAGCTGAACATTGAGTACACATAAACACAGAGAAGGGAACAATAGACACTGGGGTCTTTTTGACAGTGGAGGGTGAAAGGAGAATGAGGTTTAAAAACTATCTATCAGGTACTATGCTTATTACCTGGGTAATGAAATAATCTGTACACTAAAACCTTGTGACACAATTTACCTTTATAATGAACCTAAAATAAAATTTAAATTACAAATAAAAAATAAAAAAATCAGAGCAGGACTGAATAAAATTAAGAACCAAAATCTATACAAAGAATCAACAAAACCAAATGTTACTTCTTTGAAAGGATAAACAATATCAATAGATCACTAGCTAGATTAAGAAAGAAAAAAAGAGAGATGATCCAAAGAAGCTTAAGCAGAGATGACAAAGTGACATTACAACCAATCCCACAGAAATGCAAAAGAACCTCAGAGACTATTATGAACAGCTTTATGTAAATAAAATAGAAAATCAATGGGAAATTGATACATTCCTGGAAGCACAATCTTCCAAAATTGATTCAGGAAGACATTTTAATCAAAAGCAGACAAAATTTAAGTCAGTAATTAAAAACTGATCAACCAAAAAGAGTTGAGGGCCAGATGGATTCACAGCCAAATTCTAGTAGATGTATAAAGAAGAGGTTGAGCAACCAATTTTACAAAAACTACCCAAAAACATTAAAAAGGAGACACTTCTCACTAGCTCATTATGCTATGCCAGCATTATCCAGATATGAACATGTGGCAAAGAAACAATGAAAAAATAAAACTACAGGTGAAAGCCCTGATGAACCTACGTGGAAAAATCCTTAACAAAATACTAGCAAACTTCAGCCCCCGCCATCAAAAATTTAATTCACCCCATTCAAGTAAGCTTCATTGCTAAGATGCAAGATTGGTTCAACATATACAAATTAATAAATGTGATTCCGTGCATGAACAGAATTAAAAGCAAAAGACATATGATTATTTCAGTAGACACGAGATAAGCTTTGGATAAAATCCAACATTCCCTCATGATAAAAACCCTCATATAACTATGTCTTAAGCAAATATGCCTTAAAATAATAAGAGTTCTCTCTGACAAACCCATAGCCAATGTCATACTGAATAGACAAAAGCTGAAAGAATGTCCTTTGAGACCTGGAACAAGACAGGGCTATCCACTCTCACCACTGCTTTCAACATAGCAGTGTAAGTCCTAGTCAGAAAAATCAGGCAAGAGAAAGAAATAAAAGGCATCCAAATAGGAAAAGAAGTCAAATCATCTCTCTTCAGTAATCATATGATTGTATACCAAGAAAATCTAAAGATTCTACCTTCTACCAAAGGTGACTACCATCAATGAGTGGCTTCAGTTAAGTTTTGGGATACACATCAATGCATAAATACGTAGTATTTCTAGGCACCAATAATGTTCAAGCTGAAAATCAAAACAAAACAAAACAAAATCCCACTTGCAATGGCTGCAATAAAAATAATGAAAAGCCTATAGAAATGCCTAATGAATGAGTTGAATGACCTCTACAAGGAGAACTACAGAACACTGCTGAAAGAAATCAAAGATGATACAAAATAAATGGAAAAACATTCCATATTCATGAGTTGAAAGAATCACTATAATTAAAGTGGACATGTGCCCCATCTAATCTACAGATTTAACATAAATTCTTTCAAGCCACCCATGTTATTTTTAAAAGAATTAGAAAAAAACTACTAGACAATGTATTTTGAACCCCAAAAAAGTCCAAATAGCCAAAGCAATCCTTAGCAAAAAAAAAAAAAAAAAAAAAAAAAAAAGCAAACTTCAAGGCATCACATTACTCAACTTCAATCTATACTATACTACAAGGCTACAGTAACAAAAGCAGCATGGTAATGGTACAACAACAGACACATAGGCTAATGGAACAGAATACAAAGAAACAAAAATAGAGCCACACACTCACAAGCATCTGATCTTTGACAAAGTCAACAAAAGTAATCAATGAATAGGGAAATTATTCCCTATTTAATAAATGGTGCTGGGATAATTTGCAAAAAGAAGAAAACGAGACCCCTATCTCTTCTCATATACAAAAGTTACCACAAGATGAAGTAAAGAATTAAATAGAAGACTTCAAACTACACAAATCCTAGAAGAAAACCATAGACATTTCTTTCTTGTTATAAGCCTTGAGAAATAATTTATGGCTAAGTCCTCAAAAGCAATCACACACACACACACAAAATGACAAGTAAAACCTCATTATAATAAAGAGCTTCTGCACAACAAAAGAAACTAGCAACACAGTAAAGAGAAAAACTATAGAATGGGAGAAAAATTTTGCAACCTGTGCACCCCACAGAGGTGTAATATTTAGGATCTGTAAAGAACATAAACAAATGAAAAAGCAAAAAACAAACATTTCCATTAAAAATAGGCATAAACAGACACTTTTCAAAAGAAGACATACAAGTAGCCAACAAGCATGTGAAAAATACTCATCACCACTAATCATCAGAGAAATGCAAATCAAACCCGCAAGATACCATCTGACACAAGTCAAATGGCTATCATTAAAACATTTAAAAATAATAGATGCTAGTAGGACCGTGGAGAAAAGAGAACACATACACTTGTGGTGGGAATTTAAATTAGTTCATCTGCTGTGGAGAACAGGTTAGAGATTTCTCAAAGAACTAGAAATAGAACTACCGTTTAAACCACCCAACCCACTCCCGGATATATACCACCCTCCCCCTCCCCCAAAAATTGTTCTAACAAAAAGACAAATGCACTCACATGTTCACTGCAGCACTATTCACAATAGCAATGACATGAATACAATAACCTATCTCAATGTCCATCAATGGTGGAATAAATAAAGAAAATGTGATACATATGCATCATGAAGTACTACACAGCCTTAAAAAAGATCATGTCCTTTGTAGCAATGTGGATACAACTGGAAGCCATTATCCCAAGTGAGCTAACAGAGAAACAGAAATCCAAATATGTGTTCTTACTTATAAGTGGGAGCTGAACAGAAGGTACACATGGACATAAAGAGAGAAACACTAGACACGAGACTACAAGTGATGGGCGGAGTAGAAAGGTGAGGAAGGGTTGAAAAACTACCTACTGATTATTGTGCTTACTATATGTGTAATGGTTTTGATCACACTCCAAACCTCAGCATCATACAATATACTCATGTAACAAACATGCTCATGTGCCCTTTGAATCTAAAATAAAAGGATTTTTTTTTCAAATCTACTTAATATTATTTTATAATGTAAAATATAACTATAGACATAAAAATCTCCATGAAGAGCTCAAAGATAATTTGGAAGAATCTTATCTAATTCATCTATTAATATTTTAATACCAGAACTGCATTTTTTGAGTATGATTTTATGTCTGTTGACGAAAGGTTTTCTGGCATTTCTGTGACAGAGAGGAATAGAAGAGATAATTTTCAGCTTTTTGGAGTTATCTCTTCTCATGTTCACAGTAATCGTAGCAATGCTATCTTTTATACATGAGTGCTATAAAATTGCTTTTAGCATTTTTGTCATGAAGTCTTGGCACATGCCTGTTCCCTGAACGGTATTGCTTAAGTTTTCTTCTCGCTAGCTCTTTTAATTGCGATGTTAGGGTGTTGATTTGAGATCTTTCTAGCTTTCTGATGTGCACATTTAGTGCTATAAATTTTCCTCTTAACATTGCTTTAGCTGTGTCCCAGAGATTCCGGTATGTTGTCTCATTGTTCTCACTGGTTTCAAATAACTTCCTGATTTCTGCCTTAATATCATTATTTACACAGGAGTCATTCAGGAGCAGTTTGTTCAATTCATGAAATTGCATGATTTTGAGTGAGTTTCTTAATTCTTAGTTCTGATTTGATTGCAATAGATGCTGGAGAGGCTGGAGAGAATTAGGAATGCTCTTACACTGTTGGTGGGAATGTAAATTAGTTCAACCATTGTGCAAGACAGGGTGGCCATTACTCAAGGATCTAGAACCAGAAATACCATTTGACCGAGCAATCCCATTGCGAGACAGATACACAAAAAACTGTAAATCATTCTACTATAAGACTCGTGCACATGTATATCTCTTGCAGCACTATTTACAATAGCAAAGACATGGAACCAACCCAAATGCCCATCAATGATAGATCAAATTAAGAAAATGTGGTACATATACACTGTGGAATAGTATGAAGCCATAAAAAGGAATGAGATCATGTCCTTTGCAGGGACATGGATGAAACTGGAAGGTATCACCCTCAGCAAAGTAACACAGGAACTGAAAACCAAACACCACATGTTCAGACTCATAAGTAGGAGTTGAACATTGAGAACAGATGGACACAGGAAGGGGAACATCACACACCAGGGCCTGTTGGTGGGTGTGAGTAAGGGGAGAGAACTTAGAGGACAGATGAATAGGTATAGCAAATGATCATGGCACATGTATACCTATATAACAACCCTACATGTTCTGCACATGTATCCGTTTTTTTTTTTTTTTTGAATAAAGAAAAAAGTGCTATGAAAATAAAGAATCAGTTCACTATGAATGCATTTATAAATGTGAGGTTAATTTTCTAAGCAAGTTAAAATAATGGCACAGAAGGGAATTATTTTAAGCACATAGTAATTGCTGAGCTTTGCAGTTTATATTTTGTAATTTTTAGTTATGTTTTTATGTCACAGGGGGTGTGTAGGAGCGAGAAAAAATATCTGTACAGTTAAGTTAGAATTGTCCATAAAGGCAAATTAGAATAAAGTAGAAAGACTGTGAGTGAGGTGTCCTTGGGTCAGATAAGGAATGAGAGGACACACTTTTGGGTTTAACCTTTTATACCTGTGCATTTGTCCATCCATACTACAGACAACAGAATGGATAACAGTTTCTCAGAACCTCCACAAACCTGAAAAGCATCACAAACCTCAGTCGCCTCCTGATCTGTGAGGAGCTCTCAACCATATGTTCATTGGCACCATATGTTTTCGATTCCAGAAAGATTGTTTAGAATTGATCTTCCTATTGACACTTCATCTTTTACTAAACCTAGGCGAGCCCGTAAAACAATAAGTTGTCTCAATTTCCCTCCCATTTCTGAAAGTTTTGTTTGTTTCTTAGATTAAAATGATAAGTAATATGCATCACAAAATATTTTTAGTAATAAAATATTTTTCCTCTTTTCAAAAAATTATTTTCTTGTGCTACTTTCGAGGATGGAAATCATATAGAAAAAGAATTTTGATTGAACTAACTTACACTCCCACCAATTTTGATTGAACTAACTTACATTCCCACTCCCAACAGTGTAAAAGTGTTTCTATTTCTCCACATCCTCTCCAGCATCTGCTGTTTTCTGACTTTTTAATGATCGTCATTCTAACTGGCATGAGATGGTATCTCATTGTGGTTTTGATTTGCACTTCTCTAATGACCACTGATGATGTGCTTTTTTACATATGTTTGTTGGCTGCATAAATATCTTCTTTTGAGAAGTATCTGTTTATGTCCTTCACCCACTTTTTAATGGGGTTGTTTACTTTTTTCTGGTAAATTTGTTTAAGTTCTTTGTAGATTCTAGATATCAGCCCTTTGTCAGATGGATAGATGGCAAAAATTTTCTCCCATTCTGTAGGTTGCCTGTCCACTCTGGTAATAGTTTCTTTTGCTATGCAGAAGCTCTTTAGTTTAATTAGATCTCATTTGTCAATTTCAGCTTTTACTGCATTGTTTTTGGTGTTTTATTCATGAAGTCTTTGCCCACGCCTATGTCCTGAATGATATTGCCTAGGTTTTCTTCTAAGGTTTTTATGGTTTTATGTCTTACGTTTAAGTCTTTAAGCCATCTTGAATTAATTTTTCTACAAGGTGTAAGGTGATTCCTCAAGAATCTAGAACCAGAAATACCATTTGACCCAGCAATCCATTACTGGGTATACCCAAAGGATTATAAATCATTCTACCAGAAAGACATATGCACACATATGTTTATTGTAGCACTGTTCACAATAGCAAAGACTTGAAACCAATCTAAATGTTCCTCAATGATAGAATAAAGAAAATGTGGCACATATATACCACAGAATACTATACAGCCATAAAAAAGGGTGAGTTCATGTCCTTTGCAGGGACATGGATGAAGCTGGGAACCATCGTTCTCAGCAAACTAACACAGGAACATACAACCAAACACCACATGTTCTCACTCATAAGTGCGAGTTGAACAATGAGAACACATGGACACAGGGAGAGGAACATCACACACTGGGGCCTGTGGGGGTAAGGAGCTAGAGGAGGGATAGCATTAGGAGAAATACCTAATGTAGATGATGGGTTGATGGGTGCAGCAAACCACCATGGCACGTATATACCTATGTAACAAACCTGCATGTTTTGCACATGCATCACAGAATTTCAAGTGTAATTTAAAAAAAAAAAAGGATTTTGAAGTTCATAACCCAAATAAATTTCTAGTAATATAAATGCACTAAAAATGTTAGTACATTTTTAAAAATTTACTTCATGGAATACTCAGTAGGAAAGAAGCATACAATGAAGATGGATCTTTGTCTCATTTTAATATGCATATGAGAATATGATACAATTGTTTTAGATCTTTTTCGTGTTCCATATTCTGACTCTACAGCTTCTGCCTTTATAGAAAATGCAGCTGTAACCCAGTCCCTGTTGGACAAGAGGTGGAACAGATGGCTTGTGATCCTGTACTGCCTACACATTAGGGAAGCACCACAGCTTAGATGGAATACGATTTTTTTTAGTACTAACAGTGCTAAAGTGAGAATAAATCATCAATCAGGGAGATAGAAGGCACTGAGACTGCAGTCACGGATATTCTACTGCTATGCTTGCTGTTTCTCCCATAGGCCCTGAACAAACTGAAGTGCGGCTGCTTCCACAGACCGGTAATTAATCAGAAGAAGGCATCTCCACTTCCCATTTTGTTCTCAACCCTAGAGCCTAGATGACACATGCTTCAGCTCTCCCATGTCACTGAGCACACAGTTTCCTGAACATTTTGATCAGTCATAATGTTTTCTTGTCTGCGTTTTTGAGAGAAAGGAAACTTGACCTGAAATTACCGATCATTTTGTCAACTTTATTCTACTGTGGTTGTTGTAAAAGCCTGTATATCCAGTGCATACATAATCTATATTTAAAAGATATCAATATTTTTATGAAAATTAACTTTGGGGGTTGGAAAAGTATTTATATTATTTTAAAGTCTATCTTCAATAAAAGTACATCTCTGTAAAAATTAATAGAAAATATTAGACACCATGATAGAGTATCTTCTTTTAAGCCACATGTGCAGTAGAAATATATGGAAATAGCAGTAAATATCAGTGTACCAATAAGTGACATGTGAATTTCAACATACCTTCAAGGTAATAAAAAAATTACTTGCTCAATTATGTGTCCCATTAAGTCTTTCCAATTTATAAGAGAGAAAAGAGAAATTAATATGCTTGTAATGAACATTCAGTCTTGTATGTACAGGCTAATATTTAGAGAAGTATAATATGATGAATCACATTTCCTTTTTACAATTATTATTGTGAGCTCTCTAGTATAAGTTGTAGTTTCTATAGCATAATTCACTCCATAACATAATTATATATATATATACATATATATATACATATATATATACGTATATATATATATATATACGTATATATATATACATATATATATAAATATATATAAATACAGGTATTGATCGACTTACAACCTATGCAACTTACGACCATTCAACTTTACGACCACAATTGCTAGCCACGACTGCTCCACGTCTGGCAGCACAAACATTGCCCAGCTGGGCGTACAACAGTGCGGACCAGCTGCCGGCAGCACTACCATTTCCGCATGCACCATTTCAACTGTACCTATAGCCTACTCAACTTATGACCAAATCGTGTTACAACCGGTCTGCCGGTCCCAATCGTGGTTGTAAGTCAAGTACTACCTGTGTGTGTGTGTGTGTGTGTGTGTGTGTGTGTGTGTGTGTGTATATATGTCTTCATATATTTCTTCAACATCAGCTCATATTACCCCACAGTTTCTCAGGATAGGAAAAACAACAAAACAACCAAAAACTTACTTTTCCAACATACTGAGGATCTGGTCCCATATGTTCTTCTAAAACAAAGAACTGATTCCATACCCATCCCCTTTTGGGACGATGGTGGACTTCGGTTTCACCTTCAATGTGTTTGGTTTGGTTTCTCGTCACCTTGATGGAGCTGTGGTGAGCAGTTCCATAACACCTCTGCACAAAACAGAGACACACTAGGACTGGACAGATGCAAGATGTGCTCGTAATTTTCATTGTAAGATAACTTTCCAGTTCACAGTTTTCCTTCCTTTCCTTGTCAGCTACAAATGCTTAGTGAGCATTCAAGAGAGAAGCCAAAGCATCTTTAGGAAGGACAGTCCGAAGTAAATTGTTTAGAGTGTCCATGATTTAACTGTCCATCAGGGAAAGCTCAGATCATATTTACATTCTTAACCACTTGGAAAATCACAGCCGTAGTTGTCTGATTCCAACTCTTCACAGTAGTTGAACACAAGCAACCATTTTCAACCTAATGGAAAGAGAAAATTATATATGTTACAAGACATGGTTTTTTAACTATTTGTTCTGAATACAAATTATATTATTTTGCAATGTGATACTGATAGGCAAAGAACATATGCAAATTCTTTAAGACACATACACAAACCTAAACACTCACATGTTTACATGTATTTTTATATGAAACTTCCTGTTTATACCATAATACTCAATTACAAATATATGTTTACGTATTGTTTTTGTTAGACATTATACACATTTGTTATATATACTACACATTAATTACCTACTGTATGAGACTTATCAAACTTGAACAAAATATCCCAAAGGCTGAAAAATTGTCACAGACCATAACAGCAATCACATAGGTACGTAAAGTACTCAGTAAGTAAAATAGAAGAAAATTAGAGTAAGGAAAAAGGAGGCTGAAAAAAATGAATGCAACTTAAAATTACTCCAGGTTTGGGTAATAGATTGGCAGGGTTGAGTATGAATGAGAATGCTAATTGGCTGAATTATAGATTGTGTTAATTTTGATAGGCCCTGCATATCTACTGAGAGTATGGACTTCACACATAGACAAAGCAGATTTTCAGGCTTGGGAATTACATTACTAGGCTTGATTTTTAGTACACATAATTCCAGCAACATCTAAAGAAAATATTAAAAAATATAAAAATAATGGCAAATAGAAGAAAAAATACTTTGATTTTTAAAATAATAAAACATTGACTACATGAGTATAGGTTATACTATGAGTGGGCAACAAAGTAAAACATGAAAAACATTTCTGAAAAATTAATGACAGGATTTGGGAGAGAAAAGAATGACTGAAATTTGGGCTGGGTGCGGTAGCTCATGCCTGTAATCCAAGCACTTTAGAAGGTCGAGGAGGGTGGATCACTTGAGGTCAGAAGTTTGAGACCAGCTTAGCCAACATGGTTTAACCCCATCTCTACTGAAAATACAAAACTAGATGGGCATGGTGGTACACACCTGTAATCCCAGTTACTTGGGAGGTTGAGGCAGAAGAACCCTTTGAACCCAGGAGGCAGAGATTCCAGTGAGCTGAGATCATGCCACTGTACTCCAGCCTGGGCAAAAAAAAAACCAAAACTCTGTCTCAAAAAAATAAAATAAAATAAATGTCTGAAATTATAAGTTTATTTAAAGCAGATAAAATTTTGCATCGAGTTTTGCTTTACTATTATATATGTGTGTCCGTACAGTATATGTGTTTAGGAAGATTACATTGATTCAATAATATGGCTATTTCACTTAGTAAAACATAATCAAATGAATCACTGTCTCATTGCATGAAATTCTTCTCTGTAAATCAGCACAAACTGAAATGTAGATCTGAATAAATAACAAGTTGACATGACACTATAATTGATTTATAATACTGAATACAAATAATCAGTTACAGCATGATTCTCTTACACAGTTGAGGAAAGGTGCTATACAGATTTGGTCATGAAGGAAAAAATTAACATGAAACTCAAGAGCAGGGCATTTATCTCTAAGTATTTCTCTCCATAAATGAAGGTTAATAATAGTGCTTACTTCATCATTGTGCAAGAATTGTATTAGATTAGAAGAATTGGAATTTCATTTTTATCATTAGACAAATATAAAACTTAAGTTTTTAAACATTTTTAAATGCAAATGTATCCTTCCCTCTGGTTTAAATCGAAACAATTTTGAAACTCTCCTAAAATATGAGACAGAGCAGTACTATTCTAGCTCCAACATGATAAAAGCACTGGAGAGTCAGAAAAGACAGGTTTTCTTTTTTGAAAGTTTACTTACTATATGAATGTATGTGAACCATCTTATTTCTTTCAGTCTGTCCTCATTTATTAGAATTTTTGACTGGAATAACTGTATTTAATGTTCTTTCCAGCATGTGTAATAAATTATCTGAATAAATTTATATTAAACTTCTTATTTCCCAAGAGATTCTTAATTTTCAAATCATGAATTTCCAAAAAAAAAAAAGAAACTTTATCTACTTTTTCTTCTTAGAAGCCAAGTTGTTGAAGATATAGAAGGTGTTGTTATTTTAATACTTTCACACCATTTGGTGTGATTTTCAAATAAAATTAACATCTTTGCCCTTTATGCTAAGTTGTTGACGCATAATTTATGAGTAGAAGGTGAAGAAAGTGGCTTTTGTAATGCATTACAGATATGTAATATGAGTATTTTCTTTACAATGCTGATTGTGTGCCATTCCAAAATACACAAATGCATTTTGATCTATATATGCTTTATATGGTTATGGATCTCTATTACAACAATTATGAAAAGAGTTATATACTGTGCTATGCAATAAAAGAATAAACATAAACATCACTACAGTGTTTATGGAGATAATTTTATTTACTATATAATAAGAGGGTGAAACCTAAACTTCAAATATAAAATTTTTCTGCTTTACTGCAAGAAATCTGTCTCTGCATAAGTTAGAAAGAATTGAAATTCAAACAATAAGAAAATAAACCACTGATTGAGACCAATACAATACAAACAGGTAGAAGACATTTTCCATTTTATGACTGAAGAGTGCTCAAAGACCCTTCTGCTTTCATGGAACATTCCATTATGTGAATTCTGATCATCAGAGGCCTGACTTTCACCACTACTCACTTAGGCACCGATACAGTCTGGTTCTGTGCCCCCACCTTAATCCCATCTTGAATTATAATCTTATTTGTAATCACCATTTTGGGAAAAGCACCTCATGGGAGGTGACTAGATCATTAGGGCTGTTCCACCACACTGTTCTCTTGATAGTGAGTTATCATAGGATCTGATGGTTTTATAAGGGGCTCTTCCCCCTTCACTCTGCACTTCTCTCTCCTGTTGCCTTGTGAAGAAGGACATGCTTACTTCCCCTTTTGCCATGACTGTAAGTTTCCTGAGGCCCCCGCTGCCATATGGAACTGGGAGTCAATTAAACTTCTTTGCTTTATAAATTACCCATTCTTGGGTACTTCTTAATAGCAGTGTGAAAATGAACTAACACAGTAAATTTTTACAAGTAGAGTGGGATACTGCTATAAAAATACCTGAAAATGTGGAAGTAACATTAGAAACTAGATAGCAAGAAGAAGGAATAGTTTGGAGGGTTCAGAAGAAGATAGGAAGATGTGGGAAAATTTGGAACTTCTGAAACAATTGTTCAATGATTTTAACCCAAATACTGATAATGGATAATGATGTGGACAATGAAGTCTAGGTTGTGGTGGTTTCAGATAGACATGAGAAAGTTTGGGGAACTGGAGAAAAGGTCACTGTTATTATATTTTAGCAAAGAGACTGGTGCCATTTTGTCCATGTACTAGAGATCTGTGGAACTTTGAACTTGAGAGAATTGGTCTGAAATTGGAATTTATCTTTAAAAGTAAAGCAGAATATAATAGTTTGGAAAATTTGCAGTCTGACAATGTGATAGAAAACAAAAACACATTTTCTGTAGAGAAATTCAAGACTGCTGCAGAAATTTGCACAAGTAACAAGGAGCTGATTCACCAAGACAATGGAGAAAATGTCTCCAGGGCATGTCAGAGACCTCCATGGCAGCCCTTTTCATCAAAGGACCAGAGTATTAGGAAGAAAAAATGATTTCCTGGGCCAGGCCCAGTGTCTTGCTGCTTTGTGCCATCTTGGTACTTGGTGCCCTATGTCCCACCCATGGGTAAAAGAGGCCATAGTACAGCTCAGGTTGTTACTTCAGAGGTGGAAAGCACCAAGCCTTGCACCAAGTGCTTGGAAGCACCAAGTGGCTTCTAAATGGTCTTGGGCTTGCAGCTGCACGGAAGCGAAGAGTTGAGGTTTGGGAACTTCCACCTAGATTTCAGAGGATGTATAGGAACACCTGAAAGTTTAGGTGTTTTGCATGGCAGAAGTTTGCTGCAGGGGTGAAGCCCTCATGGAGAATCTTGGCTAGGGCAGTGCAGAATGGAAATGTGAGCTTGAAGCCCCCACATAGATTCCCCTCTGGGGGAACTGCCTAGTGGAGCTGTGAGAAGAGAGTCACCATCCTCCAAAACCCGGAATGGTAGGTCTACCAACAGCTTGCACTGTGCATCTGAGAAAGCTGAAGACACTCAATGCCAGCTGTGAAACTAGCCAGAGCAGAGGTGTGTACCCTAAAAAGCCACAGGGGTGGAGCTACTCAAAGCCATGGGAACCCACCCTTTGCATCATTATGCCCTGGATATAAAACAATAAGTCAAAGATTATTTTGGAGCTTTAAGATTTAATGACTGTTCCACTCAATTTTGGATTTGCATGGGGCCTGTAGCTCCTTTGTTTTGGCCAATTTCTCCCATTGGAGGAGAATTCTAAGATTAATTCTTATTCAAAAGTGTTCCCATTTCAGGGAGCATTTACCCAATGCCTGTACCCCCATTGTTTCTATGAAGTAACTAACTTGCTTTTGATTCTAAGTGGAAGTGATTTGCCTTGTCTCAGATGAGAATTTGGACTTGGACTTTTGAGTTAATTCTGGGAAGAATTAAGATTTTGAGGGACTGTAAGGAAGGCACAATTGGGTTTTGAAATGTGAGAAAGACAAGACTTGCAAGGGGTCAGGAGTGGAGTAATATAGTCTGACTCTGTGTCCCCACCCAAATCTCATCTTGAATTATTACCTGAATTGTAATTCCCATTTTGGGAGAAGTGACTCATGGAAAGTAATTGGATTACAGAGGATAGTCCCCAATGTTCTTTCCATGATAATGAATTGTTATGAGATCTGATGATTTTATAAGGGGTTCTTTCCCCTTTGCTCTGCAATTCTCTTTCCTGCAGACATCTAAAAAAGGACATGTTTGTTTCCCCTTACACCATGATTGTAAATTTCCTGAGGCCTCCCTAGCTTTGTGAACTGTGAGTCAATTAAAACTCTCTCCTTTATAAATTACCCAGTCTTTAGTGTTTATTTATAGCAGTGTGAAAGTGGACTAATACAGGCACCAAATACTTTTCTTTCTACATCCTTTCACTAGAAATTTCATCAATGGCATATGCATGTAAATGATATGCTCGAGTGATGGAAAGATGTAGAAACAGTTGAGAAATATTCCACAGCAGTAGTAATTATTTCAAGACTCAAGAACAGTCGTGGTGAGTTCCGCAGATACAACAGACAGAATCCAGTGTCATAAATTAAAAGGGTTCTAGCTACATTGTTCTAATGGCAAGTACTTGACATTGTTTCTAGCTGTCTAAATTCCATTGTTTCCTACTTCTCCCTAAACCTGATTCCTAAACACACTCATCAATTCAATGGCTATCCAATACAAATCAAATAAATGTATTTGCTGTTTTTTTCTGGCCAAAGTTGACTTCTGGTGTTTGAAAAAATGAACAGTCTCTAATAAAAAACTACTGTTATAATACTCCAAAATTAAGTTGTTTACAAAAAATGCATTATGTGAAATAAAGTATAATACAGACTTCAGCTTTCTGCTAATTAATGAATCTTAGTGATTCAACACTGCTTACTATGACTCATTACTTTCCCTGCAACTATTCTCCTTTATTAATAATTTAAAAAAAAAACTGTACTGCAGGATAAGCGATGTGACCTCAACTGTTTGTTTATTAAAACACTGTCATACTTGTATTGGCACTTTATTCTCTGAGTTTCACATTTCTCATTTATAAATCAAGGGCTTTCAGATGGGTGCAGTGGCTCATGCCTGGAATCCAGGCACTTTGGGAAGCTGAGCCAGGCAGATCACTTATGATGAGGAGTTTAAGACCATCCTGGCCAACATGGTGAAACCCTGTCTCTCCTAAAGTTACAAAAATTAGCTGGGCATGGTGACACATGCCTGTCATCTCAGCTGTTTGGGAGGCTGAGGCAGGAGAATCCCTTGAACCTGGAAGAAAGAGGTTCCAGTGAGCTGAGATTGCTCCCCTGCACACCAGCCTGGGGGACAGAGCAAGCCTCTGTCTTTAAATACATAAATAATAAATCAAGTTTTCATTGAATTATATTTAAGCATGTTCACTTTCCTAAATCTTTTTATTTATTATATCATAACTATATCACTTTCAAATGACTTTCTTTATTTTGCTGAATTACTCAAATCACTAAAGATTATATCATTAGCTATATATAGCCCTTCAGCATAGGCATTTCTTCAAAGGGTTCTGAAGAAATACCATTCTCAATAAAAAATAATTCTCATATGTACCCAAATGGTATTGCTTATCACTAGGGTCCTCAACTGAATTTTCTTACCCTGTTGGTTCCTAATTCATAAACCCTAGATTCTAAGGAGGTCTTGGGAATATTTTCTGCTAGCTTTTAAAAACAGTTTTCTTTTGCTCCTTTTATTGATTTAAAAATTGTCAGTGAAAAAATATTCTATCTACATTACTTCATGAATGAATCATTCAATTTTCCATATGGGTGGGATGACATAAGATATAATTTCACATGTTCAACAAACATAGAATTATAATTGCCATTGACTTCTAAAATGTAGTATTATGTATTATTGGTAGGAATATTATCTGGTTTGTGTAGAGCAAGCCTAACTTAAATAATGTCAGAAAGATAAACTATGATGGAAAGATCTTATTTTTTGGAATCATTATGAGATATATACAAATGTCTTATGTGGAGAAGGACATGCCAATGAAATCACAAGGCTCAGAGGTAGAAAGAGACTTGCCAACTGTCAAGCTGTAACTCCATCATATGATAAGGCTGGTTTTCTTGAGAAGATGACTAACTTGAAAATAATGGAACTTACTTTCTCCAAGATGAATGATTTAAAGCCATCATATGGTCATACAGATTTAAATATATAGATTTTGTACCAATATTGATTTCTGGGGTACTTACAGAAGGTGAAAGTTACAGGTAGTGAATAAAGGCTAATGTTTTTTTTTTTTCCAGGTTTAACTAATAATTAACTATTTGCTACCTAACTATATATATATATATATGTTTATCCTTGGAATGTCAGCATATATACCTATCCTCTAAATGCTTAAAATTATGTTTGAATTGGTGGTTACAGGCATAACTCACATTGATGGCAAGATGGCAATATATATTCTCAGGTGTATGTCTGACTTAGAGGCTACGGTTTCCATTATTTTCATATCTAATGATCAGCAGTAACAGTATTATTCTATCATTCTAAGATGAACTCGTTCAATTTCTAATGAAGGCTTCTGATTTTTGTTTTGCCTTC
The DNA here is from genome assembly GCF_001604975.1 of Cebus imitator. NCBI lineage: Eukaryota > Metazoa > Chordata > Mammalia > Primates > Cebidae > Cebus > Cebus imitator. The sequence goes on along the minus strand of NW_016107350.1, from coordinate 4,333,846 downwards.
TGTCTTTGACTCTCAAATCTTACTATTTTCTCTATAGCTTTGTTTAATTTCAATCAATAATTTATCAGTTTAATAATTAATTTTATTCTCTCCACCTGTGTCCATTGGCTTAAATATCTCCTGCTAACTGTTAAAATGCAGATATCCATAAGCCACATGAAATTGTAGAGAACCTCATCTAAATTTGTGGCAAGAATTGTTTCCAGATTGGTTTTCAAATCTGTATTTTCAATTTCATTTTGACCACTTCAAAATAGTTTTATAATTTTAGTGTTTTGATTAATTTAGAAAAAAATAAATTACATGCTCTGAAAGTGGGTATACATATATTTATATATATATGCATATATAGATATACATTTGCATGAATATATATACATATATAAACAGCTAAATATATTTAAAATGATCTTAAGACATGGTTTTCTCTGAAATATAATAAAATGTTACTAAATAAATCACAAAAGATGAGCTTTTGCATATTGTGTTTTCCTGTTGGAAATATTCATTTAAGCCTATAGAGACAGCAATGAAAACAATGCATGGGTACGTCCAGGCATTATTTTTTGGCATGGCTGATTCGACTACATTTGTCTTAAAAACTGCAGTCTCCAAACTCTGTTTAACTTAATTTATCCTCCAAGGACTATATTAAAGGCTGTTTCTCCACAGGGGATTCTCAGTTTGGGTAGCAAATTCTCTTTCTGTCTTTTGTATTTCTGTACATCTTCTGGACAAGAGGCATTGACAGCTTTATTTCATCATTTTTTTGGGTGGATGTTAGTACAACAAACAGCCTTAGAAGTCTAAGATAGAACCTTTTGTGTGGGAGAAAGGGCAGATTTGTTTTCTGGCTGGATTGTAAAGATAATGTCTTCCTTGAAGACAAAGCTGGGGAAAGTGTACTAGCAGACCCTGTAAATATTTGGGATTCTAAAGCTCAGTGCTCCTGTCTAATAATCTCACAAAATCTTTGGAAGAATTAATCAAAATATTTAGTGGAGGTCAAGAGTACCTGGATGGCTCAGTCAAAATATACCACAAGTGCTGGAGAAATAAAAGTCAAAGTACATCCCTTAAGTGAATAATATGGTTTGGATCTGTGCCCCCACCGAAATCTCATATTGAATTGTAATCCTCAGTGTTGGAGGTGGGGCCTGGTGGAAGGTGATTGGATCATGGAGTGGTTTCTCATGAATTTAGTATCATGCTCTTGGTACTGCCCTCAAAACAATAATTTTGTTTTCCTGAGATCTTATTGTTTAAAAGTGTGTGGCACCTCCTGCTCTCTCTCTTGCTCCTGCTTTTTCCATGTGATGTGCCTGTTCCTTGTTCACCTTCCACCAGGACTGGAAGTTTCCTGAGGTAGTTTCAGAAGCAGATGCTGCCATACTTCCTGTATAGCCTGCAGAGCCGTGAGCCAATCAAACCAGTTTCCTTATAAGGAATCCAGTCTTGGGTATTTCTTCATAGCAATGCAAGAATGGCCTAATACATTAAGAATAGCCTGCTCTTTGCAAGAGATATAATGTTACATGCATCATTTATTTGTATTTGTTATTTTTTTTGAATTATTGGAATTATTCCATGAACTGGATACATGGAAACTATCTTAGCTATAATTTGGATTTATATTTTTTGAAAAGAAACTAAACATGATTCAGAGACAGTATTCATTAACATCTTAGTAATATTTAACACTTGCTCATTTCTTCTTAGTAAGGGCTAATGGTTTTCATACATGTAATGTGTAGTATATGTATAATTTAAAAATGTTTCTCATGTAAGATTTGAAAACACACATTTTACAATGTAACCACATTAATGCATGCCTCAAATTGACATGTACCCCCAAATAAATTCAATATTAGGAATAATAGTAAACCTACAAAAGAATTGAAATAATTTAGATTTTCTCTACAGTGTATTATTTAACAATTTATACAGTCTATTAGCTTACTTTTCCTATAAAACTAGGACTGTGACTCCCTCTTTTGGGACATGTCATTTTTCCTGATTTATATAGAAACTTGGTGGCTTGCTTAAAATATATTTAATATTATTATTCACATTTGTAAGAAAATTGTGTTAAATTTTTCAGCATGCCACACGTATTCCAAAGTTACATATGAAATATTGAGTGAGGCCAACTTTGAAGTTAAAACTATGTTATAATTCATTTTTCTTAAAAATATAATTCCATAGGAGCCACATTAGGTATAACTGAGGCATTGTACTTCTTAATTTCAATTAATGGATAATTTTGATAAAATGTTCCAAACAGAAAAAGTTATGAGTGTTGTTTTTATACATACAGGTAAGACACTAGCTTTAAATGCTCTGATGATTTATGATTCTTTATATTTGTATTCAGGTTCAACTCTAGCTTACATTTCATTCATATATTTGTCAATATTGTCTACTGTGAGACCACACTGTAAGCCTTTTTATCTACTTGGCAACACTTTTAACCTAGGACTACACCATTATATGTCACCAACACAATAAAGAAAGTCAAACAGATCTATACTGGTGCCACCACAACTTTACAATCTCTAAACTTGAATGGTTCTCAGTGTTCTTTTATCCTATTGTATCATATAAACTCCATCATCCATGCCATATTTTCAATAAGAAACTATTCGTCAATTTTAATAAACCACACTTAAATGTCTTAACATGAAAAATAAAACATTTTCTATTGTTATACTCTCATAAAATCTTATAATCCATAAGCTGAATAATTATAGTACTTTGAATGCATAATGTTTTATCACATGCCATTCCATTTTCTGTTTGCTTCTTCAGAAATGCCTCTCACAAGTTTGATGCCTGAAAATTGTATTTATTCTTTAGCATAAGTACCTTTTTACTTAAGCATAAGTACCTTTAAATTCAAATCCTCACCATGCTACGTGTTAAGTACCCCCTTTTCTGTGCACCAATAACACATTGTAAACATAATTTGATTGTCTTATAAAATTTTATCACATTTTTTTCTCAAACTATACAATTTTTTCACAAACTACAGATTCACTAATAATCAGTCCCAAAGGGGGATTTCCACTGCGCATGGGATAGCAAAGATCATCTCTATGCCAACCACCAGGAACAGGAGTCTGAACACCTCCACCCCCATCATCCTGGGCTGCAGTTTCACCAACTGCCTGAGGCCCGTGAGACAGAAGATACTCACACACAATAAGTTATATGAAATGGATCTACTTCTTGGAGATACTCAGCAGGAAGCAAAAGAACATCTCATTGTGAGATGGTCTGCAAAGACTCAGGAAAGCTGTCTGGGGTGGATAGAGTCTGGACTGTCTTGTGCTCCATCACAACTGAGGGGCTTTGAAGGAAGCCAGTCCACCCTGGATTGTATGCCTAAGGAACCATGTGACACACTGGAGAAAACTTTGTAGGGCATTCTGCTTCCAAGAGAAAGAAGAGCAAAGCCTTGGCTGCCCATGGCAGTTCGTTTTTAATTCAAGATGTTACATTCTCTAGGAGGGACAGAAGCAGAGCCCATGATGTTTCAGACAGCTCCTCCCTCTCAAGGCCCTACTTTCTGAGCATATTCTACAGTTATGCTGAAAACTACATGCAAGAGAGGGGGTAGTGACTGAGTCAGCCATGGCTACCCAGGGACCATCTAGCAGACCGTGAACTTTCTAAAAAACAAGACATATATACATTGTTGTTGCTCACATACTTGGAGTAGAGTAGGCATAAAAGCTGTCATTTGAATGAATTTCTGAATTGCCTAATAGCATACATAAATTCAATCTAATAAACAAACATTTAAACAATAGCCTAAGTGAACTAAATTACAATTGAAGCTTTCAATAAAAATTAAATTGTAATATGGCTTGATGATTTATAACAACATCCAATAATGATGATATAAAGCAAACTATTGCAAATCCAATATGGCAGGCAAATTTGCTTTCTCTGTGTTATGTTTTGTATAAAAATTTTTATTATATTCTTTTACATGCAAATTACTGTACTATGGTCTTTCAAGATTTCAAGAGAACAGTCAGAAATGAAGGTAACTCAAAAAGCAACTCTAAGTTGATAAGAGAAGTATTATATATATATATATATAATTCCACATTGTTGTTAAATGTGTATACCTTATCATAATGTGAAAGTTCATTTTATATTATACATCATTTTATTTTCACTGTATGGTAAATGGAACATGACAAAATAAGATATATATTAGTCACATACAAAAAGATTCAAGATGAGAAGTAGTATTCCTGCACACTTGAAACCGTTCAATTTTTAGAAGAGGACACCATTTTACGTGTTTCAAAGGTTTTACTTAAGGATTTTGATTTTCTACTATTATTATTATCATTATTTTGATGTAGGGTCTCACTCTGTCATCCTGGCTGGAGTGCCATGTCACTATTACAGCTTACTTAAGCCTCAATTTCCCAGGCTAAAACAATCCTTCCACCTCAGCCTCCTGAGTAGCTGGGACTTCAGGCATGTGCCACCATGCTCAGCTAAGTTTTAATTTTGTTTGTAGAAATGGCATCTAGTTATGTTGCCCAGGCCAGTCTTGTACTCCTGGGCTCAAGCAATTCTCCTCTCTTGGCATTCCAAAGTGCTGGGTCAAATATTATTAAACCTACTTAATAAATACTTCTTTCATCTTTCAACAAATATTTATTGAGCATCCACTATAGACCAGTCACTAATGTTAGAGATTACTGATTAATTATACAATGGATTTTCTTGCTATTTTATTATGTGAAAGTTCATAAAAAAGTAAACAAACACACAAATATTTTTTTAAGTAACAGTATGTGTGATGGCAGAAAACAAGACAAAACAAAATAAATAAAACATTTGTGTCTTAAAGCCAAGTGAATTTAGAACATTTCAAAATGAGCGATCAGAGAGACGTTATCTCTATGACTCACAGAGAAGGCAAACATAAAGATGTGAAGTGAAATATTTCCAGACAGAAAACAATAAATGAAAAGACTCTATTTCAAGATGTGCTTATCATGAGTAAGAAAATAAAACCCAGCTGTGCTCAAAAACAGTGGCACTGGCAGTGTAAATGGTGAGAGGTAGCATCAAAGACAGGCAGGATTCAGAACAACAAGAGCTTTTGAGGATATTGGGTTGTATTTTAAATTTTTGTTGTAAAAGATGCACACCATGAAATCCATCTATTTAACAAAATTTTAAGTAGACAGTGTAGTATTGTTCAGTATAACAGCAGACCTCTAGAAGTGTTTCATTTTGCTTGATGGAAACTTTTTCCCCACTAAGTAGCAACTCCCCATTTCTCTCTCCCACAACCACTGGCAATCACAATTTTCTTTCAGCTTCAGTGGGTTTGAGTACATCTGATATCTTACAGAGGTTGAAAAGTAGTATTTTTCCTTCTGTGACTAGCATTTCACTTTCCCTAAGGACTTGAAATTTAACACATAATGTTAAAGAGGGCAGAATTTTCTTCTTAAGACTGAATAATATTCCGTTGAATGTACATACCAAAAGTTCTTTATTATTAATCTGTCAATGGACATTTAAGCTGTTTCCACCTCTCTCTTGGTTACTGTGAACAGTGCTGCAATGAACATGAGAGTATAGATACCTTTTTAAAATCTCCATTTTCTTTCTTTTGAAAAAATATCGCTGGATCATATAGAAAGTTCTATTTTTAATTTTTAAAGGGAACTTCATAATGTTGACATTGGAACTGCACCATTTAACATTTCCATCAAGAATGCACAAGGGTTCCAATTTTTCCATATCTTTGCCAACAACTGATATTTTCTAGGGATTTGTTTGTTGGTTTTATTTTCTTTTTTAATATATAATGACTATCTCAACAGGTATGAAATGATGTATCATTGTATTTTTACTTGCATTGCCTTGACGATTAGTGATAATGAAGATGTCACATACCTTTTGGTCATTTTTAGGCGTTCGCTTGAGAAATGTCTATGCAAGTCTTTATCCTTTCTTTCTCAACTGATTTGTGTCCAGAAATCTAAAGTGAGTCTATTGCAGAAAGCATATAATGTGAACTTGTTTTTATTCATTAAGCAACTATTCTTGATTGGGAAATTTAACCCATTTATATTTAAAGTAAGAATTGAGAGGGAAGAATTACTGTTGCCATTTTGTTATTGTTTCTATCACATAGCTATTTTTATCCCTTTCTTCCTCTCTTGCTATCTGCTTTATAGTTTTTTTTTTTCCAATTTCTTTTAATGGCATGCTTTGATTTCCTTCTCTTTTTCATTATTTTCCACAGTATTATTTTTTGTGCATATAATGTAACTTACAGAAACCTTTTTATAATTATAGCAATCTATTTTAAGCTGATAACAACTTATATTTAATTGAATACAAAAACTCTCCTTTTACTTCTTCCACACACACATGCTTTATGTTATGGATGTCACAAGTATATTTTTATGTTGCATGCCCATTAATATATTTCATATTTTTTGTGTGTGTACTTTTGTCTTCTACCTTCATACCAGAATTTAAAGTGATTTACACACCGCTGTTAGATTTTTCCAGCATTCTGTTTTTGCCTATATATTTACCTTTCTATCAAGCTTTATATAGTTGACCATTGAACAGCATAGATTTTTAACTATAAAATTCTATTTATTTGTGGACATTTTTCAGCCCAATGTGGATCTAAAATAAAGTATTCATGGAATGTGAAACTCCTACAGAGAGAGGGCCAACTTTTCATATATATGGGTTTCGCATTGACCAACTGCTGGAATTGATTATATGCAGATTTTGATATAAACACGGGTCCTGAAACTGAACTTCCATATATACTGAGTGGTAATTGTACTTTCATATATTTTCAAATTGCTGTTTAGCATGCTTTCACTTGAACTCAAGAATTCCATTTGGCATCTTTTGTAAGGCAGGTCTTGTGGTTATGAACTCTCTCAGTATTTAGTCTAGTCTTCATCTCTCTACTTTTGAAGGTCAGATTTACTGTATATAATATTTTTGTCAGCAAGTTTTTTTTTTTTTTTTTTTTTTTTTTTTTTTTTTTTTTTTTTTTTTTTTTTTTTTTTTTTTTTTTTTTTTTTTTTTTAATTTTACGTCTAGCACTTTGAATATATTATCCCATACCTTCTGGCCTTCATGATTTCTGCTGAGATATCTGTTCATAGTCTTGTCGACTTTCTCTTTAATGTGATGAGTTACTTTTCTTTTGTTTCTTTCAATATTCTCTTGTCTTCCACTTTTAGCAGTTTTATTTGTAGCATATATTGTGTTTAAGCTATTTAGAATTCATTGGACTACCTGCATCTATTACATCCATTTCCTTTCCAAAATTTTGGAAGTTTTCTGCCCTTATATCTTTAAGTAAATTCATTTATCTTTTCTCAAATTCCTTTTTTTTTTTGAATCTCACAATATGCATACTGATCTACTTGATGTTCCACATTTTTTTCCTTCAATGTTTTTTATTCTCTTTTCTTTTCCTCCATAGGCTAGTTTCAAATGGCCTCTCTTTAAGTTATTTGATTCTTCATTCTTTTTTTTTCTTAATTATACTTTAAGTTCTGGGGTATATGCAGATCTTGCAGGATTATTACACAGGTACACACATGCCATGGTGATTTGCTGCCTCCATCCCCCTGTCACACACATTAGTTATTTCTCCTAATGTTATCCCTCCCCAATCTCCCCACCCTCTGCTATCCCTTCCCTAGCCCCCCACCCCCCAACAGACCCCAGTGTGTGATGTTCCCCTCCCTGTGTCAATGTGTTCTCGTTCAACACCCACTTAAGAGTGAGAACATGCAGTGTTTGGTTTTCTGCTCTTGTGTTATTCAAGTCTGCTATAGAACCTTTGTACTAAAATTTTCAGTTTAGTTGTTGTATTATTCAGATCCCAAACTCTTGCTTCTTTTTATATATTTAATCTTTTTTTGATATTCTCATTTTGTTTATGCATTGTTTTCCTGAGTTTGTTGACATTTTTTAAATGGTTATTCTTAATTCTTTGTCATATATTTCATATATTTCCATTTTTAGGGTCAGTATCTAGAGATTTGTGTCTCTTTTTTTGAGCCACGTTTTCCTGTTTGTTCATTTTCCTTGTAAATTTGTGTTGGTATCTGTGTATATGAAAATCACCTCTCTTAGTCTTTACGATATGGTTTCCCAAAGAGAAAGACTTTCTCCAACTAAACTGAGATTCTGCAAACCACTCAAACTTTCTCTGTGGACGTATCTTCTTTTGACTCACGTGTGTATATTCCTAATTAGAGGAATCTTCTGATTTCCTTTTTTGGGATATCATAATTTCTTGCTCTTTCTGGCATCTATATGCTGTACCACATATCTGCTGAAGAAGCAGCACAATGCTTGGTTCTCTTTTGTTCTCAATGGCTCCCATGCATCTAGATTATGGTGGGCCATTAGTTCCCTAATTGGGCTATACAAAAGGCAGGCCCTCAGGCAGCCCCATGGTAAGGTTAGAATATTTGACATATTCTTTACTCTTCTTTTTATCCCTTGAGGGGGAAGCCACTGAGCTGTATTAACCTCTGTCTTCTGTGGCACATGTCTTCTGGAGCAGGCAGGAAACTGCCTGGCTATTTTTTTTTCCTCAGGAGCCACTAGGCATGAAGAATATGTCCATCAGTGCTCTGAGACAAGTGAGACAAAAATAAGTCTCTCAGGGAGCTTCCATGAAAAGTTAGAATTTTGGACACAAGGTCCAATATCTCTCTGAGAACCAAGAGGTTAATGTTTTCTTTTGATCGCATGATGTTTTACCAGGGTGAGGTATTAAAGTGAGAGGGTACCACACTTTCCTATCAGCTTAGATTCAGCTAGGTTCACATCTACCTGATATGGAGGAGCCACTTAACCAGTTTCTAAATGTATCTGAAAGAGAATTGGTCCATGTAATTTGCTGAAATAATGACTCCATGGAAAGGAGGAGGAGTCTGGGACTTTCTAGTCTACCAACTTGTTAATGTAACTCAGGATGCTGGCTTTTATGCTAATTGAAACAGGAAGACACTGCAGTGTTCTGAGGAGGGGATAACATGATTTTAAAAGTCATTACAGTTTCCATGGAGAGAATGGAATATAGGGCACCAAGATTAAAAGAGGCAGTGTAGGACTTGGTTGAGGACTACTGCAGACGTACAGGTGAGAAACAAGGATAGTTAAGACAAAGATGATAGCATGTAAAATTATATATATATATATATATATATATGTATATAAATATAAAATATATATATTATATATATATAAATATAAAATACATATATATGGATATAATATAGCCTATGTAAAAGCTAAGGCTATGTGTTAAACTTTATGATAGATGGATTAAAAGAAAAATACAATTTACAAAGGATCAGAAGAGGTAGGGAATAACAGGGTAATAATAGTTGCTTTCAAATTCAGTAAATGTCTGCTTTCATAAGGCATCTGAAAGGAGATGTGGAGTTTGCAGCCAATTAAACTAGCCTCAGCTCAGTGGAGAGGTCAGGACTAAAGGTATTAGCATGAAAGTCAGCAGGATACCTTGGAAAGTTAAATTCATGGAGTGACAAGGTCATGCTGGGAGAGATTAAGGTAGAGAAGAGTATAGGGCATAGAGCTCAGTTCTGGGCATTAAACATCTAGAGCTAATAGTAGAGGATCAGGGCCCTATAAATAAAAAGCAGTGTGCAGTGAATGAGGTTGGGAAAGATGGGGTGCCATAGATGCCAAGAGAACAATGCATTTTAAGGTGGAAAAAATTGAACCACCAATTAAATTAATATATTTATTTATAACAATACCCAGATACCATAAATGTACCCTTTGTATTGAATTTATGCTAATATTTATGTATAGAATGAGGTATAAAAACTAGCATTTCAGATACACACATACACACACACACACACATACACACACACACACACACACACACACACACACACACACGGGCACTCTATATTCCATTATACTCTGCTAGATACTTAAAATCATTATATTATTAAAATAAGCTGTTTTATGACAACTTTCTAGTAAAAATATTAAGAGAGAGAATCGAAGCCATTTGTCTGAGATGAAACTTGAGTATAGTTCTGTTTTAGTGCAGCATCTTTTTCTATCACAGGATTTAAATTGACATAGATTTGAAGCATGAAGCTTTTGTAACCTTGCATCGTGGTTCTTGAAACACAAGTTAATATCCCAGAATTTTAGTTCCCTGAGTGCTACATAAATATGATAACAATATTTAAGTCGTAAATAAAATTATATGAACTAAAAGAAGACAAAAGACTGATAAATTGCTTCTTGGCCTTTTGGCTAAGAGCAAGTGTAAACACTGATAGCTCTTCCTGATTAATAGCCCTTAAAATGTATGTAATATTATCTTTGTTATGTAGATATACGATTTCAGCATTTGGCTGACATTTATTTTTATTACATGTTACTTTTTGGCCCGTCCACAAAATTTACAGATAAAAATTAGGCATGAAATTTTCTATCTTTTATTATAACCAGTAGACAGATTGGGGAGTCAAGATGACTGAATAGACACAACTCCAGTGCACAGCACCCAGTGACAGGGATGCAGAAATTGAGAGATATTCTAGCTCCAACAGAGGTACCAGGTCCATTTCAACGAGTCTAGTCAGACAGTGAGCAAAGCCCACGCAGGGCAGACCCAGGTGGGGAGGGGTGCCGCTTCACCCAGAAAGTGCATCTGACGGGGGAGTTGGAGTCTCTCCCTCTGGCACTCTGATCCAGATACAGCGCTTCCCCCAAAGCCTCAGCAATACACAGAACAGGGGATCTTTGCCAGTCAATTGCCGGGAATAACAAGTGCAGAATTGAATAATAATCCAGGATGGGGTCCCAGATTGGCGCACACATCTAAGCAAACACATAAGCCAATAAGCCAGCCTTGAGAGCCTGTGGACCCAGCTATCGCCACCTCCCCTTGCCCGGAGAACGACAGAGCTGAAAGCGGGGAGACAGATGGTTCAGCTGGGAAGGTCCCTACCCTCCTCCACAAACCCCAGAGGACTGAAGCACTAACTGGTGGGTTACTCAGCCAGTGCCTCAGTCTGAGCTGAGCCCTGAAGGATCCAGCCCTGTGGAGGAAAGACACAACCCATCATTAAAGAGGTGGGACTAGGCTTCATGTTTTAACAAAAAACACAGGAAGCCTAAGTAGCAATGGGATGGTGTTCTTGACTACCCAGCAGTGCCTCCAGGTCAGCGGAAGAGGCAGGCCTAATCTCCCAGTGTAAACAAAAAAGACACAGGAAGCTTCCCTAGTAACCTGAAGGAGTCCCTAGAAACCCAGTAGTGCCTCGACAAGCAGACAAGTGACTTCATCAAGCAGCCCCCTGAGATCACAGCCAGGTAAATCCATGAAGATGGGAAAAAACTAGTGCAAAAAAGATGAAACCATCAAGAACCAGAACACCTCTTCTTCTTCAATGGATCACAACTCCTCAACAACATAGGAACACAACATGACCAAGAAAGAGTGTAATGAATTGACAGAACCAGGCTTCAGGAAGTGGATAATAACAAACTTTTCTGAGCTAAAGGAACACGTTCTAAGTAAATGCAAAGAGACCAAAAACCATGAAAAAATGTTATACAAAATGCTAAACAGAATAACCAGCTTAGAGAAGAACATAAACAACTTGATGGAGCTGAAAAACACAGCACCAGAACTAAGTGAAGCAAACACACATTTTAATAGCCGAATCAATCAAGCAGAAGAAACAGAGCCGAATCAAGCAAGCAGAAGATAACAGAGATTGAAGATCGACTCAATGAAATAAAAAGAGAAGGCAAGACAAAAGAAAAAAGAGTAAAAAGAAATGAACAAAGCCTCCAAGAAAAAAGGGGTTATGTGAAAAGACCTAATCTACACTTGATCAATGTACCTGAATATGATGGGAAGAATGAATCCAAGCTGGAAAACATGCTCTAGGATATTATGCAGAAGAACTTCCAAAGCCTAGCAAGGCAGTCCGACATCCAAATACAAGAAATACAGAGAACTCCACAAAGATACTCTTCAAGAGGAGCAACCCCAAGGCACATAATCGTCAGATTCACCAGGGTTGAAATGAAGGAAAAAATGCTATGGGCAGCAAGAGAGAAAGGTCAGGTCACCCAGAGGGAGGCCAATTAGACTCACAGTGGATATTTCAACAGAAACCCTGCAAGCCAGAAGAGAGTGGGGGCCAATATTCAAGATCCTAATGAAAAGAACTTTCAACCCAGAATCTCATATCCAGCCAAACTAAGCTTCATAAGTGAAGGAGAAATAAAATCCTTTACGTTCAAGCAATTACTGAGAGATTTCATCACCACCAGACCTGCCCTACAAGAGCTCTTAAAAGAAACACTAACCATTGGAAAGGAACAAGTACCAACCATTGCAAAAGCACACCAAATGGCAGAGACCAAAAATGCAATGAAGAAAATGAGTCAACTAATGGGCAAGATAACCAGCCAATAACAAAATGGCAGGATCAAATTCACACATAACAATAGTAACATTGAATGTAAACAGCCTAAATGCCCCAATCAACAGATACAGACTGGCAAATTGAATAAAAAGTCAAAACCCATAGGTGTGCTGTATTCAGGAAACCCACCTCACATATAAAGACACACATAGAATCAAAACAAAGGAATGGAAGAAGATTAACCAAGCAAATGGACAAAAAAAAAAAAAAAAAAAAAAAAAAAAAAAAAAGGGGTAAAAAAAAAAAAAAAAAAAAAAAAAAAAAAAAAAAAAAAAAAAAAAAAAAAAAAAAAGCAGGGGTTGCAATCCTAGTCTCTGATAAAATGGACTTCAAACCAACAAAGATCAAAAGACACAAAGAAAGGCACTACATAATGGTAAAAGGATCACTTCAACAAGAAGAGCTAACTATCCTAAATATATACACACCTAACACAGGAGCACCCAGATATATAAAGAAAGTTCTTAATGACCTAAAATGAGATTTAGACTCCCACACAATAATAGTGGGAGACTTCAACACTCCACTGTCAATATTAGACAGATCAAGGAGACAGAAAATTAACAAGGACATCCAGGACTTGAAAACAGAGCTGGACCAAGCAGATCTAATAGACATATACAGAATGCTCCATCCCAAGTCCACAGAATATACATTCTTCTCAGAACCACATTGCACTTACCCTAAAATTGACCAAATAAATGGAAGCAAATCACTCCTCAGCAAATGCAAAAGAACAGAAATCATAACAAACAGTCTATCAGACCACAGCATAATCAGATTGGAGCTCAGGATTAAGAAACACACTCAAATCCACATAACCACCTGGAAACTGAACAACTTGCTTCTAAGTGTCAACTGGATAAACAATGAAATGAAGGCAGAAATAAAGATGTTCTTCAAAACCAATCAGAATGAAGACACAACTTACCAGAATCTCTGGAGCACCTTTAAAGCAGTGTCTAGAGGGAAATTTATGGCAATAAATGACCACATGAGAAACAGGGAAAGATCTAAAATTGACACCCTATCACCAAAATTGAAAGAGTTAGAGGAGGAAGATCAAAAAAACTCAAAAGCTAGCAGAAGACAAGAAATAACTAAGATGAGAGCCAAACTGAAGGAGATAGAGACACAAAAAACCCTTCAAAAAGTTGATGAATCCAGGAGCTGGTTTTTTTTTGAAAAGAACAACAAAATAGACACACTGCTAGCCAGATTAATACAAAAGAAAAGAGAGAAGAATAAATAGATGCAATAAAAAAAATAAAGGGGATATCACCACTGATGCCACAGAAATACAAACTACCATCAGAGATTACTCAAAAAGCTCTATGCACACAAACCAGTAAACCAGGAAGAAACAAATAAATTCCTGGACACTTGTACTCTACCAAGACTACACCAGGAGGAAGTTGAAACCCTGAATAGTGCAATAACGAGGGCTGAAGATGAGGCAGTAATCAATAGCCTACCAACAAAAAAAAAGTCCAGATCCAGACAGGTTCACAGCTGAATTCTACCAGACGTAATAAAGGAGCTGGTTCCATTCCTTCTGAAACTATATCAAACAATACAAAAAGAAGGAATCCTCCTTAACTCATTTTATGAGACCAACATCATCCTGCTACCAAAACCAGGCAAAGACTCAACTAAAAAAGTAAACTTCAGGCCAATATCCATGATGAACATCGACGCAAAAATTTTCAATAAAATACTGGCAAACCAACTGCAACAGCACATCAAAAGGCTTGTTCGTCATGATCAAGTAGGCTTCATCCTGGGGATGTAAGGCTGGTTCAACATAATGCAAGTCCATAAACGTAATCCATCACATAATCTGAACCAAAGACAAAAAAACACATGATTACCTTCATAGATGCAGAGAAGGCCTTCAACAAAATTCAGCAGCCCTTCATGCTAAAAACTCTCAATAAAATAGGTATTGACGGAACATATCATAAATGATAAAAGCTATTTATGATAAACCTACAGCCAATATCATACTGAACAGGCAAAAGCTGGATGAATTCCCTTTGCAATCAGGCACTAGACAAGGATTCCCTCTCTCAACACTCCTGTACAATATAGTATTGTATGTTCTAGCCAGAGCAATCAGGCAAGAAAAAAAATAAAAGGTATTCAATTAGGAAAGGAGAAAGTCAAACTGTCTCTGCAGACGGCATGATTGTATATTTAGAAGACCCCATCATCTCAGCCCAAAATCTACTCAAATTGATAATCAACTTCAGCAAAGTCTCAGGATACACAATCAATGTGCAGAAATCACAAGATTTCTATATACCAATAACAGACAAACAGCCAAATCAAGAGTGAACTCCCATTCACAATTGCTACAAAGAGAATAAAATACCTAGGAACACAACTAACAAAGAATGTAAAAGACTCTTTAAGGACAGCTACAAACCACTGCTCAACAAAATAAGAGAGAACACAAGCAGATGGAAAAACATTCCATGCTCATGATTAGGAAGAATCAATATCGTGAAAATGGCCATACTGCCCAAAGTAATCTATAGATTCAATGCTATGCCCATAAGATACCAATGACCTTCTTCACAGAGCTGGAAAAACCACTTTACAATTCATATGGAATCACAAGAGAGCCCACAGAGCCAAGACAGTCCTAACCAAAAAGAACAAAGCTGGAGGCATCACACCACCAGACTTCAAACTATACTACAAGGCTACAGTAATCAAAACAGCATGGTACTGGTACCAAAACAGAGACATAGACCAATGGAACAGAACAGAGGCCTCAGAGCAATACCACACATCTACAATCATCTGATCTTTGAAAAACCTGACAAAAACAAGCAATGGGGAAAGGATTCCATGTTTAGTAAATGGTTTTGGGAAAACTGGCTAGCAGTGTGCAGAAAGCAGAAACTGTACCCCTTCCTGTCACCTTACGCTAAAATTGACTCCAGATGAATTAAAGATTTAAACAAAAAACCTAACACCATCAAAAGACTAGAAGAAAATGTAGGCAAAATTATCCAGGACATAGGCATAGGCAAGGACTGCATGACTAAAACACCAAAAGCAATGGAAAGAAAAGCCAAAATAAACAAATGGGATCTAATTAAAATTCAGAGCTTCTGTACAGCAAAAGAAACCATTATTAGAGTGAACTGGCAACCAAAAGAATGGGAAAAAATTTTTGCAGTCTACCCATCTGACAAAGGGCTAATATCCAGAATCTACAAATAACTAAAACAGATTTACAAGAAAAAAACAAACAACCACATTCAAAAGTGGGCAAAGGATATGAACAGACACTTCTCAAAAGAAGACATACATGAGGCCAACAAACATGAAAAAATGCTCATCATCACTGGCCATTAGAGAAATGAAAATCAAAACCATATTGAAATACCATCTCACTCCAGTTACAATGGCGAAAATTAAAACAATCTGGAGACAACAGATGCTGGAGAAGATGTGGAGAAATAGGAATACTCTTACACAGTTGGTGGGAGTGTAAATTAGTTCAACCATTGTGGAAGCCAGTATGGCAGTTTCTCAAGAATCTAGAAATAGAAATTCCATTTGACCCAGCAATCCCATTACTGGGTATATACCCAAAGAACTATAAATCTTTCTACTATAAAGACACCTGCATATGTATGTTCATTGCAGCCCTGTGTATAATGGCAAAGACCTGGAACCAACCCAAATGCCCATCAATGATAGAGTGGACAAGGAAAATGTGGCACATATACACCATGGAATACTATGCAGCCATAAAAAAATGACAAGTTTGTGTCCTTTGTAGGGACTTGGATGAATCTGGAAACAATCATTCTCAGCAAACTGACACAAGAACAGAAAATAAAACACTGCATGTTTTCCCTCATAGGTGGGTGTTGAACAAGGAGAACACGTGGAGTCAGGGAGAGGAGCATCACACACTGGGGGCAGTTGGTGGGGGTGCTAGGGGAGGGACAGCCTGGGATGGGGAGGGATAACATGGGGAGAAATGCTGGATATAGTCAAAGGGGGAACAGAGGCAGCAAACCACCTGGTTATGTATGCACCTATGGAACAACGCTGCATGATGTGCACATGTACCCCAGAACCTAAAGTAAAATAAAAAATACATAAATAAATAAATATCCAGCCTACAACTTCAAAATTATAAAGTAAATATATGCATGATTATAATCAACTACAAATAATGTTTAGGGTGTTCATGATTTTTTTTCTACCACATTATCATTATCTTTCCACCAGTTTAGAAGAATCAGAGTCATGCATATTCAAGTGTCTTCTAATAGCCTCAATGAGATTAAAAAGCTTACAGTTTAAATAAGTCTCATTTTCCTGTCCTTGCCAACTAGGATAAACTCTAAGAACAACCGTCATATAGTGGAGTTTCTAAATGTCAGAGAAATTGTATTTTGATAAACTGATTTGTTTTAAACAGAAAGCTAGGAGGAAGGTTGTAGAGGACCTTAGTTATCTATTTTGCTATAACTCTGTTAGACCCCTAAAAGAAAAATTAACCCTAATTTTTTAAGGTGTTACAAAATTTTGAAATATTAATAGAATGGCACACATGAACTATCTAATTTTCTGAGGTGGCTTAGAAAAGTAAAAAGTTTTTACTTTTACTATCTGAAAACTCATTGAGATTTTATTTGCAATTTGCTGTACCTATATCCAGTTCTGACATCATCCTGTTTATGCTACTTTATAGCTTTTAACAATTAGGGAGCAAATGAGGCAACATATTTGCATAACATAGTCATTCAAAAGACTGACTATACCTCTTGATTACAAAAAAGGTCCTGGTGGATATTCCAATGAACTCTCATTGGCTACTAAGGTATAACTTTGTTGAATATTAGTGAAAAATAATAATATAACTCACACAAAAACAACCAAACACTATAATGTCCTCTAGAGTATTGTTAGATAATTTGAAGATACATTTACATGGGAAATTTGCCATGTTGTTAATATAACTGCTGCACTGTGGTCCTATAAAAATAAAGCCTTTTCAGCTGGTATAACTTTGCTGGGGCTATTTAGAAGGCTTTTATATCTGCTTTTCCAGAGAATTAAAAGCATATTCTCTAGGTATATATTTTTGTCCTTAAAATATTTAGTATTATGGTTCTATTATTTGCTCTTATTATAAAAGTTTTACCAGTTTATGTAATAAAATTAAAAAATAAATAACAATAAAATTGAGTATAAAGAGAAATGCAAAAAAACAAAAAACCCGAAACTCCTTTCTTCCCTTGATTCTAAGTTCTACATTCCAAATGAATACACATATATAGTCCTAGAGATAAATAAAATAATTAACAGTTATATCAATAGCAGAAAAAATGAAGAAAGCTAAATTGATCATTATTTACACTGAGTCACATTATATTAATATTTTCTAATTTTTGCCACAATTATAAATGCATTTTATGTCTACTGTATACTTATTTTTTACCATCACACACTGCATATTGTGTGAATACCCAATAATTTCATATTCAACATCTTACTGAGGAATATATATGTAAGGAATACTATATATACTATACCCTTGAAAGCCTATACAGTTTCAAGTAGACAATAATCTATTTTGGTTCAAAAGATTAACTTAAAATCTGCATGTTTAAACTTCAGAGAAAGCTAGGCTTTCAGTTCATTAGCTAATAAAATAGAGTTTTGTATGTTACATGAGAAACAACGAATATATATGTATAGAATGTGTTTCTATTAGCATTGTTTTGTATACATCGATAATTAAGTGCATTTAAGGAAAGGTCAAATAGGAATAAAATGGATTATTTGCAGTATCTCACCCATATCACATCAACTTCATAAATTATCAAACTAGAAAACAAATCCTTCATTACACAGTGTCCTTCCTGGAGAAACTATCTGGATTGGCCAGGTGTAGATTAACCAGGTAGTAAGGGGTTTGGGGTCAAGCTGGTTTCAGTTTAAGTTTTGGTTTTGCCACTCATTATTAGTAGACTGGCGTTATCTAAGCAAGTCAAATTTCTGTTAGACTCTAAGTTCTCACGCTCGAAAACAGCATGATGACAATGGCTCAGTATGAATAACTAATTGTTATATGAGATAATATCTCCAAGAGCCTAGCCTGTGTCAATCTCTGAAGTGTCCTTAGTAATAATAACATTATTATGAGCATCATCAGTAAAACAGTAAGCATTCTCATTGTTTCCTTTTGGGGAGGGCACTCAAACATTTATATTTGGTCATGAAGATTTACACGTGTGCACATACATCCAAATAGAAAGATCATGAGGTTTTTAAAGTTCTTCTGTTTCACATCCACTTAATAGCTTTATTGAAACTCTTACCAAATGCTCTCTATTTTTCACTATCTGTCTTAGAATTCAACCTTTATATATTCATCATAGATAGTATAGGCCACAACTAATCATGATATCACTGTTTTAGTGGTAAATTAAAGAGGTTGCCAATATTTCCTTTTTATTTCCTCAGTGAAAAACTTCCTGAGTTGCCCTGTTCACATTTATGAAAACCCATACTCTACCTACTCATCCTCCGATAACTGATATTTAAAAGTGAGAATTCGAATAATGGTTTCTAGGAATCCATTTAGCCAAACAGGCTACATGTATTCTTTCTGTACAATCCAGAGCAAACAGTGGTCATCAAGATGACTGAAAACTGCATTCGTAAATGGAATGATTCCAGAAACATCTGGCATGAAATTGGATGTGTACATCAGCATTCCTTCCATATCCCATCAAATTCTACTAAAAAGCAATGAGTACAACAAGACTGTGAAAAATAAAGACTAAAAAAAAAAAATACTTGCCAATGCCTCCTCCAATAAAACTGTGAGAGGCATGTGTATTAAGTTTTTTTGGATGCCATAAAGAAGCACCATAGAGTAGGTGGCTTAAATAATAGAAATGTATTTTCTTCCTTTTTTTTTTTTTTTTTTGAGACTGTCTCACTCTGTCACCCAAGCTGGAGTGCAGTGGCATGATCTTGATTCACTGCAACCTCGACATCCCGGGTTCAAGCAATTCTCCTGTCTCAGCCTCCCAAGTAGCTGGGACTACAGGTGCCTGCCACTATGCCCAGCTAATTTTTGTATTTTTAGTAGAGATAGGGTTTCACTGTGTTATCCAGGATGCTCTCAATCTCCTGACCTTGTGATCTGCCTGCCTCGGCCTCCCAAAGTGCTGCAATTACAGGCATGAGCTACCATGCCCGGCCCATAGAAATTTTCTTGCTCTGCTGGAGACTAGAAGTCCCATATCAAGGTTCTGGCTGACTTGGCTTCTGATAAGGTCTCTCTTCCTCTCTTGCCAATGGCCATTTGTTCCCTATGCCCCACAGGGCCTTTCCTCAATGTATGTTCTTGGGCAGAGAGAGAACAAGCTCTCCGCTGTCTCCCTAATAAGGACACCAATTCTTTTAGAGAAGACTGATCTTATGACCTCATTTAATCATCATTACTTGCTTAGAGGCCCCATTCCAAGCACAGTCACCCTGGGGGTTCAGCCTTCAGCATATATACATTTGTGGAGAACACAAACAGTCCATAATGAAATGTATTCTTACAATCTAAGTTGCATGTAAGAGCTTCCAAAAGTTACGGAAATGAACCAAAGTAGTTTTTATTGAGCCACATGTAAGGAATTGAGGGCAAGAAACCACTGAAAGAGACTTCAGAAGCAACCGACGTTATTAGGAGTAAATCTTAGCAAAAATACACTCTCTAAAGGTGACAGTGCAAGCTCAGGTGTGAAACCTTGTGTGCAGCTGGAAATTAAGTGAGTAGAGGAGGTATAAGTTTGGCTGCAAACCTTTCTGGACCTAGTGTCGTTCAGTAGAGGAGGCAAGATTACACCCACAATAGCACAAACACAGCAGATTCACTGAAAGCAATCTCCCTCTGACAAGACAGAAAGATTCTGAAATTGTGTAAATCAACTAATCTGGACAACTATAAATATATGAGGGTGGAACGTGGGTGAACTTCTTTTTTAGCCTATGAAATCATAAGAAAAGATTGTTAAAAACCACTTCATAAAAATGGAAAATGTCTATGTGGCACAAATATGATAAGCAAAGTAGGCAAAGTGCTTAAGGATGCCATCCTACAAAATCCGGCCATGTCCACCAAAGAACTCACAGAGAAGAAGACATGCAGGGATTTTAAACATACGACGAATACCGTCAACCTTACTCATGAGACGTGAGCATTAGGATAAGTTTGGCATTCCATTTCTCGTTCAACAGATTATAAAAATCTAAAGGTCTGATATCTGATTTGACAAGACTGTGATTGGGGAGGTGACCTCTGACACGGTCCTATAGTTATGTAAAATAGTCCAAACCCTTTGAGGGACATCTATTTCTACCAAAACGATAAAGTTTATATTTGATGACTAATACATTCTACTTCTAGGAATCTGATCTACAGATTGCTAAAATACATAATTTCAGTAGAAAACAAGAACAAAGGGTGGTTAGCATGTTCTTTTCATATCTTATGAAGAACAATTTTTATAATATTTAATCATATATATGGAAAATGACATATATAAATATTTATGTAATACTTAGCACTATGTTACATGGAAATGTTGTGGTACCATAAAAGTTCACCTGTTCACATTTACAGATGACTAGTAAAACGTTTGATTACAGTGGGTCCCTGTCATAGAATACCAGGCAGCTCCTGATGAATATGGAATGAGCTCCAAAACGGATTGTTTAAAGATAACAATGGATCACCTTTCAGTCACCAATGATTCACAGACTTTCAGAACTGGGAAAGCCTGCAAGGCCCATCTAGTGGGCTACTATTTTTAAAGTGAGATAAAATAACCATGTTTATTTCCTTCTTTATGCATAACCATTTTCAAAAGAATATATGATAAGTTTATAGTATCTTTGATTCAGAGGTAGATGAAAACCAGGGAGAATGCACTGGATAGGAAGGAGCCTTTTCCCTGTATACATTTTAGTTTTAATTTTTTTCATTGTTTTAAGCAATACATTTTTATTATCTATAAAATAGCAAAAAATTTGGAATAAAAAGACTGTTTGGCACCTCCCCACCCCTCTGCTCACTCATCCATGTGTGTAAATAATTCTGAACAAATGACAGAAAATGGAGCAGCTGGTGCTTGAGGTGGTGAGAAGCTCCCAGCTGTGCTTGATCCTCAAAATGCAATATGTTTTCCAGTAGTAATGGTTTAATAATTACTCCCCTTTTTAGCTACAACAGATAAAATTGCATGTTGATTTAATGCCACTAAAACAAATAAGAACTTATCAACTATTACGTAGGTTAAGAAGTTACTGTATTTGGAAAGTCAGACTTGAAACAAAGGGGAAAAAAACTATCTTTTTTAAACTGATAACTCATTTAGGATATTTTCAAGGAAGGATTTAGAAGATAATGGCAGAAAAGGGAGTTATTATTTTCTTCACTGAGAGAAACTGCACGATGTGCTTAAAGCCAAGGAATGTTCACAGCAAAAGACTTCCTAATACTTATCCAGAGCTTCTACTTTATTTCAATAAACATGTTAAGTGAAATCATCACATTGCTCAGAAGAAAAAGCAATAAAAAGTAACTTGAGTCAGCATGCATGCTTTGGAACCAAGCTACTTGCATTTTGGCAAGCAGCATCAGATTCAGCTGAGAGCTAATTGGAAATGCAAATTCCCAGGCGCCACTCAAGACCTACTAAAACTCTGAAGATAGGGCTAGGTGTCTGTGTTTTTCTAAGTTCTGCAGCTGATTATGAAAGTAATGATGTACTGCCCTAAAATTTTATACACCCAAGATAACAGTGTATCCTACCTGTTTTTATGAAAAATAATGAGCAGTATTCCATTAAGAAAATATAAAAGACTAGACACTTGTACAAATTTGCATCCTAATTTCTAATGATGATGGATTGCACATCTTCCCAATACTAGATATTTTTGAATTATTGTGGCTTCAATATTGGGGTGATGGCTAAAAAATGTTTAAAGGATCACTGTTATGGGCTTAGTTTTGTCCTCCAAGATTCATATGTTGAAGTGTCAATCTTCAATACCTCAGGGTATGAATATATTTAAAAACAAAGTCTTCAAATAGGGTATCAAGTAAAAATGAAGCTGCTAGCATGGGCCCTACTTCAATCTGATGAGTGCTATAAAAAGAAGAAGGAATTTGTTTCTTTCTCTTTTTCTTTTTTTTTTTTTTTTTCAAGTTGGAGGGCAGTGATGTGATAATCAGCTCACTGTAACCTCTGCCTCCTGGGTTCAAGCAATTCTCCTGCCTCAGCCTACAGAGTAGCTGGGACTAGAGGTGCCTGCCACCATGCCTAGCTGATTTTTCTACTTTTAGTAGAGACAGGATTTCACCAACTTGACCAGGCTGGCCCTGAACTCCTGACCTCAAGTGATCCTCTCACCTTGGCCTCTCAAAGTGCTGGGAGGCCCGAGCTACCACACCCAGCCTAAGAATTTGCTTTTCTATGTAAAGAAGCAGCCAAAATAAAAAAGAAATCTGCAAGCCAAGTAGAGAAACTTCCGGAGAAATCTTCATTGGAACCTCGATCTTGGACTTCCAGTTTCTAGAACTGTGAGCAAATAAATTTCTGTTGTTTCAGTTAAGCTTCAGTGAGCCATGAATGTGCCATTGTACTCCGGCCTGGATGTCAAAGAGAGAAACCCTGTCTCTAAAATAATAAACAAATACCAAAAGAAAAGTTGAGGTAATTTTTCTGTCACTAATCACAACTGCAAAGCATAAGTAAAATTTAAACAGTATAATTTCGTGTGTGTGTGTGAGGCCAATTTACCACTTAGAAGCATGGTGACCCTAGGTTAGTAAACTGACTTATTTGCATCTTAGCTTCTTCAGTGTAAAATGATGATATACAGCTGACATAGACTGGATGTTATAATCATTTAAAAAGTAATGCCTTTAACACACATTGTACAGTAGTTTAGACATAGATGTTCTCAGAAGCACTCATATATATGTCTGCTTGGTTGAATGTTAACAAAAAAATATAAATCAGACTACTAGGGAAGTAGCATTCAGAATCAAGATTTTTAAATATCACTGCACTGTGAACCATGATTTTCTTTATAATAAAAGAGGTATGTAAATTGATAACTGTCCAGCTTAACTAAAGTAGCAACAGAGTATATGTTAAAAAGGCAATTTCCAAAAATCCTATAAATGTCTCTTAAGCAGGCTTAATAAATTCAGACTCAAGGCTACATTTTATAGCTCAGAACAGGGAAATAAAAATTCTATATGGGAAATGTTATTTTCTCTGCTAACAAAAACCAATTTCAAGTCTGAAATTATTTTTATAATTTTGACCAATTTATTTAGAGAGTAAAAATAAACAAATACTTAAAAATCGATCTAACAGTAAATGGTATGATATTTAGGTTAGTATAACAGTGTGATGTGATATCCTTGTTTGTGAGAATTCAAAATCTGCAGCAAGCTAACATTATCATTGCATAATTCTCCCAGCATATTCATTTCTGATACATGATAATATTAACTCAAAGTAAAGTAGTCACTGGTGTAGGAAAAATATTTGTCACAAACTATTTTAACGGACTTTTGACAAATTAAATAATAAATCAAGTGGTGGCTAGATAATGCCAATATCATTACAGATCAGGAGCATATGACAAACTCAGAAATTGTGTTTTATTTTTTTCCTCATAGGTATTGTATTAGGAATATCTGGTTATCAGAAATAAGTATATTTATACAATTAATCAAGTCTATGCTATGAGAAAGCTAAGATAAATTTTGATGATCATTTCAAAATTAATTGGTCCTGTTTTAAGTTATACTATATCAATCCATGATTCTTACCGAAATGGAAAATGTTCTTGCAATAGAACTCATTCGTTTGACTCTAAAAATGAAATTATTAAAGACAGACAGTGCAAATATCAAAGCGAAAGGTAATTGCAATATCACAAAATGTGGAAAAACTCATTTGTTAGATATTACTTTTTTCTATTAATGCTACTTCAAAAAGTATACAGTATATTAGAACTATTAAACTACAATAATCATACAACTAGCATTGCCTGATAAAATACAAGGCACACAGCTAAATTTAAACTGAGCATGAAAAATGAAAAAAAAAGAGACTATTTTATTGAGGTATTAATTATGTACAAAAGTGGCCTATATTTAATGCATAAAATTGATGAGTTTAGAGATATATGTATATACCTTAAAAACTGTCACCAAAATCAATGCCATTGTAAACCACAGATAAAATTATAAGTCCCCCAACTAACTGATGGATGCCCCTCTTAGCCAAGAGCATTCCAAATTAACCTGAAAAACTTGTTCAGGTCATGATGGGAAGTGGGGGTGGGGCATGCCTAGTTATACACCCCTCCTTTTGGAATTCAGGCACAGCTGGGCAGCATTAATATTAAAACAGAGATCTTAAGACTGACGAAACAGAATTTTTGTAGCAATAAAACACCAAATTCCAGCTGACCCTAGTTTAGCATCTCATGCCAAATAGCAGGCCCTGAAAGAAATCAAAGTATTTTACCCCAAAATGTATTTCTCTGACATATTTTGAAATAATTCTGCAGAGCTGTCTCTTGTGGGGAAAATTTACATTCTGTAGAGAATCCCTTTCCCTTTCCAGGTCTTTTTCCTGATTCGGGAGAGAATTAACTGGGTCCAGCAACTTTTTAGGTCTGATAAGAGCTCTGAATTCCATGAAACCTGTCTCCACAACTCATTATCTTAACCCAGACATTTCTTTCCATTGATTCCAAGTCTTTAGTAATAACTGTTTCAACCAATTGACAATTAAAATCTTTAAATCTGCCAGGACCTGGAAGCCCCCACTTCCAGGTGGCCTGCCTTTCTGGACCAAACCAATATATATCTTATATGCATTGCTAAATGTCTGTGTTTCCCTAAAAGGTATAAAACCATGCAGCAGCCCAACCACCTTGGGCACATGTTCTCAGGATGTCGTGAGAACTGCAGGGTCGTTGGTCACTCACATTTGGTCCAGAATAAATCTCTTCAACTACCTTACAGTGTTGGAGTCTGTGACACAATAAACATATTCATCACCTCATAAAGATTCTTTCTGTCTTATGTATTTGTTTGTTCTGTATGTGTGTGTGTGTGTGTGTTTGTATGTCTGTGTGTGTGTGTTTAATATTCTTAAGAATAACTGTATCCAATTAGGCACTTCTCATTTTACTCCTAACTGGAACTTTATAGCAACCTCTTTATTGTCATCTATTGAATAATTTTAAGTCAATCCAACCATTGGCTCTTTAAATTCTTCTTTGACTGAATTTGAGAACCTCCAGAATGACTGGACAGTGAGTAGACTTATTTTTTAATATTTTTCAACCAGACCCTTTGCTCTGCTCTGTCCATTGCATCCAACGTTGCTAATATGAACTGTGATCACTCTGATGATCGCATATTTGCTTATGTTTTATCCTCATTTTGTATTTATTCTACATCTCCAATCCTTCCAAGTTTATCTCAATCCCAACCCCTCTAAAAAATCATAGTCTTCCTTCATTTAGCCTTTTTTTTTTTTTTTTTTTTTTTTTTTTTTTTTTTTTTTTTTTTACTTTCATGTCACTTTTTTGGAATTTCCATTTAACTGCAGACAGTTTTATTTCAGTTCATATAATTTGATTTTTTAAAATATGCATTAAGGTGCACAGCATATTTATGCTTCAAGGCTCTGTACCTCAATTTTTAAGTTAAAAGTTTTTTCAAAGGTTTAGGTTGATATTTTTCAGCATTAGTGTTATGTAAGCTTAATTTATTTAAACAGCCCACTGTAATTTAGAAATAAATTAGCTCCTTAATAAAGATAATTGCCATTAAACCTGATTCTTGTGGACAGAGATACTGAAAAAAATGAACCTAAATACATATAACTGAAAATATTGTTCTGAACATCTTTTAATATACTTTGCATACGATTTAAAAGAAGAAATTATTTCACAAATCACTTGCTTCTCTTCTTCACTCATAATTTTCTCTCTAAATGCCTCTAAGTTTGTCTGGTAAATCTTGATGAAAACCAAAAGTTCATTCCAGCTGAATGCAGGACTAAGATTTTATTCTATATCTCATGAATGTATGAGCTAACTAAAATAGTAAAGAAAATCATTATTTCATCATTTTTATAAGAAACAAAGTATACTATTCTACAGAAAGTTATTAAGTCTTCCCATTGAGAATCCAGATTCTTAGCAAGTAAACGTCTCAGGGCCTCCTGCATTTCTATATGACTTGCAAATATAGTAATAGTAATTGCCTCCCATTGAACAGAGATACTATTTATGTAAATTAACTATAGGACTTTAATTTTTCCTTTGGCATCAATTTAGGTGCTGCAGGAGGTGTGGATGGGGATTTCTGTATACCTGGACAGAGAATCAGGCTGGGGGCAGGAATAGGTGAAAGCCCCAAGCACCGTACCCAGGAGCAGGGAGGAGGCTGAGCTGGATAAACCAGAAGGGGCTGTGTAAGGAGAAGGAGCCCAGAGGTGAGTGAAGGGCAGACAGAGAAGGATCCCGGTGTGAATTTTGTTTTGGTTTTTGTGTGGGATGGATCTGAAGCAGGGAAGTGACATCATTTGCTTTTCCTCAGGAAATCTTTGGATTTTTGTTGAGAATAAAGAGGGATAAAGACAGAAATGTGGGAACCAATTGACAGAGTAAAGAGAGTGGTACTTTGGACTTCAGGTAGTGAGAAGGGTCAGATTCCATACATATTCTAAAGGCCAAACTGAGAGAGTTTATTGGCAAATCCAATATGGGGAGTGAATAAAGAAGGTCATTCAAAGATGACTCCAATAACTGTGAGGTGAACAACTGGAAAATTGTGCTTCTAATTATTAAGTTGTGGGAAATTTCTGAAAGTGGGGGGTTTCTTTATAGTGGGTGGGAAGAAACGTGAAGAGGTCAATATTCTACATGCAATAATTGTGCTATTTGACTAGGTATAGAATGTGATGAGTGAGCAGAAGTAACATTTAGAGCTAAGGGTTCAGAAAGAGTTCTGGGCTGGAAAGGTACGTTAGTGCATTATCCAGAAGAAGATGATATTTGAATCTTTGAAGCTGGATAATAACATTATCAATGAATTAGGCATCGGTGAAAAACGAAGAGAAGCCCATGAGGTCAGTATAAACATGCATATCAGGGTACCTCAAAAGAACAGTGAAGAACACACCTGTAGAGGAGAACAGTCACTATTTCAAATGCTGGTATTCATCTGGTAATTTGAGAGTAAATCATTACTATACATTTGAAACCAATACATTAGAGAGACATTCAAAATAATCTAATTAATGAGCAATTTCTTCATTTGAAATGTTTATATGTTTTTGTAGCACTGAGGAAAGCGTTCTTTCGCATATCTCACAATTCTTTTGCACTCTATTTTATTATCTCAAAACCACACCTCTGTGTCCATGAAATAGGGAAACTGAATCAACTGCTCCTGTTTATTGGATCCCTCAAAAGCTGTGATGTATGTCAAGTTGAGCACGAGTCTTCTGTTAACACAAACATATGATTCAAAGCCACCAAAAGAAGGTAATATACTATCCCAACAGAGACAAAATCATAATGGTACATTTACTTAAGGTCATTTATGAAATAGGAGGATTCTTTCCTAATGGTGAACAGCCTACATTATTTAACTTCTTCCTGGGTTGAGCATGCCTTAGTTCTGCAGGCAAAACACAACAAAACCTCAGGGTAAGACAGAACTAGACAAGAATCTGAGCTCTGCCACTTAACAGAGGTAACTTTAATTAAGAGATTTAATCTTATCTATATTCTTGTTTCCTGAATGAAGAATTGGCTGCTAAGTGCAGGTCCTAGTCCGAAATAAAAACATAGACTGGCTCCTGCCAGTGGATATTTTAAACCATATCTGGGACTTTATTTTTTTAATCAGGTATGGTGAGATCAACATATGAAGAGATACCTGACACTGAAAAGGCAGTTTACTATGCACAGTTGCCGAGAGGAGGGGGGATGCCAGGCCATCCTGGGCAGGGCCACGGGAGAGAACACCAGGGTTGGTTGGTCATAGGCAGAGATAAAGCAAGAAAAACTCTAGAAAAGTTTGTACTTTTTTTTTTTTTTTTAATGGTGAAAAATGGGAGAGCAGGCTAAGCAAGTGAAGCAGATTTAGGATTAGCTAGTTTGAATAATTTCAGTGGGCTCCAGGGAATAGGGGCTGGCCCTGGTTCTCTTATACCTGACCCTGAGATAATTAGGGTAGGGAAAGAGAAACTGATGTCACCCAGTGTGAGAGCTGTACAGAACGTGTGGGCTGAAGGATTGGTTAGTTTAAGTATAAAATGCAGAAATATTTTGCTATCTCTAGAATCTGCTAACCCTGGGAGGGGCCAACCCTTTCTAGTCAACAATGTCCATGATGTCAAAATATCAGAGACACAAACTAGAAAACAAGGCTAATACAGTGGGGAAGTCAGTCTCTCTTTCCTATTGACCCAAAATCCTACAGGTGAGTGAATCCCAATACTGGGGATCTCTTCGATACTGAGCTGTGCTTGATACTTAGATTGAGTATTCTGAGGATCTCACTAAGCCTCCTGTCAAATTCCCCATGGAAAAGACAGTCATGGCCTCATCCTCCTCCCCATGACACCGTTAATTGGGCTTGATCCTGAACCTTCTTGAGCCCACGCTCAGCCTCCGCTAAGACAATGTGTAATAATAGAACGTGGCCCTCCCTTCTCCACCCACCAACACAACCTGGTTATTGCCCCTGGCAGCAGGTGGCAGTGGTCCCAGGATGCAGAAGCGGGACATAAAGGCTAATAATCAGGTCACCAGAGGGAAGAGACTGGGCAGCCACCAACCAGGCAACAACAACGTAGGAGGCTGTGAGAGGTTAGACCCAGTTGAGGAGATGACCCAAGTCCCACGGCCAGCTCTATCACCCCATCTGACTTCACTTATAAAACACAGTTTCCAAGATAACATTCATAAGACTTTGCAAAGAGCATTAAACCCCAATTGCCGGACCCTTCTGATGACAGAACCTTATACAATTATCCTGATCAAACATGTGCAAATCTTGGCCTGGATCCATGGGACAACTTTTATGACACACTTCACATCCTCTAGGCCTAACTTTATTCTGCCTCTTGTATGGCAACCAGCTGTGCCCAGATGCAACCCAAGAAGCATCTTTCCTTCAATGTCCGGCATATATCTCATTTTCTAGCTTATGATCTTTTTTGCAGCTCTTACGTGTGACCCTAGAAAAACCAGCTCAGCGATTCAGATACATGCCAATATTTGGATGTGCAAGAGACTACGCAACCAGCGACCGATGAGGAAATATTAACTGATGGAAAATACTCCCTTCTTTGTGTCCCTGGACAGACAAGTCTGGAGAATTTCCTTCACAATCCCTTAGCTCCTCACTGCAGGAAGCAGCCGTTGCTCACAACGACCAGCTACACAGACACCTTTTTACTTGCTTTGCTTTCTGCCCTCGGTCATTCTTCCCAGGGCCCTCCTAAGTTCCTTAGGATCATTTTGCGTCACGAAATAAACCATCTGTATGCAAGCTCTTAAATAAAGCCACACTGTCTGTGGAAACTCTGAATAAGACTCTAAATAAATCAGTTATTTGGAAGAATAAATGGGATAAGAGATGTCAAATACCAAGCATGAGACCTGGCAAATTATAACTACCTCATTTTTGTTAGTTCTTGATCCTTCCTTTCTTTTTCAACTTGAAAAGCTGCTTGATGTACATTGTACAACCAGATGCACACAAAAAAATATAGCTTTTGTTTCTTAAAACACCCTCAAATCTCTATTTCAATATTGAATTATTCAAATGCTGGTAAATTCTATACGGGCACATTAAAATAGTCATTTCAGTATTTTCTTCTTCTAGATGTGACAGGTGGGGGCGGTGGAGGAGTACCGAGTGTCAGTACCCAGGAAGTCATCTCTCCCCGACAGAGGCAAACCATCCCTGAGCATTCCCACTGAGAATCCCATATCCCCACTCAGTCCCAGCCCTGTCTCCTCACAGGACCACCCATGTGCTTGATGCTCATTAGCATCTCTGAGCTACTTCTTTGCCCCTTTCAGGGGTTTGGGAAATTCAGTTCATCTCTACCACCTCTCTTGGGCTGCAGGAGACTGGGGGAAAGGGCAGTTCACTCCAACCCTTTTTGTCGTGTATGCAATACTGCCATTCATTTTCTCTTGCTGCTGGGGCATGGTGGTGTTGCATGGACAGAACTTCTTTCCCCAGGTTCAAACTAGGAATGAGGATTAATTTCTCCCTGCTTTTGACCATTAAATGTATTTAATCTCTTAGCTGTATTGTCTAGACCTGACTCAGGGATCAGAAGCATTTTTCAAAATCCCACCAGTGTCTAACCTGATGCTTCCCCTCATGTTCTCACATCCTAAACCAGCAACATCTTTGTCAAATCTCGGTATGTTGGGAAAGACAAACAACCAAAAAAAGGCCCTTCTCATTGTTTAAGGCATAAACGTGTAGCTTAGAGGTCACCAATATTGCTTCTGAAAACAGAAACCGAGTCTCTTAAAACACATAAAGCATTTTCTTGACACAAAATGAACTATGCCTTGAGGCATTTCTATAATAAAACTCTGAGAGCAATCAGCCTGGAATGGGGATGGTGCATGAAGAACACATAATCAGTATTATCAAATTATTATCCTGTCAAGAAGAAAATGTGTCCTTACAGAATCCGGCATCCAGGAAAACCCAGGAGGCGTTTAGTGACTTTTTCATCCAGCCCCAACGCAGAAGAAAGGCAGTCTTTTGCTCAGGGGCAGAAGAAAGTGAAGCGCCAAGGAAAGAATTCTGAAGAAGTAGGGCATGCAACTGAGTTTTGTCAGATAAAGAAGGAAGAGAACACTGCAGGTGCAAAGACAAGATGAAGAAAGCAAGAATGCGTGGAGAGCCTATCTGGTACGAAGTAAGCAGGGCAGCTTAATTAAAGTGCCAGGGAAAGGTGCAGAAAAAGAAATCCCTATTCTGGGGCAAGGTTTCTCGGTAGGGCACTCACGTCCCAATTTCTCCAGCACAGTTTCATTTTGTCTCTGTCATCCTGGCACAGTGATTAATCTCTCCCCTTTCCACTCTTGAAAGTAGCTGGATTTGGGCAATAAAGTCATTCCACTCAATAGGCAATTCAAGCATGTAGTTAGAGCATTAAAAAAATGCACTCAGCCAACACCCACTCATCTCATCCCCTGCAAAGAAAACATTTCTGTAATATAATATGACATTTAATAATTCTATAGCGTATTCAAATTTATATAAGAAAAATATCAGATGTTGCTTTACTTCTTGTCACTTATTTGACAATTAAACAATCACACGTGGAACATGTTAGGAGGAACTAAATCTTACCTTCATCTGGCAGGAATAAAACTGACATAAATTTTATATTGAATTGGATGGAATTAGATATAAAGACATAAAATAAATAGACGCTAAAGAACACACGATGAAGTAGAAGCAAAATATTTAATATTTATATCAATATTGATTTACCCATCTATATTTTTACATCATATTTTAAGTGTCATGGAATAAGTGACATTTGCTATGTATCTCAAAGCTTTCATGTAAAGCAAAAACTTAGAATATAGACTATTCAATGGATTTTATGAATGGCATATTGCTTGATTGATGTAATTTTATTGGAAAGGGTCTTATTTTAGAATGTCAGACACCAAATGTATATTAAGTTATATACATATAATGACACAGCCAACACAAATTTACTGATTACAAAATATCAGTTTTTCTAAATACACATTTTGGCGGTCCATATTATTATTATTATGTTACCTATTGATATGGTTTGGCTGTTTTTCTACCCAAATCTCATCAACTTCAGTTGTAGTTCTCATAATCCCCATATGTTGTTGGAGGGCCCGATGGGAGGTAATTGAAGCATGGGGGTGGATACCTCCATGCTTCTGTTCTGGTGATAGTGAGTTCTCACGAGATCTGATGGTTTTATAAGGGGCCTTGCCTACTTAGCTCAGCACCTCTCCTTCCTGACATCACATGAAGGACATGTTTGCTTCCCCTTCTGCCATGATTGTAAGAATGTGAAATTGTGAGTCAATTAAATCCCTTTCTTTTTTAAATTACCCAGCCTTGGGCAGTTCTTTACACCAGAGTGAGAAAGGACTAATACACCTATATATAAATTATTACATTTCAAGTGAAATGCAATAATATTAGTATGTGTTACAGGGAAAAAATATCATAAGGCATGATTATCTGCAAAGTTGCCTCCATCCCTCTCCCAATTTCACCATCACCTCCTGTCTCTGCGGGGATCCATTTTCTTCAGCTTTATTTTAGAATATCTGGGTACTGATCCAAGTGCAACAAACTAGAGGAGCCATTGTAATTAATAACCTTAAACTCAGAAAATCACTATAAATTTATGTATTATAAAAATCTGTCATAATCCAGGTCCTCAGAGAGATGCATACTTGTAGGAGATTGTCAGAATGGTGGGAAAAATTATAGAAAGATGCAAACCTTCTTGGAAGGTGGGAAGGTTTTGCAGAAGCCTAATCTTCTTACCCTGAGTTAATGGCAGAGATCAGATATCGAGAGAATGGAGAGGAGTTTATCTAAACAGCTTGTTGTACTAAGACTCACCTTTGATCATCCATGGGCAGAACTACTCTCTACTGGGGAACATCGGCAATGTTAATTACCCACTAACGGTGTTTACTCAAAAACTCTGTCATTAAATCTGTACTAAATGGCTGATCTGGGTGGCACAGCGCTACCCACTCTTCCTCTTTGGTAATGCCAAAATGGTGCTCACCCTCTGGCCGTACTCTTTCAGGCAAAAACCTGTATCAGCATAATTTTTCATCCATTGCTTGGCCAAAGTCTGCTGGTCAGATTCAACACATATGAGAACACACCATGAAACTTATGCTTAAATTTGATTTTACTGTATTTTATTCTAGGGCTTTATCACTTACCTGTAGTGCATTGATTTACAAACAAATTGTGGTTTGACATAAGACTGAAACTTACCACTTCATGGAAAATACGCATGTCATATGAGTAGAGACCAAATCCTCAGATTCCTTGCATGGAAAGAGACGGAACCATAAAAACCTTAGGGCTATCCCTCAACATAAGAAGGAACTCATTTCACTAAAATGAACCCTATCTTCATGGGCATTCCTCCCCCAGTGCTCAATCCTGGAATGTACAGAGTTCAGGAAGCAGCATAAAATACCGTACAACTCCCCATTCAGCCACGGAATGAGGGTCCCAGCTCATGTCTGCACCGCAGGTGTGGAGAACATGAGAAGGGAAAGAGAAGAAGACATCACAGAAGCAAGGATGAGCTAAGAAAAAATAGATTTCATTTGATATTTGAGCTTGATATTTTCTACCGAACTTTTAAAAAAAGGATTGTACAGCTGAAAGCAGACAAATTTAGGAAATATGATCATAAAATTGTTAAGGGACGAAAGAGTTAGAAGTGACAGAGCCATTATGAATGCAACGTATGGGAGGAAATAAAACAAAATAAAATAATTTTGGTTCAATTTATTGTACTATGCCATATACACAATAGAATGCCTTCTTAGTTTCTGAAGATATGCAGGACTTCAATTAGTTTATTAATTAAGCACATGCATAAAACCTCAGCATTATCATCCTGTGTTTAAGGAGTAAACACATTAATCATCATGCCTGTTTTCAAAATAATAATCTGAGTTTCAAATAATATAATGTATCTCGGGTCTTTTTCCCTATCATGTAATGATTTACCCAAAACAGATTTGGTAGGCAGTTTTTAAGACAACTTGGTATTAATTTCATTGTATATCTCCTGCGAACCAATGGCTAATTTTGAACACCTTATAATTTCCCCTGATAAAATAATCTATCAAAATGAACATAATAGGCATCTTTTAAGTATAAGCATAACATACAATGAGTTGGGTTTTATTTTATCTATGAAAAAAAGAAAACTCTTCCTCTGTAATATACTTATTTGTACTGATTTGAATAATAATAATTCTATCCAGAGATGCCTGAAAAAAACTTCAAATGTCACTTTATGACTTCTTGTTCTTGGATGAAGCTGTGAGGATTAAATGAGATCATTCATTTCTTCAACAACAAAGTTATTTTATATAAGGCATTGGTAGCTTTGCTCAATCTGTTATTAGACAATGCTAAATTTACATTATTGGGGCTAAAGTGTTTGGGGCAGCTAATGAGTAGTTCCATTTCAATTCACATTTATAGATAATTCTGTTATACCAACTCCCAAAATTTTAATAAGGCAAATCTCTGCCCACTTTTTGTAACAGTTCACAGTTCTTGTAAGACTTACTAGAACAACTAACATATCAACATAACAATTTAACAGTTATATTAATTGTTTATGTTATTTATTACTATTTATTCATAGAAATAAATGAAATGATAAATTCAAGTTTTAAGCAGCACAAAAAATGTCCTACCATAAAACTCCAATATTCCGAAGGATTATAGCTTTGCCATTTTATAAACCAAATGAACATATTACTACTAGTGGCACAAAAATATGTCTTAGACAAATATGTGTGAGATCTTAAATAGGTAAGAGAGATGAGTTAATTCATAGCTCTTTTTGAAAACCTGTATATTCTGTGTCCTTACTTTGAGTTAGTTGCATAACACTGTGAAGAATGTCAACATCATTTTAGTCCCTTATGGATCATGTAATTCTTGTCAAAAAAGAGAGTGGATTTTCACTGTCTAAATACATGTCATAGTTATACATGGGAGGATATATTTTGCTGCTCTAAACTTGTTCTATTTTGTGCTATCTTAATATAATTTGGGGAGAAAATATTGCAAAACCAGGGCTTATATTAATTTTTCAACATTATATATTTTTATGAGTGTACTTAATGTCTCCATAAGATGTTTAGCTATGACTAATTTTTATATCTATATCTGTATGATATTATCTTGCTTATCTATAGAGTATCCTCATGTTATGAGATCCTGGGACTTCCACAAATGCTTGCATAAAATAAGATTTCTTCAATCGCAGCTACACTTTTCCTAAGCAAGTTTATGTTTTCTTGTGCTAGAGGTCTGGGTACCATTAAAAACCATAAATGGCTTCTATTTCAAGAGTTATAACTCAAAATGCTTAAAGGTCTAGGCAAATATAGAAAAACAATTAAGTAGCATGAATGTACATAGATGCTGGAGGCTAGATGCTAATGGTCCAAGGGTCCAGTGCATTGTTGCTCTGCATGAATGTAGAAATTATGTTAGCTCAACAATACACAACTCTGGACCAGATATTTACCCACGTGAATCACCAGTCTGTGTCCTACACTCTGAATTCAGTTATCTTTTCTTTGTGTGCTGCTATGACATGGTATACAGTTGAAATTTTCCATTTATTATTCTCATCATTATCTTTAGCTGACATCATTTGATCACTATCTCAGATGCAGTACACTAAAAACTTAACCTGTATTATTTCTTTTAAACTTTACAATATTTCTACAAGATGAGTATTAATATTTTATCCATGGATGTGCAGAGGTTGAGTAACTCATCAAAAGCTCTAAAATTTGTGAGTGGAAGACCTGTTGTTCTCTCAGAATTAAGTGCCTCAAAATTCAAACTCCTAAGCTCTTTTAAAAATCATTAGTAGTGAGAATGATAGCATCGTTATTTTATTTTTAGAACTGAAGGCACTGCCTGTCGTAAGAACCAGCACTCACCAAATATTAAAATAGCAAACAAAAATCTTATCCTGTTTCTACTTTGTTTTACAGTTCTGTAGCTGAATTCATATGCTATTCCGAAGTCTATTTTTATTTATTCATAAACTTATCATTATTTTTATTTCTATAAATTTATATTCAAGACCCCTTTGGTTTTTTGTCACAAGGACAGCAAAGCACAGCAAAATGAAATAGCACATAGTGTTTGAATGTAGACTCCAGAGAAAAGACACTTTGATTCCAGACTTTTTTAGCATATAGCAAATCCTTAGATGTGTACATGTTTTCGAACCTCTAACATTTCCTAATATAAAAAGCTATTTTTTTAATTAAACTAAAATGAGCTAAGGATAATTCTGCTTCATACGGTTAATTAGAGACCAGATTCCTTCTGTCTTGTGTGTCTCCCCTGCTCTGAGGCATGAATGTTGCACGCATTCAGCCAACAGATGGGAAAAGAGAGGATGCAAGATCCTTTGGGAAGCTGTTACAGACCAGGCCTGAATGTAGTTTTTACCACTTTCAGCCATGTTCCTGTGGCAAGAACACAAGCCATGAGGCTTGTGTGGACCTTACTAAGAGGCCCAGTAAGTATCAGTACATTTTAGTTAGCGTTAATAACACTATACTTTATGCCTATCAACAAAATGACATGTGAGTTTCTTTCTTAATTTGGTGTTAGAAAAATCCTGTCTCCCATTGGAAACTGGTGGGTGAAATCCTTTCACTTAGTGGAAACTTTTTGTTTTATACATATTTCCTTAGAGTTTACACAATTATGTCATCATTTAATTGTAATCCTATAACATAATGTGTTCAAAGTCGTATTCAAATGTAGAAAAAACACTCTGCTATATTTAGTAAGGAGCCTGCTACTAAGATTCTATTGGCAAGTGAGATCAGACATCACAGGTATTAAAATATATTCAGGTAGAGCTCAGAAGCTCCCTTGGAAGACATACCGTACGGTTATCTTAGGGTATATGAGCTACACACTTGTATATTCTCCTTCCTCTAAGGGCAGAAGCTGTAGCTGGTTTCTAGTCAATAAATTATGGAAAAGGTTTACTTATATGGTAAATGCTTAAAATTTTGCAAATTTAATTGCGGTTTCCATTCAGTTGACTGAATCAATCTAAAGGGAGATTATCATTCATTGATCTGGTTTATAATCATATAAAATCATGTAAAAGTCATTCAAAGGAGGATAGAGCCCTCTGTGAGATCAGACAAGCTCTCCTACTGGCTTTGAAGATGCAAGCTGCCGTGAGTTATGTAGTCAGAAGAAAATAATTCTATCAATAACCTAAATGAGCTTGAAAGCAGATTCTTTCCCCATCAAGCTTCCAGATGAGAACATAGCCCAGCTGACAACTTGATTGCAGCCTTGGGAGATTCTGAGCAGAGCCTCAGTTAAGCCAAGCCTGACTCCTAATGAATAAAACCTGGGAGGTACTAAATAGATTTCAAGTGCCTAAAAGCATGGGTAAATTGTTACACAGAAACAGAAAATTAAAACATGCCCAATCCCTCAAGTATACTGATCTAGAGCACCTCTCTGGAAATGAGAATCCCAGGGTTTGTACTTAATCTTTCCCGATGGTAATGACCTTTTGAGTTTCAAAGATTTAAGAGTGTATCTGAGATAATTGGACAAGTGCAAATGAAGGATAATCTTATCAAAGGACAGAGGTTCTAAGAGAAGCATATAAATAGTGAGGGGGAATCTGGCCTAGAACTCAAAGTAAGTACTAATTTTCATGTGGCTAGAAGAACATGTTTATTCTGGTTGCAAGTGATGGCTAGTTTTGATTGTCAACCGAGGTACCATGGTACCTTTTAAAAAACTTGTGGAAAAGCTCATGTATATGGATGCAGAGGACTTTGAAATTCATGTAATTATACTGTGAAAATTAAACAAAAAGGTCTGAGCAAGCATGGTTCAAGAACAAGGGCAAGCATGGCTCACCTCAAAGTACCATCTTTGCCCTGACCTCGTATTTCATTTAAAGTCTAAAATGGGGCTGTAATAGTAATTGCCCATCAGTGGTGGCTACAGCAAAGGGAATAAAGGCACTATTATCTGAAGAAAAACATAGTCGATGAGGGAAATTCTGGTTGTGTTAACCATACCATAAAATATAAAAATCATGCATGATGGAAGAGAGGGGGCATAGGAACGACAAGAAGTTGAAAATGAAAAGGCACCTAGAATGAAATCATTAATGGTACATACATTTCCTAGCAGTTGATCAAAAACTGAAGATAAATATTTGAAGTCTTTGGAAACTCAAGTTAAAAATGATGCATTATCAGTTTTATGGTTTGTACTTTCAAAATATTAAAAACCCTTTTTTTTTTCTTTTGAGATGGACTCTCACTCTTGTCACCCAGGCTGAAGTGCAGTGGCACGATCTCAGCTTACTGCGACCTCCGCCTCCTGGGTTCAAGCAATTCTCCTGTCTCAGCCTCCCAAGTAGCTGGGACTACAGGCACATGCCACCATGCCTGGCTAATTTTTTGAATTTTTGTAGAGACAGGGTTACACTGTGTTGCCCGGGCTGGTGAAGAACTCCTGAGCTCAGGGAATCTACCCGCTCGGCCTCCCAAAGTGCTGGGATTACAGGCATGAGCCACCACACCCAGCCAAAAAAAATCATTTTTGATAAACAAAGCAGAAATAATTTTCTCTTCAGTTTTCACAAAGAACATGTTGCAACACATAATTTGTATACTGGAAGGTGCTCAAGGGCATGTATTCACTCAGAAGTATGTCATTTCTCCAACACAACGTTATAAAATATAAATTACTTTGAAATATTAAAGCATTTGCAGATTTTACCTAAACGTCCAAGTTTCTAACTTCTCTTGAGAGATGTGACGAACTGGTAAAAATGTGACCTATACTGTTTGGCATTGATCTCTCTGATCTGAGAAATACACTATCAATTCAGAATTTCCTGTTCTCCATCACTGCAGTCTACATAAGCCATTTCTCATTTTATTACATCGGATCCTAATTGCTTATTTAAGTTATCTGCCTGACTCCTTTAAGCTACTGAGTTTGGGATTTCTAAGTCTTTAATAATACCTTCCACAACAACTTGATGAAAATATAACAAAGCATTTTATATGTTTCTATAGTCACCAACCTGACATACTAATTGAGGGAATGTGTTCTCTTTCTAGGTCCATGAGGAGGCGTAGCTTTAAGGGCAAGAATTTCCTGGTGCTGTGCCCTCCCCTTCCATCTCTCTCCATTCGGTAGATTCAACGGTTTATGTTTGAATTTCGAGGGCGTGGGAAGAAACTAAAAGTCGATCACTCCAGCAGAAATTCTAAAGAACTCCTTTCACTGGCCCAGGGTCTTGGAGAAGGTGGGTGTTTCTCCCAGGATAAAAGTCAGTGCTCTCTCACCTGAGAGGAATTTCCAACTTTCTGGAATCCTCTTCCACACTCTTCGTGGAAGACTTTCTCCTTTCCTTCTCTTTTCTCTGCCTAAATAAAATCACCATTCTGCAACACTTTTTGGGTCTAATATTCGCTTTACAAGCATACGGTCCACCTGCAGTGGCCCCACCGCTTATTCCTTAAGAGTTTGGAGGCCAGGAACCCACAAGAATCCCCAGGAGCCAAGAAAAAACCCGGTTACATAATCATACTTTCTTTTTCATCTTTGTTCAAAGATAACAATGAAATCTCCTTCTCAATCCTACAGTCTACATTTAACATCATGGTTAATAGACTTTCTTCTTCTTATGGTCTTGACCTTGAATTTAGATTTGTTCCTTATTACCGATATATTTACAGGCTTTTAGCAGAAAATGTCTTTAATACATTTTGGAAAAAAAAGAGAACAGATTTAAAGAGAGGTAAATCAAATTGAATTTTACTATATCGTTTTATTTTTACATGTCTGCTTACTGAATGCTTGGAAGACCTTCTCTGCTGCAACTTATTTATAGGAATACTTGTTTTTGTAATGTGTAAAGGACATAACACTAGTAAATGGAATAACAAGTGCTGTAGCTCAGTTCTTACACATTTTAAGTTTCTGGTTGTAATTTAGAAAAATGCTAAAGATGGAGCAGAGGTAGCAGGGAGCATATTCTGTCACACATCATAAGTGCCCTTAAAGGACAGCACTAGACCAGTCATACTCAATCTTTGGATTGCATTAGAATCACCCACAGTGCTCTTTAAAAACAGACAGCTAGAGGAGTCTGAAAAGGATGCTGGTCTAATGAGTTCACAGGTGATAACTCTTCCCATCTTGGAAACACCATTTGGTAACCACTGCCTCCAACTATAATCCTCTTAATAGTAGGTGTCTGACTTTTTTATTATTGAATCCCTGTTAAATCACACTTTGTCTCACATATGGGAGATGCTTACTACATAAGTGTTTTATAATCCCAGGTTTTTTACTTGAAAATACTCTGCTATTTCTTCCATGATCTCTGTATAGATAGATGAATAGATTGATTGATACAGATTATAAAGATTTGAAGCCATCAGAAACCCAAGTTAAAAATGATATATTGTCATTTTTATGTTTTGTACCTTTGAAACATAAGAAATTTTTTATACATAAAGCAGAAATAATTTATATATATACAGATATACACACACATAAAATTATAATTTTGCCTTTTTTAAAAAAGCAATCAAAATAGAATTGAATCTTTTAAATTGTTGAATATAGAATTTACTTTTTCCTTAATTTCTAACAGTGTATTATTCATAATGGATACAAGCTTTTTATTTTCGAAAATTTTATTCCTTGGTAAGTTTTTAAAATTGTAACTTTATCTCTTTTTATCTATGGACTACATCCAAATTTCAACAGGACAACTAAAATGAATCAAAATTCTCTCAATATAGAGGGATTTTCCCCCCAATAATTAAGGCAACAATATGCTGTTTACCAAAATTGTCTCTTTCCTCCTTTATCATTTTTTTAAATGTACAGACTATATACAAACTTCTACAGGGCAACTAAAATGAACCAAAGTTATTCCTTAATAAAGAGGTTCCCCCCTCCCTCCCCCCACCGCAATAATTAAGGCAACAATAGGTTGATGTTTACCAAAATTATCTCCTCCTGGCCATCCTGCTGTTTTATAATTTCTTCCTTTTCTTGTAGGTTTTGTCTGTCATTGCTGAGTCCTTGCCAAAGAACATGGCTGAACGTGGCAAAAACTATGTCCAGGCCTGGTCCATAAAAATCTCCCACAGGAGCATTACTAACATATGGAACTGATTTTTTTTAAATCAATCAAAAGCCTATCCATTTTTGAAGAAGTCTTATTGACAAAGAAATAATGATCCTAGACTGAAAACATTTTAATACCTTCAGTCTCAAAGAAATCTTTGGATCCTGACGCTTGGGCATACAGGTGGAAATTTCTATCAGTTGCCTGCTCCAGATGTAGTTATGGAAGAAAAAAAGTGAAAGAAATATCAACTATCAGGTAAAGATAGGTGCTTTATATACAATAATAGACCAGAGAGTTTCTGCTATCTGGGATAATCAGGGTCTCATCCCCAGGAGTATTAAAATACTGATACGGACTGGAAACATCTGTTTGTTTCTTATTCTTCTTTTTCACAGGAGGGAATTTTTGTTGTGGTTACCTTATCTCACTTCTGCCCTTGATTTGGGATATCTGTAGGGGTTGGGTGGGATTGCCTTTTAGACCCTGGCCATTTGTATAAAACTACTACCCAGGAATCTTTAACTTTTACATATGGGACACGTTTGTCTCCTTTGGGGTGGGATGAGTAGACTTTATGTAAAGCATGAAGATTCAAGGTGACCAGAAGGGAAAACTCAGATAGGGATTAGTTCATTGTTTACTCAACCAAGGCACCAGTTTTCCTGGGCACACAGCTGTGCTAACTTCCTAACCTTCCTTGAAGTTAAAGGTGGCTATATAACTCAATTCTGGCCAATGAAATCTATCTGGAAATGATTAACTCACTTCTTGGCATGGGTAATAAATCCTCCCTTGTGATCAATCCTCCATTTGTTCGACCCATCTGATGGATGAACAAAGAAAAAAACTGAGGCCTTTGAAGAAAGCTGAGCCACAGTAGAAGAGCTAATCCCTCAATGACTACGAAAGCAAAGACCCTCACCACGCACAACCAACTTCAGGTCACCTGTGTTAAGCCACAGAGACTTGGAGATTTGCCTTTCAACAGTATTACTGTACTACAAAGCAAGTGTGCTACAGTTTTGGTAGGATTTCATTTTGGCTAAAAATTTTCAAATTGTAAAATACCACTATATTAAATGTTGTTAAAAGTAGGGGAAATTGTCACTTTTATTCACTATTGTGAAAGCAATGCTGGAAAAATCTGCTTAAGTAACTGTACTATACAGTATGCCTTGAATTTTAAATCGGTGTATACTCTGATTGAGCAATTCTAATTTTGGAATTTTTGCCTAAGTAGAAAAACGTGAACAATTGCACGAGAATGTAAATACCAGGATATTCATAATGGTAGCTGTCATAAGCACCCAAAAGTATAGATCAAAAGAGGCTAGTTACTTACCTTACAGCATGTGCACATGAAATAATACAGTGTATTAAAAGGATGTCATGCAATTTTTTTAATTGACTTATTCGAAGCTGGCTACGTGTGAGACACTTAGGTTTATAGTAACATATTTTGATCCTTTCGTCTTAGAACATTACAGCTTGGAAGTAGGGCCCAAAGTAAGTAAATATAATTATGTAATGGAAATTATAGCAAAGAAAATTTCAGTGTCATATAAAAGCACCGATCTAGGAAAATAGAAGCATATTCTAGGGCTGTAAGAGACAGATGTTAGAGAATAGGCTGTGCTACCTACTTTGATTAAAACCTGGGAGAAGTCGT
Organism: Cebus imitator; assembly: GCF_001604975.1. Lineage (NCBI taxonomy): Eukaryota > Metazoa > Chordata > Mammalia > Primates > Cebidae > Cebus > Cebus imitator. The sequence continues at coordinate 4,290,554 of NW_016107350.1, read as the reverse complement.
TTACGAATCAAAATGACAGCGATTCACAAAATCATTTTGCATTTATATCAACACATGTAAAGCATTTCATATAATATCCAACATATATTAGGTGTTCAGTAAGACTAGCTATTGATAATGTTATTATTATGATTAATTACACTTTCATTATTGACTTGGAAAGCACTGCATACTCACTTATTCATTTTTAGAAGGTAGTTGTAGAGCAGAGGGTTCAATATGTTCCCATTTTTGAAAACTTAGGTGAATAAAATGAAGAAAAAACTTTTCCAAAATACTTTTCCCATTGAGTATGGGAATTTGAAGGGAATTCCAACTTATTCCAATATTTTTGGGAGAGACAGCCAAATGTTATCATATTGTGATTAGATTGCTAAGTCTATTATAACACTTGTATGCTTAAAACACATGAAATGAAAGACCTTCAACCATAATTCTAAAATATACAAATTGGACTTACTACTGGAAGGTATTTATATTATTCTTCGTTACAATGTCAGAATACCAAAATAGGGCACATAAAAAGTTATTGGAAACTTAGGCAATGGAACTTTTCATGCTGCCTTGGTATGATGGTCCCACCTATAGAAGGAAAGCCAATGAATGTTCTCTACTGCCTGAGTTATTTCTGTGGCTGAAGGGAAAGATAAATTTATCTACCTAACATAAAGTTCCTACTACGTGGTAGACTCAGTGCTAGGCGTTTTATGTCCACTCTCTCATTCTCTTATTTAAGCCTTACAATTATTCAAAGAGAGAGGTACCACAGATGCTCATCTTATCCATGAAAAAAATCAAGGCTCATAAACATTAAACCACTTAACTACAGCTTTGTAATTTGTAAGTGGCAAAAAAATGTAATAAAATAATAACTTATATGAGTCTACTGAGCGACCATGTTAAAGGAAAAAAGCCTGTCTTCCCAGGCTCACAAGCCACGTGGTTTCAAAAGCAAGAACTTCTCCGCACCATGCCTCCATCCACCTCGACATCTGGGAACTTAAGAGTTCTTTGTCTAACTTACCCATACAGGCTAGGTAAAATTTCAGGTGTACTCTTTTGTTTAAAAAGGCCCACAAAGTGCCAATCCAGCATCAGAGTTGAAAATCAATTACTCCAGAGGAAGTTTAAAAGAACCCCTCTGATTGGACAAGAACAGGAACGGGGCAGGAATAACTTCAAAGTTAATACTCCACTGCACCTTACCTGTGCGGATTTCCCTCTCTAGGATCCCCTCCCACAACAATGTAGGAGCTGTCTTTCCCTCTCTGCCTGTGCGGATATCCCCTTCGGATTTCCCTCACACATCAGTCTTTCTCTCTCTCTGCCTAATAAATCTTTTTCTGCTAAACTCTTTGGGTCCAATAATTTCGTGAACTGTAAGCTCAACTGCGCCGCCAGGGCCCCTCCCCCATTCCTGGGGCAAAGAGAGGCCAAGAACCTAAGGCACATCAAATTGGGGACGGAGCTGAGCCCGTCCCATCCTGCAACCCGGTTGCACTAAGATAAATGTAGTCTCATACCTGAAAGTCATTTTATAAAAAATTCAACTTTTTGTGGCACAAAGTAAAAATTTAAATTTCAGTTTTTAAAAACTTAATTTTTAGAACTAGTTTTCAAATGTTTCAAACCTTTAAACAGTAAGTACTCTTCAAGGAGACCAGAGGCTAAAAAATGTCTCCAGCTTATTACTAAGAGTTTTTCATGCATTTAATTATCTGCCATCATATACTCTAATTTTTATAAACAAAATATAAATTTGAATATGATGTTAAAGGCTCTTTCAAGTCCAGTGAATGATACTCTAAACTTTCTTCAGCTAAAATTATCTTAACTTGCTCACTACACCTAGTGCTTTGATCTAAGCAGAATCAATGTCTTTTTTTAAAAAAAAGCAAGTGTATTGTTGCAAACAAGATTTTTATGGGTAACAAGAATACCCTAAATGATTGAAAAGCTGTGTTAATTCTTAAGGTAAACAGTAAGACTTGTAATCCTATAAAATGATGTTTGCCAAATAACTGCTTGTTTTTCTTAACCCTAGTATGGGGGAGTAAGTATTAATACATTAAATACCGACTTTACAATTCTCATATTAAAAAGGAAATGATAAAAAGGGGGAAAAAGATCTAAATGTTGTAGTCCACTGTTTAAATCTCAGTTCTGATATCTATTGCCTGTATGATATTGAGTACATTTGTATGATATTAGGTACATTTATTGAAATACCTGCTTTATTATTTCCTTGGGCGTGAATTAAATAGAACTTGAAAACGCATTGTCAAAAGTATACCTACAGCAGTAGATATAAAGTATTTATTATAATTATTGGAGAAACACTGTGATTATAGCAAGTATTTGGTAAGTTTCAGTTGAAGTATTTAGAAATACCAAAATATGAAAGGCTTATATAAGGAAATGGAGTGTGTGTGCATCAGAGAGAGAGCATAGGTATTTAATTAAATATTTGATTTGTTTGATCAGTTGTTTCTTTCAAATACATGTTGGATTCTCTTAGTTTGGGCCTAACATGCTTGAATTATTCTACTATGGCCTCTTCTTAGGGTTTCATTTGATGTCATGTCTATATACATGTTGAGAAAATACTTATTACATCTTTTAAAGGTGACTTAATGAATTGTTCGCTTGAAATCCTATTCTGTCCTATCAGGTAAATTGTACAAAAGTATGTACATAAAGCCAAATCCTAATGTATTTCTATTAGGGATATTAAATATACCATGTAAATATACATTTGACATGGTAGAAATAATATTTTCCCAGAGTATACTATGACCCAGTCTTCTATTTTGGGAAAACAAATCATCATGTTCAGGTTAATCCCTATATATACTTCTATCTCTCTCTCTCTTTTTTTTTTTTTTTTTCTTTTTTAGAGGCAGGGGTTCACCATGTTCGTGAGGATGGTCTCGATCTCTTGACCTTGTGATCTACACGCCTAGGCCTGCCAAAGTGCTGGGATTGCAGGCGTGAGCCAGGGAGCCCAGCCACTGCTATCTCTTTTCTTTTCTACTCTCCGAGCCACAAACCACACACTGAAACTCCCTTAGATGGATGCAGGAGATAAAGTCATTCAAAAGTTACCAAAAAAAGTCCACAAGCAGAGGCTTAGCTATATTAGGGACTTAAATATATCAAATTAAATTGTCTTTAGGTTAGGCTTCCAAACAACAAATACCATTCCCTTATGCAGAGGTGAATGCAAATTGAGTAATTTTAAACAAGAAGAAGCATTTTTAGAAACTCTAAAATGAAGAGTAATACACTCATTTAGATAACCATCAAATCTATAGGATTTTGCTTTCAAGTGAATTAAGCATTGAAGGATAGATTTGATAGTTCGTTGAAGAGCTCCTCTGAATTGCAATATTTTTGGTTGATATGCTTGTGTACATGACCAACTACTTTGAAAATGAAGTGCCGTGAAAAATGTCAAGAGATCAATTTGGTGTAATCATTGCTCTGGACTCAAGCTCTGTGGAATGAACTACAGTAAATTATTCAAGTATCTCATTTTGAAGGGCACATTAAATAGCATTTAATTATATCTGTTCCAAACATGAAGGGATTTTTAATGCAACATCCAAAATCTAAAATTAGTTTGAAAAATCTGTTTGAAATACTTGTACCCTCACAGAGATACACTAAGAATCTCAGAAACTTTCCAAATAAAGATGCCATTAACTCAAAAGGAATGTTTCCTATTTCATCACTTATCTATTGCTAATCTTATCTCTAAATTCTTATTGAATATGTTGGCTGTAATTGTTGACACTGCAAACAATTTCTATTTACTCTTACTTAGCATGAAGCCTATAGCCCTGCAGGGAGCCCCTTTAAATTCACACACTTAATTACTTCCTCCTCTCCAGGGAAGTGTTATTCTGGCAAAACTAGAGGTGAGAGAGTTTATTAAATGATGCCATAAACTAGACAGTCATATTATAGAAAGGATATGTATGAAAGGAGAGGGCAGATGCAATATTATTAAGAAAAATTATCTAACATTTGGAAATTAGGAAAAGGGAAGACAGTAAGTCCTTTCAATGCCGATTTTAATAGAGTGTCCAAAAGTTATGTAAATATCTAGACAAACATTTTTGTCTTATGTGCTATCCATTATTGATGAAAGGTCAATACTCTGTTGAGTTACATGATACCTAGATTGTTTTGTCGAGACAAATGTAAATGATTCTGCCAAGTAGAAACTGTAACATCAAAGGTCATCGTTTTACTGTCATGCAGAACATCCATTTTGTATCTAGTCAAAAAGATTTACCCTAGTCTAACATTCATTTTTCAAATGCTGATACTACTCAGGTCTTCAAGTGCCACTTTTTTTTTTTTTTTTTTTTCGAGTTGGAGTTTCACTCTTGCTGCCCAGGCCGGAGGGCAGTGACATGACCCTGGCTCACTGCAACCTCCACCTTCTGGATTCAAGCGATTCTCCTGTCTCAGCCTCCTGAGTAGCTGGAATTACAGGCATGCACTACCATGTCCAGCTAATTTTATATTCTGAGTAAAAAAAGGGTTTTACCAGGTTGGCCAGGCTGGTCTCGAACTCCTGACCTCATGTGATCCACCAGCATCGGCCTTCTAAAGTGCTGGGTTTACAGGTGTGAGTCACTGGGCGTGGCCTCAAATGCCTTTTGAATAACCTTTACTTTTCTGCTGGTTCTCTAACTGATGGGTTAAATTACATCTTATACATGTTCATTCTATATTCTATTATAGCCATGTTGAACTATCTTGCTAGTAGAAAAGGGTAACAAATTTTTGTTATTTTTTTACATGGAACTTCATGGTGCAATATATTTTGAATATCTAATTGCAATATATTTTGAATATCTCAACTTGGATGATATTATACACAAATATGAATCTTAAAATTTTTAACAACATATTATCTTTGTGAATTATTGCCAGGTTTGATCTCCTTCCATTAGTAGTCTATGTTCAAAAGTCATATATACAACTCATAATACATATCTTAAGAGTATTATTTTATTCATTTTTGGCAAGAAAATTGCCAACTCAAAAGCAATGTTCACAATTTAGAATTTTTTCCTTGCTATTCTTTGACTGTGTCTCATTACTTCACCTAGAAAATATTCTGAGTACATTAACAGTTTATTATTTTTTTATAATTCATTGTATAATAATATTTGGGTAGATGTACATTCAGTAATAAATTCATTTTTGTTATGAAATGCAGGCAGAACATATAAGGCACAGTATCTTATGGCTGTTTTATTTTTAAAGTTACATCAAAAAGTTTAATTTTCTTAGAATTAATAAGTCAGTTGAATCTTAAGAGAAAAAAAATTTCATATACTTTTTATTTAAATTGCAAACATTCTGAGTATTTCTAAATTAAAATATAGGTTGGATTATTATATATTAAAAATAAGAAAGACAAAGGTTCATTTTACTGATTTAATTTAGTTTCAAAAATGCTTTTGTATCCAAACTCTCTGAAGTATTGCTCCAGGGAAGGTATGGCATCAATATGTACTCATTGTGATGTGAATGAAGATACCAAATATTAGAAAGAAATCTCAGAAAATTTTTCATTAATATGTAATCATTGTCATCTTAGAATTAAGGCCCTAAGAGAATGCCGGAAAAAATACATTTGCATAATTATAGGATAGATATTACTATATTTAAGTCCTCATTGATAAATGAAAGAAGAAGTAAATACGAAATGTAACTGTATGGTATCAAGTATCAAGATACCTTTGGACACATTTTTGTTATCTTTATAAAACTTGACTTTCAATTTTATGACAAGAATAATATGCTACTAAATGTGTTTAGCCCTTTAAAAGAAAAGGTGTGCTTGGGCTTTTAAGGTAGTTAAAGATGGAAACAGAAGAAATAATCTGTACAAGACACTTTGCTTCCCACTTTGCTTCAGATAGACCAAAATCCAGGTTCGAGATCACCAACCGAGAATTACAAAATCAAAATCTGTGGGCATTGTCTGAAAACTATATTTTAAATAAGCGTTTCAGATGATTCTTCAGACAGTTTGAAATCTAATGTTAGGAAACTAATGCTTAGCAACATTGGTCTTGAGAGATGATATAAACAGTTATTTGAAACAAAGATTGAGTTCAAATTGTGTTAGACTCTGCTATATGCTATTAGAGTAAAGCGCTCAAGTCACTTTTACGAAATTACTGAGCAGTTTATACACTAAAACCAACTTTGGGTCATACAGGTTTTCACACAATGACTATCCATTGTTTACTACGTCAACAATTTCTTCTTCTTTTTTTTTGTGGGGGGGGGTAGGACTTTGTGATATATTTGACTTCTAAGCATGAGCTTTGCACTTTCATTTCTAATGATTTAGAAAAGGAATCATAATCTTGCTGTCCAGTATTATATTTTCAAAGTGATTGTTTCTTTTTTGTATCTGTTTATATAGTTTAAAAATTTTACTTTTTTCAGTAACAGATCTTAAATGTAAAGATTATGCTCAGAATATCAGCTAGAATTGGAAAATGCCATGTGAATTGGATCTGAAATAAAAGGGGTTTGCTGTTCTGTTTTTAAGGCAAAATATGTATTCTACTTAAAGTTTTACTTCTAAATGCAGAACTATATCTCAACTTGTAAATATACAAGAATATATCAGTGTTTACTGAAGAAGTGTGCTTACTCTTTTAAATATTAAAATAATTCTTTTGCTTAGTATAATGCTAATATATAATATTAAACTATTATTCATGTCATCTTCATTTAAATTACATTTGACTTTCTGAAACATGACTTGAAGAATACAATTTGATGTATGTGTTTTACAGGCTAAAAAGTGTTTATTTCTTTTTAATGTGTGATTATTTTTATGTGCAGTAAAGCATGGGTTGTCAGTAGAAAATGTTGAAATGTATAATCTTTAAGCCTTTTATGGAGATTTCTATGAATAGCACATCTTTTTCTATATATTTTCAACTGACAGTCAATGGGAAGTTAAAATTATAGCTACAGTTAGAGCCCCATGTTCTGCTAAAAAGTCTGAAAACAAATTCCGCAGCAAGGTCGCCTACTTCAGCTCATCTCTTGCTATAAAAGACCATTAACAAAATTGTATTCACTAAAGCTTTGATGATTTTGGCAGTTGAGTCTTTGAGGTAAACTTAAGACCTATTAATGGAACAAAATGAGAACAATAAAAGGAGAACTAAACAGTCCTGAAATAAATTAGAAATGTGGAAAAGTTATTAAATACTGCCTAACACAGCATTATTTTACCCTTGAGGCTAATTTCTATTTTAAGTTGAAATCTATCATTTTGTTTCTTACGGAAATGAGTTTCTATAGAAAATATTAAAATTATAAAGAATACATAAATCATCCAAGAGTATATAAGCATATTGTACAATATTATTATTTAAATAATAACTGATAGGTAGATTAAAATAGATACAGGAAATAAATAATATAAATGTTTTACATACTTGTAACAACTCTATTTTAAAATAATATAAACATTTTAAATATTTTTAAGAACTCTGTTTTAAAAAGAAGTATTGGTGTGAATCATCTTTTATGTTAATTTATCATTTTATTGTCACTTGAAAGGACAGGATTATTTCTAACAACTTGCAGGAAGAAATTTCAATCTTTAAAAAAAAAAATTTAGCAATCTCTCTTTCTCTTTCCACTGAACAGCAAGGTTATCAAGTAATAGCATTTGTAAATAACAGACCAAAAGCAAACTAGGGACATTATAATTAATTGATTATAATTAATATTTCACACTATCAAGACATTATGCATTTTTGCAATGTGATTTTTTAGTTTGAGATGTTACAGCAATTCAAAAAATAGTAATAACGCATCACTAAAGAGCTATACATTTATCCCATCTTCTGCCTCCTTTGTCCACTGCCTACCATATTATAGGTGAAAAATGATTTCAAAAATAGATAACTTTGTGGTTAAGGAAATGAACTCTGGTGCTAAAATATCAAAGTTCAAAATCTAGCTCTATCTTTGACTATCTCTCTGGCTGAGGCCAACTAACTTAATCTCCAAATCCTTCACCTTCACTTGTTCAATGTATATTAAAACAGCATAAACTTTAGAAGGTTGTTCTGACCATTAAATTATTATGACATCCAGTTTATTTAAAATGCTGTCAAGAGTACTCATTGTTATCAAGCAAATCAGATTTGCATACAGCATTTGGCATGATGTCTAAAAAGGGACAGTAAATCTGTAATGTGATTTCATATGCCTAAGAATAACTCGTTAGGTTTTATATTAGCACAAAATATGTCGTTTAAAAAAGGCACTAACATTTGTTGTTTACATCTTAAATTGCCAAACAAAGATAACAAACTGTAGTTAAGAGCAAGAGATCTGGCTTTAGAAAACAGAATTCTACTAGGTCTTGATCTGTTTGCTCAGGCTAGAGTGCAGTGGTGCAATCATGGCTCACTGCCGCCTAAAGCCTCTGGGCTCAAGTGATCCTTCCATTTCAGCCTTCCGAGTAAGCTAGGACTATAGACATGCACTGTGACACTCAGCTAATTTTTAAATGCAAAAATGTAAAACAATGCATCTCTTCTTACTATTAGTTTTAAATACAGTTATTTTCCATAAAACAGGTGACATGCTAATATGCAATGAGTTGTTATTTTTTTAAAAATTAAAAGGAATGTGTTTATAATTTCTTAGTCTTAATTTCTTATATGGTGACTATTGATAGATTTAAACTTCAGGAAAAAAAAAAATCTCTTTATGGTCCTCCGTAAATTTGAGAATGTGAGAGACTAATATTTGAGAACTTCTCTACCAGGCCATTTTATTTCCATGACCACAGAGGTGGCAAGGAATTTCCATGAATTTTCACAATCTCATGTTTCTTCTTAAAGTAAAAAAGCAAAACAACAATAAAATGATTAACTCACATACTTTGGTTGAGGCATCTCTAATTACCACACCACTCAATCTTTGCTACTTGGTACTGGGCCCAGAATGGGACCCTGAATAAAGCCACCTGACAGTAATCTTTCTTGGGAAGCTAGAATTTAGACTCTGCTTGGTAAAGTACATTAGATGACTACCAGTACTTAAAATGAAAATGCACCCAGTATCTGATTTAGCTTTGGTGACATGGTGAGTCAAAGCCACATGCAAGCTAAAAGCTATGCAGAAGAGGAGATTGCATGAGTAAGCAAAGAAAGCTAGCTGGCAAAAACAATCAAAATCACGGAGAGGACAGAAACAGAGACAAGAAGCAATCATTTCAGTTGCCAAAGAGGAAGAAGCAAGCCTGATTTCTGACATCCAGTCCAAGTCTCCACAGGCCAGTTAAATTTTTATTTTCTGATTTACGATGTTCTCAAGATTTGCTGTTTCCTCACAATCAATCTTTCTCTTTTGAGTGTGTGTTACTTCTAGAATGTATCTGTTATTGTAATAAACTTTCATAGAAATATATCACATATATAGCAGGGTGGCCACACGTGTTCAAATATACAATTCAGTGATGTTTATAAAGTGAAAACACCTGTGTAATGACATCTAGCTCAATAACTACATCAACAGTATCTAGATGTCTATACATGCCCCCTTCAGTCACTGATTTTCAACAAAGGCAATCTACCTCTGCTGCTGATTCACTTGAAATAATTACATCATATGATATGCTATCCTTTTTGTATGGATTTGTTCACTCATCATTATGTGTGTGGGATGTATTCATTCCATAAAACATAGCAATAGCTTGATCTTTTCGTTGCTATGCATTACTGTCTATGTCAAATTACCAGTATCTGTTTATGCATACTGATATTGATGCATATTGGGTTGATTTAGTTGGGTGCCATAATAAATAATGTCACCATAAACACACATATACTTGGCTTTGGGTGCACAAATGTATATGCATTATTTATGTGATAAATACACACAAAGCTAAGAGAAGAATGGCTAAGAATTGTTTTTTCTATTTACATTTTCACATACAACTTATAATTAACTCATGCCAAAAACATACAAGTGCACATTCACTGCCAAGTTATTCCCAAACGGCTCTGCAATGTAGTTGTCTCTCCCTATCTCATTGGTTTCTGTGAGTTATATTCTGATATAACTGCATTGGCTGATATATATACACACATATCAGGCAATGCAGTTATATCAGAATATAATATATATGCAGTTATATCAGAATATAATATATAATACATATGTGTGTGTGTGTGAGATCTCCTATGGTTTGCTTTATCTCTCTCCTCATGGTGTGTTTTGATGAACATATTATTAGTCAGATTTATTAACATTCTCTTTAGTAGTGATTTCTGTTCTATTTAAGAAACAAAATCATGATGTTATTCTCATGTCTTTTCCCCCCAAAGTTGTCTTGTTTTAATATTCATCTTTAGGTCTACAATCCATCTGGGACTTGCTTTCTGCTCCCCAACTCTAGAGACAGAGTCTAACTCTGTCTTCAGCGTGGAGTGCAGTGGCATGGTCATATGTCACCGCAGCCTTAACCCCCTGGGCCCAAGTGATCCTGTACAGGTGTATACCACCATGCCTGTTTTATTATTATTATTATTATTATTATTATTATTATTATTGTTTGTAAAGACTGGGTACCACCTTGTTACCCAGGCTAGTCTTGAACCCCTGGACTCAAGACATCCTCCTGCCTCAATCACCCAAAATGTTGAGATTTACAGATGTCAACCACCACACCCAGGGTTTTACTTTTGTATGTGGTATGAGACAAAGGTCATGGTTCAATTTTTTGTGAATTAAATATTCAATTGATTCAGAAACATATGTTAAAAAGGCCATGCATACACAATTTGCATGATGTGGCCACTGCCTATGTCACAAATCACATGGCAGTATTTGTATAGGTAGATTCCAATCTCTCCATCCTTCTCCATTCTTGTATTTCTGTATTCTGAGATTCCTATCACAATGTTTTACCATGTTGCATTTTAATTAGCTTTGATGTAAAATAGTGCTAGCTCTGTAACCTTTACTTATTCAAGATTAGTTTTGCTATCTTTGGCCCTTTGCATTTTCACATACATCTTACAATTAGCTTGTACACAAAAACATACATGTCCACACATGCCGACAGTTTATTTTTATTTTTTAAATGGAAGCTATAGACCTATTTTGGAAGAATTCACACCTTCACAACCCTTCAATCCTTAGCATGTTATATATTTCCTTTTATTTGTGAATTCTTCATTTTTTTCAGTAATGGTTTTAGGAATTTTACATGTGTGTCTTAGATATCTTTTGTTAGATTTATTTCTAAGTATTTAATGTTTTCTGACACACACACACACACACATATATTATTTGTTAAAAATCTACACATATATATTTGTTAATATATATATATATATATGGCATTTTAAATTTCTAATTTGGGGCTGGTCTATAGAAATAAATAAAATTAGTGTTTGCATTGTGGCTTTCTACCAGAAAATCTACTAAAATTATTTACCAATTTTAATTATGAATTTGTAGAATCTGTGGAATTGTTTATGTACATAGTCATCCTCCCTTAAATACCACTTTTAAAAATTTCTTCTTTATTAGACATTCCACCCGTGTTTCATTTTCTTTGCATTAGCAGAGGCCTCCTGTACAATTTTAAATAGAAGTCCCAGTAACAGACATTTTTGACTTGTTCTTGGTTTTTAGAAGAATGTCTTAAAAATTTTTGCCAATACGTATGCTTGTTTTCAATACATTTTTACCTGGTAAAGGAAATGCTCTTTTACAGCTGTTCCTGGATATCAGTGAGCGATTGGTTCTAGGACCTACCTTGGGTACCAAAATCTGTGCATACTCAACTCTCTGATATAAAATGGCATAGTATTTGCACATAATATATGCATATCCCCCCGTATACTTCAAACCTTCATTATATTACTTATAACCTAGTAAATGTAAATACTATGTAAATGGCTGTTATATTGTATATTTTAGTGAATAATGACAAGAAAAAAGTCTGTACATTTTCTGTACAAAGATAACCATACAGTTTTTTTGAATATTTTCTATCTATAGGTAGTTCAATCGAAGAACATAGTACTCACGGATATGGAGGGCCATTTGTATATTTGCTTTGCTAAGAATTTTATAATAAATTGACATTAAATGTTAGCTAATATTTTTTCTGTACCTCTTGAGAGAAATATGTAATTTTTCTCCTGTGTCCTATACAATTTTTGAAATCTATTGAATTTCAAACTTAAATGACTATGTGTTTCTGAAATAAGTTCAGCCTAGCTATTTTTACAGCACTTATACTATTGTGTCAATATTTTTATAAATTTTGAATTTTTGTTTAGGGGAGACACCTGCTTTTGTTTCTGTTTCGTTGTAATATTGTTAGTTGACCTCAATAAACCATTGTTGTTCTATTCTACAGAAGAATTTATCTTAAATGCTGTTATTTTAAATTAAAATATTGTAAAGAATTTACAACTGATGCCACCAGGCCTAGGGTTTTCCATTGGGGAAGGTTTTTATAATACCTATCTTTTAAAATTAAAGGATCTATATTAGAAAAATGAGATCTAGCAAGTTATATTAATTTTTAAAAGGCCTGAACACATCATATGATCATAGCCCAAAAAAAAGTTGTGATTTCAAAATGTACACACAAAATGGGTTATGTAATAACAATAAATGAGAGATATCAGACTGTGTCCAAAATGCTGTTTGCTCCAGGAGAGAATTAGATGTGATATCATATAAATACGCAGACGTGGGGAAAAGCTTGCAATGCAAGATGAGGCTATTAACAGGAAAAGGCCAAATGGTTACCATCTAAGAATCTTCCAAAGATGAATTATTGCATTTGTTTCCATTTTCTAGTATAATCAAATTATCACAAACTTGGTAGCTTATCACAGAAAAAATTAATTTGTTTAAAGTTCTGGAGTTCAGAAGTCCAAAATGAGTCTTAAAGGCTAAATCAACGTCTTGGCAGAACCACGCACCTGGAGGTTCTAGGGGGTCATCTGTTTTCTGTGCTGTTACCAGTTTCTGGATGCTGCCTGCATTTCTCAGCCCGCAGTCCCTTCTGCCATATCAGAGCACATCACTCCACCATTTTCTTGGACTGTCACATCTCCTCTCTATGTTTTACCAACACTTGTGATACTTCCGGCACACCCAGATAACCCAGGAGAAAGTCTCATCTCCAGATTCTTAATCATGTCTGTAAAGTACTTTTTTCTATGTGGTACATTCAGAGGTTCTGAGGATTAGGACGTGGACATCTTTGGGGGACTCATTCTGCCTGTCCCCCCAATGGACTCGTTGGATATATAAATGTCCAAGAGCTAAGCTTTGTCCAAAGATAGTTAGCTTGCTGAGAAACAACACAAGTTTGACACTACACAGAAAATGCAGACATCTCACATCAATCAAACTCAGAACAGCATTAGCCCAGAACACCAACGTATTTTAAATGTCATATAGGTTGCAATACTTTTTCCCCAACAGTCCCAATAGTCACTTCTTATAGATAGATCTGCATAGAAAACCAATTTAAAAATCACAGTTTCTGAGTGAGTATGGAATCGGAAAAAGAATAGTTACATAATAGAAAATTGTACTATTAATGGGTAAACTATCTATTTCCACAGTGGTGGATAATATCCCTAGTAAGGTTAAAATTTGGAAAATTCGTTATGTAATTCTTTCTTCCTTGGGAATTTCTACCCTGGGCACTGGCAGCCTTTGGCCTGGTCTGCTCTCTGTATCATTCCATTTTACCAGTTCCTGTTCTAAATGATACAGTTTTTAATATGTTTTTATCTGCAGGTCTAAAAACCTTTCAATCTCTAATATTAAAGTGACAGTGCATCTCCAAAATAAAATGTACTGATTTTATACTTTCACTTTCTAATATCAGCATAATTTAAATTATTTCAGAATTCTTGTCTGGAGTGGCAGAGGAATGGGGATATGACTAAAGTGCAGTTAGGAACCTTTCCTGAATCAAAGGTTCATGACTAAGAGCATAATCTGACTCCTTACAAAAAATATTTTGTGGGAGCTGGAACCCTTGAGCTTGGATTAGCATTGCTTCAGAGATTAGGGTATGCACAAAAATGAAAGATAATCAGGTAAAAGATCATTTATAATTTTTTTTGCTTGGTTTAAGAACTTACAAAACAACTTATAATAGCCCCTAATTGATCAAGATTCCCTCAGGAGATAATGAATTCTCTATTATTAAGCACCCTCAAACAACATTAACCTGAATATATTTAGCAGAAGATTCTAGCCTCAGATTGTTGTGAGATCCATGTAACCTTTGAATTTCTCCCCAGGCTCAGATCCTCTGTTTTCAGAATAGAAACATCAGCTTTGGAAAGGATACAAATCTCCAGCCTGGGCAGATCCCATCTTCATATTATATATAAGTTTGCTTTCTAACTGACTCACACATTTACCAAGAGAATGGAATGTAATTACATACTTCATTTTTAAAAGCGTTTCCTAGGAGCAAAGTAGGAGAGAAGGACACTTTGTAAGAGGAAACAAAGATAAAATGAAGAGTTGCCACAGATAACACATCTTTAAGGACATTGTCTTGCTGCGCCCATTTCATTTGGCTGTGTTTCTAGCTAATTTTTCTGTTCTCTTAGCCCTAGCACTTTGTGGGAAATTAGGATGAGTAGTAAATGTGCAATTGGGTAGCTGTCAGGGATGATAAAAATGCAAAATAAGAACTAGATTTAATTTGAAAATTTAATACAATAGTAAACATTAGAAATAATTGGGGTTTAACTCTATTGAAAATAAAAATTAGAAGACACTGACATAGCTAAAGCATCCATAGAGCTAAAATTCTACTTGTTTGGTTATATAAGGAATAAGTATATCTTTAAAGTGCTCTAGCTAATGTTAGTTTACCTTTCAGAGGAAAATTAATACTGTGATATACGGTACTCATTACTTTTTGATGTGTTAAAATAATAAATAAGGAAATTCAATTTTACTTTTTCATATCGAGAAAAGGTTGGAAACAATAATTTGTGTAAGGCACCAACTTTATAATGTTATTACCCTTATAATCATCAATTATACTGTCTATAATACTTAATACTGAAATGAGTTATTTAGCTAAGAGACAGTCTCCAATGATCTGTAACCCTCAAGTGCATTTCCCCCTGGTATTTATGCACCTGTATAGTCCTCTCTGGCATGGAGTAGGGTCAACCTGTGACCAACAAGAATATCGTAGAAATTATGGCATGTGACTTCCAAAAAGGCTTCCCCCTTGTGTTTTCTTGGATTGTTCACTCTGGGGAAAGCCAGTTATCAAATTACATGGACACTCAAGCAAAGGCCCAGAGAGAAACGTACCAACTCCCAGAACATGTGGGTGAGCTCGTTTTCTAGGCCCAGTCAAGATTTTAAACGATGGCATCACTGCCAACACTTCTCAAAAGTGACCTCATAAGAGAGCCTGAACCAACACCACCTAGTGAAGTGGGTGCTAATTTCTTGACTCACAAAAATGATGTAACATATCAAACACTGGTTGTTATTTAAGCTGTCAAATTTTGGAGTAATTTGTTATGCAGTGCCATGGGCTAAATGCTTTTGTCTCCCCCAAAGTCATAGGTTAAAACCTAATTCCCAATGTGATAGTAGTGAGAAATGGGAAATTTGGGAGGTGATTAGGTCATAAGGGTGAAGCCCTCCCTGCGGACAGCTCCCTTTGCCCCTCTGCCTGGGAGGACACAGGAGAAGGTACCAGGAAGTGTGTTACAGATATCCCAGCTTCGACAAGTGTAAATTACTATTACTTGTAAGCTAGCTAGTTTATGAGTTTATGGCATTTTGTTATAGCAGGCTGATTGTACTAAGACATGTAGCAACAAGAAACTGAATATAATAACACAATATAAAGTATATTTGTGTATGTTAATATTGATACAAATTATGTTAATAAGTACACTAGAATTAGTATCATGCCCAGAAAAGTTTTTTCCCATATAGCTTTTGCATATATCCAAACTATTTCTAGACACAAGAAATTGCTGAATCACACAGAGGGATTTTAAAAAGAAAGGACCAAACTGTATCTTCAGGACTACACAGGCTGACACAACTTGATGATGACTTTAAAAAGTATTCCTAGTGTATAAGCAGAGGTTATTTATACACATACATTAGCTTTTTTCTCCCTTTCTCTTGCAAGATTATTCAAGCCTCACGTTACAACAGGTTCAGGGGAAATATGAGGGAGGGCACAACTGCAAAGGAACTACATACAGTCTTGCTTGTTTGTATTGTATGGCAGAGACCATTTAAGGAAGATTTATGTTGTTGTTTCTGCTCACCTAAATTCTCTTTTAGGAAGCTATTAGCTTTATTGCTAAAATTTGGTGGGAATTGATTTCCAGAGAAAACATATATTTAGCTTCCTTTTATTTTTAACTCACTATCGCATACTGAAAATCTCCTATATTAAAGGTTAGAGGTGGGAAAATAGACAAGTATGTTCTATGATTTTACAGAACTAAGTTGCATTGTGAAAGCTATCATTATTGCCTTGCATATCCGCTATCTTTTTGCTTTTCTTGCATTTTAAAAATTATCTACTTTAAAATACACTGACTGTACTGACTGCAAAGAGATTTTATATTTATTTACTTGTTTAAAGAGAGCTGCAAGGGCTCCATGATTTCTCATCACCCTCAAACACGTTAAAGAATCAAGAATCATTAGAAAAAAATCCACTGATACTTTACAATTGGATCTATCTTTTTTTTTAAACTTCCTCTTTCAGGTGAAAGACAATAATATTTCAATGTAAACATATAAAATTTTAATAACCACTTGAATATTTGAATGCAATTGTTTAATAGAAGTGATATGTTTGTATGAACACAGGTTTTTCTACCAAAATCAAGATACTTTAATAAGTTAAATAGACACACTTCACATATCTACTGAGTATTTTACTTCATACTTAATATGAGAAACAGACATAGTAAACAAATGACATACTAAGAAAATGACAAGATAATAAGTCACTAGGATTGAATAAACGTCTGGCTACATAAAAAAAGGGGATTTCTAAATTCATAAATTGAATAATTTAAATTATTAAAATAAACATACACAAATTTATCTATAGCAACATATTCTTTATATTTTTATAAAGATGTTTTCCATTATTAGAGAAAATTAAGAAACCATATGTGCATTGTGAGCTGAATAAAATAGCATTTTTTGTTTTTTGGTTGTCATACAGCATTTTACAAATGAGTTCGCGTTTATCTTCATAGCTCTTTGTACAAGCATTTGGGGCTAGAAAGTCAGTAACATTTGACCTCTGAACATTTCTATCTTTTCTCAGACGTGTTCAATATTAGTGAACATCAAAGAGTAATTTATCACTATGTCACACTTGCCTGAAGAATTTCTTAGGGTCTCAAGAAGAACGATGAGGTTAGTCTTTAAGCCCTGAAAATTCCTGAAGGTGAATTTTTCTCTCTGATGTACACAGGTAATTCTCTCTTTGCTGAAGATTCGCTCCTGTATCTTTGTTCTCATTGGTAATATTTAGGCTTTAGGTTACCTATTTAATATTTCATTTTAATGGAAACTTGGATCAAAATGCTCACTTAAACACTGCTCTATGTAGTAGATATGTTGGCCTCAATCTAGATTATGTTCACTGCTGTAATAGAGGCATGTTGGCTGAATTTACGGGAAAAATCCAGCTGGAGTTATTATTATAGTGTCAATCAGAGAACAGAGCTGAGATTCTCCCTGAGAAGAAACTTCAGCTGCAATAGATAGATTTTTGATGGAATGTCTTGCAGACTGGTAAGGCTTCCAATAAAAGTCTGTTGCTAGGGAGTATAAGAAGAAGCCACAAATTCTGAGCTTCATCTTGTTTAAGGTCATAATTTTTATAAAGGAGAAGTTTTTCAGATGAAAGCACTGGACATACTTGAATTTGTCTTAGCTGTAAGACTGTGAGTCTTAAAGAGCAAAGAGCCTGAGAGTTAAAAATGATCAAGTTATAAACCTCCCAGCAGTTCCAAACCACCCAGCAGTTTCACTCCTGGGCATTGATCCCAGAGAAATGAAAACTTACATTCACACAGAGACCTCTACACAAATGTTGATAGCAGAGTTATTTGCTATAACCTGGATCTGAAAATAACTGAAATGTCCTCCGACAGGTGAATCATTAAACAAATCATGGTACAGCCATATCATAATGAAATGGCTCACCAATAAGAAAGTGGACTATTTATAAACCTAACACTTGGATGAATAACTAGAGAATTATGCTGAATGAAATAAGCCAAACTCGAAAGGTTACATATGAGATAACTTTACTTATATGACATTATTAAAATGAGAAAGATGTAGTGTTGGAAAACAGATAAGTAATTTCCAGAGCTTTAGGGTACTGGTGACAAGCAGGTGAGATGGGAGGTAGACATGATAAAAAGGGCTATTCTGTATTTTGACTGTGATGGCAGTGATACAAATCTCAAAGTGGAGGACTGGAAAATAGGCCCCAGAAAATATCCATGCTTCAGTCCCTGCAACCTGTGTCACATTATTTGGGGAAAAAAAGGTTCTTGCAGATATGGCTAAATTAAAAATTTTTAAATAAAGAGTTTAACCTATATTACTTGAATTAGACTTAAATACCATCATAAACATCCTTCTAAAAGAGAGGCAAGGAGCTGAGTACACACATAAAAGATGAGGCTGTGCGATCACAGAGGCAGTGACTGGCAATGCAATGACACCAGCCACTGGGAGCTGGAAGGGCCAAAGAATAGCTTCTTCCCTAGAGCCACCAAAGGGAGCACAGCCCTGCAAACACCTTGACTTTGGCTCAGTGATACTGATTCTGGACTTCTGCCATTCAGAACAGTGAAAATCAATTTCTAGCATTTTAAGCCACTGAATTTATGGAAATCTGTTAAAACACCTATAGAAAACTAACATACCATGTATGTGATAAAATTGCATAGAAACACAAATAAATACATACATAAATGAGTACCTGTAAAATTAAGGACATATGAGTTAGATTGCTAGACTATATCACTATCAATTTTCTGGTTTTCATATTTCATTATAACTTTACAAGATAGAAAAGTTAGGGAATTAGAGAAAATGGGTTAAAGAGTACATGGGATTTCTGTTACCTTAGATTTGCATGTGAATCTATACTTATCTCAAAATTAAAATCTAATTAAAAAGATGATAGAGTTGTTTCACTATTAGAAAAAAACAAACAGGAGAATATCTTCATAACTTTAGGGTTTGCAGAGATATATTAATTGCAATGCAGAAAAGCATGTTAATCGTAAGGATATCCACTAAGATAAAATATATTAAAACTAAGAAATATAATTCCTTAAAAGAGACACCTATTAACAGAATGAACAAGAAATCTAAGGGCGAGATCATACATTTGACACACAATTTATGTGACAAATTGCTCATATAGAGAGTGTCTACGAAACAATTAAAAAGCCACAACGACAAAATAAATGGATAAAATTTTAAATGGAGTATCTTCACTACAGTGCATGTCCCAAATTGTTGCTAGACATATAAAGCAATGAGGAAATTTATTAATTATCAAGGAAATACAAATGAAAACCACAATGTGCTATCGCGATATACTCAATAGAATGGGTGAAATTTAAGTCACAAAATACTACATTTAGTAAACTTACGGACAAACTATAATTTTCTTACATTGCCCACACATTTAAGCTGGTGTATGTAAAATGAGAAACTATTCTGCAATATCTAATAAAACTGAATATACATATACCCTATCATTTAGTAATTCTACTGATAAAGTCAACAGAAATGGGTAAATATATTATCCAAAGACACATACACATATGCCTAGAGCAACAATGTTTACAATACTTCCAAACTGAAGAAAAGCCAAATGTTTATCATTTGAATGGTTACTCCTGTATTCATACCATACACAGGAATATTATACAGCAATAATAATGAAATAATTACAACTATATAAACCATTATGAACGGTGCTAAATGAAAGAAAAATGAAAAAAGAGAGTCCATAATGACCAAGAGTATGTGAAGTTCAAAATCTGGTAAATTAATCTATGGAAGCAGAAGTCAGGAACTGATTACTTTGTAGGGGGTGAGCAATAATTAACGTAGCATAGTTTTACTTTTTGATGCAATTCTGTTTCTTTATCTGGATGAAAGGAACATGGATGAGTTTACTCCATGAAAATTCATTGCTCTGTACTTATGTGTGCTTTTCTACATGCATGTCATGCTTTAATTTTTAAAATGTGCTTCTTCCTTTACCTATTCTGAATGTTCTTTAGTTCCAGAAACTATACAAAATATATTTCAATGCATTTATAGCCTTGCAAATTATTTTTCTCCATATTATTTATTTCTGTATTATTTTCTGTATATTATTTACTTCTCTATAGTATTTTAACATCCAAGAGTATGCCATATCTTTACATTACATAATGTTTATTCCCTTAAAAACAGCTTTGTAGTATTTATTTAATGTAGGTCCTATAAGATTGGTGGTCACATGATTTTCCTATTTTACATGTATTTCAATCATTGTTCTTACTGCAAAAGAAAACTTTTGAATTTATGATGTCTTCTAATTGGTTAATAATGATATATAGGCAATATTATCCAAATTTCAGAATGACTTTTATAAAATTAATCAAGGATGTTTTTCATGAATACATAGCTTTAGAGAGATTCATCCAGTTCTGCTTATTGAAAATTTAGCAGAAGTGTTATTAATGAAGGGCAACTTAAAAAAAGTATAAGTCCATGTAACAGAATAATATTGAGTGAGTAAAAATCATTCAGTATATGAATACTTAATTATGTAGAAAATAAGAAGACATTATTACTAAGTGAAATAGCAGATTACAAATGAAACTCTTACAAGAAAACATAAGGGAAATGTTTCATGACATTGGGCTTGGCAGTGATTTATTGGATATGACACCAAACATATAAGCAACAAAAGTAAAATTGTGTACAAGTGGGGATACATTAAACTTAAAGGCTGGCACAGCAAAGGAAACAATCAACAAAATGAAAAGACCACTTACGAAATAGGAGAAATATTTGAAAACCATATATCTGTTAAGAGGTTCATTACAAAATATATTAGAACTCCTACAACTCAAGAGCAAATAACCAAATAACCCAATTAAAAAATGAGCAAAAGACTGGAATGGAAATTTCTCCAAAGAAGACACATATGCGGCTGAAAGTTATAAGAAAATTTGCTCAACATTGCTAATAATCAACAAAATGCAAATCAAAACCATAATAAGATATCGTCTCACATCTATTATGATGATGATTATTAAAAAAAAATAGATGTTGGCAAAGATGTCAATAAGTTGGACTCTGTGTACACTGCTAGCGGGAATGTCAAAAGATGCAGCTACCTATGGAAAAGAATGAGGTGGTGCTTCAAAAATTAACAGAACTACCACAGGATCCAGTAACTTCATTTCTGGATATAGATCCAAAATACTGAAATCAAGATCTCAAAGAAATAATAGTACACCTATTTTCATTGCAGCACTATTTATAATAGTCAGTATGTGAAAACAACCTGAATGGCCATTGACAGATGAATGAATAAAGAAAATGTAGTATATATCTATAATAGAATATTAGTCAGCCATAAAGAAAATAAGCCATGTGCCACAATGTGGGTGAGTCTTGAGAACATTATGATACTAAGTGAAATAAGCCAGTCGCAAAAGGACAAATACTGAGGGATTCCACTTATATGAGGTATCTATGATAGTCAAACACAGCAACAGAGAGTTAAGCCTCTTCCAGGGGCTGGAAGAGGGGAAAACAGTGAATTACTCTTCAATAAGCATAAAGTTTCAATTATGCAAGATTAGTACATTCTAGAGATCGGCTGTACAACATTGTTCCTTTAGGTAAAAACACTGTTCTGTGCAGTTAAAATTTGTGGTAAGGGTAAAATTATGTGGTTATGCATTCTTACCATCATTTAAATAAAATTATGTTAAATGAAATAAGCAGGCATAGAAAGACAAACATCAGGCAATCTCACTCCAATGTGAAATCTAAGAAGTTGTTTTTACAGAGGAAGAGAGTAGATGAGTGGTACCAGAGGAAGGGGAGGGCAGGGAGGAGGGAGGGAGGACAAGTGACCTGTCAGTGGGTACATACAAAATGACAGTGAGAAATACCTTCTGACATTCTATTGCAGAGCAAGATGACTAGCGTTAACAATAATATATTGTATACTTTAAATAGCTAGCAGAGGGGTTTTTGAATGTTCTCATAACAAATAAATGATAAATGTTTAAGCTGATGGATATTTAATGATTACACAATGTATACATGTATCAAACCCTGATTCGATCATAACACAATGTGTACATGTATTAAAACATCATGTTGCACCTCATAAATATGTACAATTATTATGTGTCTATAATAAATTCTAAAAGTTGAAAAATGATAAGATATTGCCAAGCTTTCAAAAAATTATGTATGGTATATTTCCACTGAAATATACATAATTTTTAAAGTATGAATGGATATATACCAATTTTTAACAATGATAAAAATTAGTGCTTTGATTATAATTACTTTTGCCTTACTATTTTCAAGTGTTTTTTCTCCTGAGTTTTAAAAATAAACTTTAGTACTAAGATTTTATAAGCTATTATGTTTTCAATGGAAATCTGCCTTTTTCTCCTCTTTGAAAAAAATACATGAATATTTTAAAATATCAGTAAATCTGAGCCTTCCAAGAATATCATATGAGTAAGTGGTAAAAATTAACAACAACTTTGGAGTCAAGCAAAGAAAGTTAAAATCCTGACTTGGCTAATATAGCCTTGTGCCCTGGGAAATCTATTTAACTTTTCTGAGATTTGACTTACTCCTTTACAAAATTTGGAAAATCAAATTGTTACATTGGATTTGGTGAGTACATTATTGTCTGATCTTGAGCAAACTGTAGTTTATATTATTACTATTTTCATTATTATTAATATAGTGGAAGACTTTTGGGAATGATGCTTTGATATATCTATGACTACTTTAAATATAAATCAATACATTATACTTTTAAAAGTAGATATTTTATTTTACTCATGTATAATTATGTTTTAAATGCCACTGAGCACCTTAATGAAGAAATTTTTAATAATTTTATAATTTTTAACATCAATAACAGAAGAAAAATATATAATTCAGTATTTTTCATTTTTGTTGCATGATTAGTTTTCTTGTTCACTGTATCCAAGACATCTTTCTTAATGAGTCAAACTAATTATTGTTCAATTTATCCACTTACATTTGAATCCTTTACATTAATTACATTACAAGCAAAATTAGCTTTTGAGAATGTCTTAAAACTGTACTATGGATATTTCCAGGTTTCAAAAGGTCTGGGCTTTTCACTGAGTTTGGAACAAATAAGTATTTAGGTACGATCTGATATATCTTATAAATATATTTAATAATGTTCTAAAAATATTCACATAGGCATTAAAATATCTATGAACCATAAAGTTAGACTATATTTCCTGATAGAATTTATGATATCATGGGCAGATATTTTTAAAATAAAATGGTAGACTCAAAATGAAACTCATTTATATTTTCCATATTCTGGTAATTTGTGAAATAAATAGTATCTCACCATTCTCTCTCAATTATTGAATACTTTTTTTTTTAACTTACGATATATAATGTATCAAATGTCTTAATATACATCTCACCATCTCATTCAATAACTAAGTAAATAACAAGAAAATTATTTTAATGTAAAGAATACTAAGTTCCTTTGTCTCTGAAAACCTCATGATACTCTAAATAAATTTTTACCATGAGTATCATTGCCCTAAATAACTCTATGAATTTTTCTTCTATCAAACAAAACATGTACATGATATGGTAATTCATTACTTGTTCTTACAAAAATGTAAGAGCAATACTGTCAAGTTTAACATGTTCGTAATACTCAACGAATAAATGTGGTACTTTACATGTGACAAAACATATATGGAAGTAGTCTGTAAACATATATGGAAGTAGCATGGTAGTCTTAAAAATACACATTTTTAACCTACCGTCACTGAGATGGTGGAGATTCATCTCTCATCCTGAGTGTGGGTTAATTTAGTGGATCCTTTTTAATAAGAGAAGATGGCTGAATGGATGGCAAATCACTTTTGAGATCCTTACAAAAGACTGCAGCTTTCATCTTGGGTCTCTCTTCTTTTCTCCCTCTTTCCCTCTTGAAATCACTTACTCCTGGGGAAGCCAGCTACCCTTATGTGAGTTTTCCTACAGAGGAGCTCATGTGCTGAGGGGCTGCAGACTCAGTCCACAAGCAGTGAGTAACAGAAGCTCGTAAACAAACCATGTGAGTCTACTCGGAAGTGGATACTCCAGCCCAGCTAAACCTGCAGATGAGGACAAGCAACTGCAGCCAACTGCAATCTCATGGGAGACCATGAGCAAGAACCCAGCCAAGCTGTTCCCAGATTTCTGACCCTCTGAAAAGGTATGAGATAACCAATATTGTTTTAAACTGCCAAGGTTGGGGTGGGGGCAACTAACACAGGTAGAAACAAGGTGGAATTTGGCAACATAATATTGGCTAGGTGCCTAGTTGCCACTGCATGTGTTACTTTATATTTCATTACCTTGGTTTTCCACTCTCTAAAGTGGGCATTATCTATCTATATCTTGCAGGGTAATTCCATTCTTTAACTCTTATGAAGCACCCAGTATTGTATCAAGTAAATGGGCATAAGGAAGGTAACTCATATGTGACATATAGAGTCTTATGATTTTTTTACCATCAGTTTAATTATAAAGTCTTATTTTAAAAATGTTGTTAAAATATTCAAAATATAAAAATACATTATTTCATTAAAATAATTCTTCCATATCTCTATACAACAGCTTTTCCCTAACCTCAGTTTATTTTGGAATAATTGAAATATATCTTCCAAACTTGTACAAAACGTAGACAAGCCAAGACAAAACTATAAATCTAGTCATATAATGTTAAATATCTCCACATCATAAGAAAATATTCCACATTTTAAATTTAAAAATTAATATTTAATTAATTAAAGGGGAAGTGTTATTAATTTTAAGTACTTAAAGGGGAATTGTGAGATCATAATATTTTTAGCTTTAGAATTTCTAATACCAGAAAATTAGAATTTTTTTGTAGGTTATTAACCTTACCGCTTGAAATAGTGTTCTTTCCTCCCTCCCTCCAGAATAATGTTTAGAAGAGAGAGAGTACTCTGTTATCTCCGAGCTTCTAAGTGCTTTGTGAAAAGGAACAAGCGGGTATTTAGTATAAATAGATCAATATGTAACACTATTTTAGTAGTTACCACTCAAAAATATTTAAGATTCAATGAGCTTCAACTCTCATGCCAGTCCCTTCGGTAACAAGCAAAGTGGCTTTTTTGTTGTTGTTGTTGAAAACTATAAATATAGATCCTCTGAGCAGCACTTTACATCAAGTGAATAATACTCAGTGGAGCACCTGAAGGGGATTCCACTTGTCTCTGGGAGAAAAAAAAATGTGTCCATTATTTCGTGGGACACAGTGGGTTCCTTCCAAAGTACATGCTGACAACTTGGGCTGTGCTGTGGAAAAAGTTACAATGTTCCTGAAGAGCTATTTCCTCATATGTTGCATAACACAACTGCAATACATGATACTTCAGTTCTTTTTGTGCTAACTTAATGCTTCCATTTAATAAGAAGATCTCTCCAATAAAACCACATAATCTAATAGCATATAAGAAAGCAGACATCAGGCCAGGTGCAGTGGCTCGCGCCTGTAATCCCAGCACCTTGGGTGGCCGAGGACAGCCTATCACCTGAGGTCAGGAGTTCAATACCAGCCTGGCTAACATGGCAAAACCCCGTTTCTACTAAAAATACAAAAGCTAGCTGGGTGGGTGCCTGTAATCCCAGATACTCAGGAGGATGAGACAGGAGAATCACTTGAACCAGGGAGGTAGAGGTTGCAGTGAGCAAAGATTGCACCATTGCACTCCAGCCTGGATGACAGAGCAGGACTCTGTCACAGAGAGAGGGAGAGAGAGAGAGAGAAAGCACAAGTTGCAGGAACCTGTGAAGACTGAGAGTTGGAGAAACACTTGAGGGTGTAAGATTTAAGTATGTTTGTCTACCTTATCAGAGAAAAAAGAAACCCAGGAATTTCTTTATACATAAGTTCTTGGGGCATGTGAAAGATCATCAATGAACGTCATCACTCTATGTTTAACTATGGCTCTGTAATTAGCTAGATACATAAACTCGGCTAAATGACTACCACATTTGGTGACTGCTTCTCTCATCTGAAAAACAAGCCTTGGATTTATGATTTGAAGTACCTTCTTATATTCAATGCTATCATATATTGATAGAGAAGTATTATCATTTGATTTTGAAATACTGTAGGACATATATTACTTTCCCAAATTTATAAAAGCCTATCTTCATATTGTGGGAAAAGGAGGAAGAAAGAAGGTCCTTAATTTCTTCAAAACTATGATGACAGTTGCAGATTTGCCTTCTTGAAAAAATGCAGATATTCAAAAATGACCACAAAATATAGTATGGTCTTCAAGGCATGTCTGAGCGATAACCATAGGATTTAGGAGGATCTTGTAACTGCAAATGGTTTCTTGCTGAGAGATGTTTCCCCAAAGTGATAAAGAATCTCAATTTATATTATTGAAGTAGGAGCTTCTGAAAGGTGGGGCTAGAGTAAGGCTGGGAGAATTCTGCAAATAACTGGAGATGTGAAAAGGAAAATGAATTTCAAGCATTCCAATTTCCAAGGCAGAAATTGGAAACTGTTTCCCAAAGAAGCAGCTGGATAAATAATGGCCAAGTTCTGTAATAATACTGTTGCTACATTTTAATTACATTTTGATTTAGGTAGAATCTTGCAGGTTGGCTCTGTATCCTAACAACATTCATCATGCAGGTTTTATGGAGAAATATGTTCCAAATTCTAACAGTGGCTTACAAATGAACTTGTAAAGCACAACCTGTTTGCAATTTGGAAATGGCTTGCAATTCTTTATTTTTATTATTATTTTTTTAAATATTGGAAGGGAAATAGTATGATCCACGGTTTATCATACATTTAGATTCATATCCAATTCATTAAAATATATATAACTGATATGTATACTTATGATTTATAGTTTAACATAGTAGTTACTTTTTTTTTTTTTTTTTTTTTTTTTTTTGAGACG
>NW_016107350.1:4236296-4262935 GCF_001604975.1 Cebus imitator | reverse complement strand
GTGAGCCATAGTAGTTACTTTTAAAAACTGTTCCTACCTTCATTCATCAAAAAGAATTGGTCCACACTAGTTATAGGTAAGCTAAAAATATGATGATAATATTATTTCTTTACTAATATATACTTATTCTTAACCTTTAAAGTAATTGTTAGGTTATAGGAAGTGTCAGTTGGGGGTTACTTAGCATAGAGCATGTGAGTCTCAGGCTGTGAAACAACTTTATTAAAATAATTTTTAAAATCAGAAAAAATGTCAAGAGGATTTACAAATGATCTAAAATGAAAGCTGACAGAGAATCAAGGGGAAGACTGACAAGTCACAGCTGAGTTAATATAGAATTTACTGCAATTGATAAGATTATAAACAATTCTGAATTGAGAATATCTCTAGATGTGAGTTAGCCATGCTAGGTAATACCATCTTTTCTTTCCAGACATTCTGAAGCTAGTTAAGAAGTAGTATTTTCTCCTCTAGCCATTAACATACGTTTTAACAATATGCGTTTTCAGAAATCAAATTTCAATTGACTAATCCACAGAGATAGTGAAAAACTAATTCATTCATTAGTCATTAACTAATTGTCTGAAAAATGGAAACTGGATGTCAACAGTTCTCATATCTAGTGAAAGAGGTTAAAAAATTATGAAACTTTACGTGAATTCCATGAGAGCAGGGATTTCATAGGACTAGTTAATGCAATCCACAAACATTAATTATGCAGTTGTCATCATTTTAAAAAAGAGCCTTCAAATAAACACCTTTGACCCCAGATCCTTTCCATTACTACATTTAAATGTGTAATAGAGGTTAAAGTGTAAAAATTGATGTAAAAATACCTAATGATGATTTTCAATTTATTAAATTGAATATATCTACACCAAATCTGTATCTGTTCTTATATCATCTATTTAAAATGTATAAAATAATACTTGTCATATTAAAGATAGTTCTCATTAACCTAAATGTAACAATATTGCTAGTGAAGATGTTCTGTACCTTGATAACATACTCATTGTAAGCCTTCTTCTTGGCTCCTTGTTATCATATATGTTAGCATCAAAATGAACCACCCACAGAATCCAAGTTACAAAGTCTTTGCACAAGGTGGTTTAAAACGCTGTTTAAACTTGAATAATTCTGACGGCCATATTTAGAAAAGTATCCCCTTATTTACCTTTTCAAAATAACAAGAGCATTATGTAAACAGAAAGTATGGTTAACATTGCAACATTCTAATGTCAATTATTAATGGTTAATTTAAACATATCCATGATTGGACAAAGATAATAACAAATAAAACCCACAACTAATCAAGACACAACGATCGTCTGCCCAAGTCTGGTCTCTTTCTCTCTAAGCTGTTGTATGTATCTGCCATTATGAGCTGCTAACCAAAATGAAGTGATACATCACTTTATAGGTAAATAAAATTCAATGAAAAGAAAGATAGCTTTCAATGTTAAATGATAAATAATAAAATAATAGTGTTTTGTCTACTCTAAGGTACCTAAAATATAAAAAGAACATGATGATTGCTGAAAATTGACAATTAACTTAAAAATAAGATTCCTGTTTATCTTTGTGGCAACCATTATATAATCAGACTTCTTAAAATATCAATAATGCAAGATATCTCCATATAAAAAATTCATGGTTATGTATGTTTGAGAAATGCTGTCCATCAAACTCATGTCTGTAAATTGACAAACAATACATTATGCACATGGGTTAAAAATCATAGCACAGATTGAGAATCTCGTATTTACAATACTTGGGACTAAAAGCATTTTGGATTTGG
Source organism: Cebus imitator (assembly GCF_001604975.1). Taxonomy (NCBI): domain Eukaryota; kingdom Metazoa; phylum Chordata; class Mammalia; order Primates; family Cebidae; genus Cebus; species Cebus imitator. Next base: position 4,261,137 of record NW_016107350.1, on the reverse strand, counting down.
GGTTTTGTCTTTATTTGCAAATATATAATGTGATATGTTGGGGAGGGTTATGTTTTGTATACACTTTATACACATAGCCTGGAGTTAATTTAATACAGCATTTATAATAACTTGTGCATGAAACAAAATTTTGACTGTAACTGATTACATAAGGTCAGGTATGGAATTTTCTGCTTGCAGTGTCATGTCAGCATCAAACAGTTTGATTTTGAAACAGTTCATATTTTGGATTTTTGAATTAAGGATGCTCAATCTGTGGCATAAAAATTTAAATAGCCTCATAAGGCTAAATAATGATGATAGACATATTTTTACTGACTTTTTCTCATCTACAAATTCCAATTGATTTTTAAAAATTAGGAAAGGCATATACATGACATAAATCCTATAAAATATTATGACATCATTATAGGTTACCTGTAGTCAATTTATGTAGTGAATTTTCTAAGTTCAAAGATTAATTTCTTGACCTTTACAAATGTAATTTTCAGTAAACCACTCATTCAATATTTAGCAGCAGTATTTCCAGCTTCTGACTAAAAAAATAAAATAGCATCATACATTTAGTAACTTGGTGTATATACTTTAAAATCTTTAAATGGGGATATGGAAGAGTTAATCAGACATTTCTGACTAATGTATAATTTGCCTTTATTATTTCTCCATGATGTTTCCTAGCAACATTCAAAGGCTAGTCTTCTATTTGCTTTGTATTTGAATTCTTCTTGCTAAGGAAGTAAAAATCATATTCAGAAGGCTTATTTACTATCATTATAAAATTTGTCAGAAATGCCTCATCATTTATTTACCTTGTTTTGATGGGGAAAAAGCCAGTGGAACTAATATGACTACTCCTTCAATGGGAAGTATAGTTTAGGTACTAATATGTTTCAAAGCAAGAGAATTTTGTCGTGTTCTAGTATAGACAATGATATGCTTATTTATATATAGAAATGAAAACTTTAATTTCATTTAATTAAAAATGTTATTGTTATATGACCATCTCTCATAATCTTAAATTAAAGTTAGATATGTACTATGATGAGTTAGGTAGGAGGGGAAAATGGACTAAGAAAAATATAGACAAACCTGGATTTCAGATAGTTCTAAGGAACATTAATAATTTCTGCAATAAAATTTTATCCTCCTAAAAATAATTTGTATAGTTTTATAAACTTTTCTTCTTGGCAAGTAGAGGATATTGAACTGTTAGAAAAATGTTTTAGAATTTGTTCATCTTTTTCCATGTTTTGACAACTATCCCTTATACAGTATATTATCCATGCATGCAAAATATATTGAAAACAAGTGGTCTGTCATTGGCCTATTGTCATCTAAGCTGAGATTTCCATTGCTTCCAAGCAAGCAGTGGTATAAGGATGATTCTTTATGATAATTCAGTTAATCATGTTTTATCAGGTCTGAATGCTAACACATTATTTCATATTGAAATCTATTTGGTAGAGTGCAGGTTTCCCTAAATCCAAAATGGAATAAAAATATGAATGACTGGTTACTAGGTTGAACATTTATACTAAGACATACATCAGTGCAGTGGATAAGAGCCATGCTTTTGGAGTCAGTTGGTCAGACTTGATTTCATATTTTGGTCCAGCCACATGGCTGAGCCATATAAGCTCTACATTGCTCACTTCTTGGGGGCACATCTGCTATCCTCAGAAACATTACCTTTATTAGCTACAAAATGAGACTAGTAGCAGTGCAGAGAGGAGAAACAGGTGTATTCTACATTTATGGAAGAAATGCAAACATGCTGTGACACATTTCCTGGTGAACTTAATCCCAATTAGTCAGCAACTTCACTATATATATAAATATATATATATATAAATATATATATATATATATACATATATACACACACACACATGTGTATATATATGTGATTGACATGTGTGTGTGTGTGTGTGTGTGTGTGTGTGTGTATTAATGTCTCTGCCACCTAAATGAAAACAGCTCTCTAGAGAGGGTGGAAAGGTAAATAAAACAACGCAAGTAAAGTGGTTTCCTTCACTTATTTTTTCTTTTTTTTTTTTTTTGAGATGGAGTCTCCCTCTGTTGCTCAGGCTGTAGTGTAGTGGTGCAATCTTGGCTCACTGCAACCTCCACCGCCCAGGTTCAAGCAATTGTCCTGCCTCATCCTCCTGAGTAGCAGGAATTACTGGTGTGTGCCACCATGCCAGGCTAATTTTGTATTTTTAGTAGCGACAGGTTTTCACCATGTTAACCACGCCGGTCTTAAACACCTGACCTCAGATGATCCACCCTTCTTACCCTCCCAAAGTATTGTGATTACAGGCATGAGCCACCATGCCCAGCCAGCTACTTCTGCTATGTAGGAAAATTTTGGTGAATGTTTTTATTATATTTATACTTATTACGGTGTTAGAAATCTGATGCCAAAGATCCCCAGTAGGTGAAATGGCAAAACATCTATACATATTGATATCTGTCTGCAATCATTATTCTTATTTTGCACTATCATTCACTTTAGGTTTGCAGGAAATCAAACTAATAAAAAAGAAGCTTAAATGTATTTGGTGCATGTTTTGTTTTTGTCTTCACTTAAATTGTCATTGTAACATACAAAAGAATCTCTAACTATGTCAGTATACAACTTCTAGCAGATATGTATGCTCTCCCCCATATACTATATTTTGTGACAGTAAAAATATAACAGATTCAGTAAGCCAAACAAAATAAGTATGGTGTGAGGATTACTGTTGCTTTCTTTTGTTCTTTTTTTTGGTGAATAATTACTATACTTTCAAACTCTGTCTCTCTCTCTCTCTCTCTCTCTCTCTATATATATATATATATATATATATATGTATGTGTTGAATTGTATGCCATTTTTATCTCTTTTACCCATGAACATAGATTAACTTCAGTTTATTCTGTGAGTTCATTCTTGCTGTGACAAACATCATTCATGGGTCTACTAAATCGATTTTTCTCTTCTGTTAATGTGTCAGTTAACCTTTAAACTATAAATATTTTATTTTCTTCTCTGGAAATAAATCAGCCCCAATGTTGCTCAGTAACTGTGGCCAAAATGGGAGGTGATAAGGAGGAAAAGTGGAAAGACCTGTTTGCAAATTTGTGTTATTTACATTTATTGAGAATGTAGAGTATATTATGATATATATTCTAGTGAAATAGAGCCCAAATTAGTCAGCAACACCACAATCATTCTTCTAAAGTGTTTCAGCTACCTAAATAAAAGCCGCTCCATACAGGTTTATATTACTCCAGAGTGCAAACAGGCACATTTTCCTTAAGGACACAGCAGCAGGGGCCTACGCTCCAGTAAACTCTGTATTGTGAACTGATGTTGTGGAAATTTATTTGCTTTTCCTATTTTCAGATTTTAGCTCTTTTCAGTGGCACCCTTATATGTAAGTTCACTTATAATGGATTCACAAATGCATATGGTCAGAGATATTTCTAGGTAATCAATCAATCTTTCTTTACTTCTATGAATAATTAACAAGCTTTATAGGCACTATGGGAAAGGAACTATGAGACAAAACAAGTACTCTAAGAATGGAGTTTAGCACAAACATCAAATAGAAATACAAACATGTCTGAAGGCCATACACGATAATCATCTATTCAAAAACAGTTATCTAAGTCTTAAAGTATGTCCTAGATATTGGAGATGAAATGTGTACCATCCCAAAAGAATAGGAAAAAGACCCTATTCTTTTGGATCCTATAGCCTAGGAGGTGGGGTAAAGATAGGAATCCAATAACTGCATAAATAATAATTATTCTAAATGCTCTAAATTCTGGAAAAGATATATACAGTGAGGACATAAAAAGTAGGACTTACTCTGGCCTGGGGAAGGCATCCACCCTGAAGTGACATCTGAGCTTGTGTTTTAAAGCTAAGTAGGTACCTACTGGGAAAAATTTTCAGGGAGAGAGAGGGTAGGTCATCTTTCAATGGCTCCAAGCAATAGGGAACTGAAAAAAGGCTACCATGGATGCAACTGAAAGAGCAAGGAGTTAGGTGGGAGGGGTGAGCTGGGAATGGAGTCTGGAGACCTAAGTGCGTGTCAGCATGATGTTCTATTTTGGATTGTGCTTCTCTCCCTGAGCAGTGAGAAGCCATGGAAAGGTATTTGGTAGCTGAGCACCCTGATCAGATTCCTACTCTTATTAAAAATTGCTTCTTTCCCTCTCTTTAGTAAAGGAAGCAAAGGGGATTATGAGTCCAGATAAATAAGTTGGAATAATGGTTTAGAAGAGGGTATTGATGGTAGAGTTAGAGAGAAGGGAAAGATTATATTATCAGGAGATGATATCTGTTATGCACTGAATGCTCGTGTGCTATCCACACCCTCACCCTCAGATTCATATGCGAAAGCTCTAACTGCCAGTTTGATGGTATTTGGATGTGGGATCTTTTGGAGGTAATTTGGTTAAGATGAGGTTATGAGGGCAGTGTTCTCATGATGACAATAGTTCCCATATAGAAAGACGAAGAGACACCAGACCTCCCTGTCCCTGCTATGTGAAGACACAGAGAGAATACAGCTGTCAATGAGCCAGGGGGAGAGCCCTCACCAGGAACCAAATCCACCAGCATCTTCATCTTGGACCTCCCATTCTTTAGGACTGTGAGAATCAATGGTGGTAGTTTAATCCACTTAGTTTATGGTATTTTGTTATAGTAGTTCACACCTACTTAGACAATATCCATAAAAGAGGTGAACTGAATTGAAGAGTAAGGAGTGAGTTGCAAAGTGTTATTTTTAGATAACTTACTTGAGCTTTTACATAAGGCATAAAACAGGGAGGCATAGAACAGCCTATGTTTGGGTTGGTGGATGAAGATAATTACACCTTTAGATGGGGTCCAGGGGAACATAAGCTTCTTTTGAGATGTTAAGTAGTGGTATTAGTGAAGCAGCAAGATTGACAGCTCTGGAAATCTGAGGAGTCATCTAGGTTACATGTTACTCTTTGGGAGTCATCGATTCCAGGTAATAATTAAAGTTATGTGTGAAAACTCTCGGGAAGAGAGCATAGAGGAAGAAAAAATAGAGACACAAGTTGTGTAGCTATTAACAGAAAAAAAAAACAGCTTTGAAAAAGCAAAGCCAATAGAAATAAACTAGTCTCAGAAGAAGCGGCTAAGGAGGAGTGTTTCATTCACATGGCATGAAGTTTTCTTAAAGAAGATAAGTGAATACATCGGGGACTGAGGCACTGGGAGTTTAAGGGAGATAAAAATTGAAGAGTGTCCATGGATTTAGTGACACAGAGGACATGTTTCCCTGAAACAGAGTCATTGTATTGGAACAATGAGGCCAGATATTAAAGTGGAATGGGGAATCTTGTCAAATATAGAGAATAAAATCAAACCATTTTCTGACCAAAACTTAGTTGAGTGATCACCTACAGGTTTCTCTATTTCAAGCTTCCCTTTAACCCCACAAATGTTATCCCACTTGTAAGTGAAGAAGAAGAGTTTGTTTTTCTGCTAATGACCTATTTCATCTTACAAATTCATAGGCAACAGATGCTATGAGAAAGATCATGTGTGCATAGAAGAATGATGAACTGCATAAAGGCAGAAAGATTTGAGCTTAGCTTGAAGAATGAGTAGCATCAAATGAAACACAGGGGGAAAGAGGGGAAGCTAAAGGTGCTCCATGTCAGGAGTCACAATAGGAGAGGGTAGGGGCTTTTTAGCAGGCAGAAGACACTGGGCCATGAGGACAACTCAAAGCAAAGAAAGGAAACTGAGGTTGAGGAAGCAGCAGGGTCTGGATGATTCTAAAGGGTCTTGAATGCCAGCCAGAGAAGTTAGCCATTTCTTAGAGACTGTGAGGAGCCTTTGAAGCATTTGGTGAGGAAAGTGGCAGGAAGAATATGAGTATGTTAAAGAAAATCAATTCCTTCTACGCAGCCCTGTGGAGAGAAAGAAGGAATCAAGAAAAATGGTAAAAAGAAAAATGGTAAAAAAAAAAAAAAAAGAGGTACCGATTTTTTAAAAGCAAAAATTGACGTATTGAGTGTGTATACTAGTTATATTGTATACTAAAAAAGAATCAAGTCCTCATGTTAGTCACACTTATAAGAACCTCTAAAAATGTGAATAATTTAAGTGAGATGATCAGATTAATAAATGTAATGCTGCTTTTCATACTCTCTTTTCTCATACATGTTTCTTTCTAGAAAATTTGCTTCTGAAATCGCTGTCTTTCCCTTGTCCTTCCCAGCTCATTTCTCAGTTGTCTTTCTTTTCTCCAAGTCCGTCCCTCATCAGCAATTTATATTCGTTCTTCTGTTGGCAATGTTTGAGGCCTCAGATTGCTTTGCTTTAATAGTTGACCCTTGAACAAGCTTGGGATTGAGGTGCCAACCCCTGTAGAGTCAAAAATCCTAATACAAGCTTTAGATTTCCAAAACTTAAGTATTAACAGCTGACTGTTGACTGGAAGCCTTCCTGATAATTTAAACAGTAAATTAAAACATGTTTGAATGTTAAATATTTATATACTGTATTCGTACAATAAAGTAAGCTATGGAAAGAAAATGTAACAGAAAATCACAAGAAAGAGAAAATTCATTTACATGATTGTACTGAATTTATAACATACATTTTTATCATTGTCTGTTTACAAGATAAACCATCTGTGTGAAATGGCAAGCAACATAGATAGACAGATGGATAGGTGTGTTTTTTTCTTTCAGTTTTATGTTTTGTTCTTCTAATTTTCTCATTGTATATATGTTTATTAAAGGAGGCAACACTTACTAAATACTTGGTCCAATGACCAGATCATAGTTAGAATTCAATAAATATTTATTTTCTAATTAATCTATTAACAGAACTTATGGATTGGACTCTAAAAATTACTCCTTTCCTTATTTTAAAGTCTGTAATCATTCTCAGACTTATTCATGTCAAACCCTTTAAGTTGGCAAGGCCATTGTTGAAGGATTCTAGACTTCCATCTTTGTCTCACACCTCACAGTAGTTTTCTAATTGATCTTTCTGCTTTTACCTTGTCCCCTCCCACTGTCTAATCTTAACACAGAAGCAAAAGGAATCCTTTTACCATAAATGAGATTCTATTCTTCCTCAGCTTTAAACCATCAAGAGCCACAAGTCCCTTAAGCCAGCCCAGAGTGCACTGAAAGATCTGACCTCTAGTTACTTCTCTGACTTCCTGTCTTACTAGTTTTCTCAAAAACTCCATGGTCACCACTGAGTCCTCTCCCTTAGTGGCAACTGTAGCTATTCTTCTGCTAGAAACCTTCCAATATCACATGGCTTGTGCTCTCTTCTCATCCCAGTTCTTGCTGGATCCCCACCTTCTCAGTGAGACATCGCTTGACCTTGGTATTGAAGACTACAGTCTGTGGATGCACAGTCACACCAAAAACCAACTTCATCCTCCTTTTCCTTCTCCACATTTTCTACCTGCACATCTCTATTGCCTTCAAAATATTGTTTGCAGTTCACTTCTGTGTTTCTCAGCTATAGCATGAGATCTGTGATCTGTGAAGGTAGCAATAGGGCTCCGTATGTTATTGACGTAGTTCAAGTCTCAGCAGTAATGCCTCAAATTTAGCAGATACACAATAGTGTTTTTTTTTAAATTATAATTTGACATTTATTTTTACATTTTTTTTCTGTTAAGTTCTAGCAATCATTCAAGTCTTTGAAGAGTATTTAATTTTTTGATTTTGTTACCCAACATATAAAATAAATGTAGCTACTCTGGTTAACTTGGATATTTATAAATAAGGTTTCAACAAAATTTGCAGCTAAGATTCTATTTTATACAGTGAAGGCCAAATAGAGACCTGTGGAGCAATGCACCCATTAGTCAAGATGTCACTGATTCTATAAGCTTTTTTGCAAATATTCCATTAAAATAATGATACATTAAATATTGGTGTGATCTACATTTCTTTTAACTGTTCCTAAAATTATTTTGAAAAAATATATTAACTGCATGTTTGAACTCAACATATATCATGTTTAAATATTCACTTTGTTTTACTAGTTTCATGATAGCATACTTTCGTAAATGAGTTCAGTTTGAGACAAGTGATACATAGTGACTTCTAAAAATTATTTTTTAAGAACTCACAAATTGTGCAAATTTTAAAAAAGGAAAAACATTTGATGTACAGTAAACAGAATTTATTTTTCCAGGTACTTTAACCATCCGGGGATGTTTTGTGTCAAATATTATTGTGGGCTTTTTATTTTCTCCTTCTATTCTCAATTTTTCCTTTTTTCTTTTTTCTTTTCTGAGCAGTAAAGATTTTAGAGTCATATTTGCATGTTATTTTAGCACCATGGTCCTGAAGGTTTAAACTACTTTTAGCAACTGGGGATGTCAGTTTCCCGCACTATAGTCTGAAAGAGCAGCAAACTCTCTATGTTAAGAGTAAAACTGCCTTGTTTTGCATTTTTGTGTCCCTGCTTAATGGTCCTGAGATGGGGAAAACACTTCCAGTCTCTTAGGTACAACTTTATCTATATAAAGATAGCAAGTGGAATTCATTTAGTGTATCTCTCATGGGTCAACAAGAGCTAATGGATGCAGGTGCACAGTAATACACATCATATTAAGGCAAGAACCTACTGTGAGCTCTTTGAAGGGCATTGCATTATTTATTGTCACGTTTCCTCAGTAACTAGAAGAGTGTTTTGAAACTTGATACTCTAAACATATATGCTGGACTAGATTGCATAACTTAATGTGGTCAAAAATTCCATTTTTATTATTTAGCTTCTTGATGGAGCACAACAAATGTGAACTATGCCTCTATGATAGGTAAGTAGTAATAAATCCTTATTTGGCAAATACCAATAAATCCCTGGGTAGCTGAAGCAGAGACATGAGATGTGGGAGATGAGTAAAGTAACCTCTGTCTTCAGGAACTCTTCTTTCTGAGCAATATTGCTCAGAAAACTGGGCGATATTATAATTCCCTAAAAATATGCATCTTAATGTTTAGTATTATATTTCAGGTGATTTTTCAGGCAAGGTAAATTTTATGTACTGATCAACACTTACATACATCTCATGCAACAAATATACTCTGTCAAATTATGTCAGCATCAGCCTTAATCTTGGACTTTAAATGGGATAACATTGAAAAATGAAGAACTTTCAACATGACAACAATTTGACTGTTGCAAGTTAACCCACTTCAAGATAATGTGAGCACGCATTTATCTTAAAAAAATTACTGACTGAATTTAATTGCGATCCATCATCAGACTCAATTATTTCATATATAAGAAATAATGCTTCAAAACTTGTTATTAAACATAGAAAATTTGGAAAAATTCAGGGAACATGAACATGTCACAACAATTTATCTGCAAACAAATAAACATAATTCATCATGACATCATGACATGTGCTAAGGTCACATTATAATATTTGAAGACCCACGGACATATTAATGCAGAAATCACATTTGTTCAGTAGTACATTAATAGCTGCACTATGTCCTCCAATAAAAATGAACTGCAATAATTCTACTAGATAATGGATAAACAAATACCTACAATTAAATGCTATGAGTATTGTATGTTTATAGCTACTTTTTTAAAATTCCATTTTGAAAAAATGGAAAGAGATCTCAAAAGCACAAAGTAAAGTTAGAGCTAAATAAGTTGCGATATTTTGATATAATAATAAACATATATTTAGTCATCATCCCTGGTTTCTGACACACTCTCCTAAAACTCTTGGAATTTCACCTCTGAATAATAGAGGTGATAAATGTCTCTCTTATAATTTATAAGAAACCTCTTTCATGCATATCCAGTTTGTGCTAATGAGATGTCTCGTGGGTAGAAACCTAGGGTTAGCTTTAGACTGAGGACTGGTTGTGAGAGAAACCAAACATATGACCAGAAGATAGAACTTTCAGTCCCATCCAGACTGGAGATGGGTGAGTGGCTGGAGATTCACTTAATCACTATTAGCCAATGATTTAATCCATTGTGCCTGTGTAACAGAACCCCCATAGAAAAACCTAACTGAAAGGGTTCAGAGAGATTCCAGGTTGGTGAATGGATCAATGTGCAAGGAAGGTATCAGGAAGGGGTCCAGTTTCTGCTTTCTGCACATGGCTAGTCAGTTATCCCAACATCATTTATTAAACAGGGGATCCTTTCCCCATTGCTTGTTTCTGTCAGGTTTGTCAAAGATCAGATGGTTGTAGATGTATGTCGTTGCCTCCAAGGCTTCTGTTCTGTTCCATTGGTCTCTATGTCTATTTTGGTACCGGGACCATGCTCTTTTGATTACTGTAGGCTTGTAGTATAGTTGGAAGTCACGAAGCATGATGCTTCCAGCTTTGTTCTTTTTGCTTAGGATTGCCTTGGCTATGCGGGCTGTCTTTGGTTCCAATATGAAGCTTAAGGCATTTTTTTCTAGTTCTGTGAAGAGGGTCATAGGTAATTTGATGGGGATAGCATTGAATCTATAAATTACTTTGGGCAGTATGGCCATTTTCACAATATTGATTCTTCCTAACCATGATCATGGCATGTTTTTCCATCTGTCTGTGTCCTCTCTTATTTCCTTGAGCAGTGGTTCTCTGTTCTTCTTCAAGAGGTCCTTTACATGCTTTGTTAGTTGTATTCCTAGGTATTTTACTCTCCTTGTAGCAATTGTGAATGGGATTTCACTCTCGATTTGGTTCTCTTTTAGTCTGTTATTGGTGTACAGGGATGCTTGTGATTTCTGCACATTGACCTTATGGCTCGATTTTTATCTTTCAGGATCATGTTAAAGCAATAGCAGATGTAACAGTAGGAAACACTGTTTTTCCATACTGTAATATTTTCAGTATTATAACATTATTTTGTTGAACTCTTGTTAAAATCCTGATATCTTTGAAATTTGAAAGTTATAATTTATATCTTAGAGAAAATCCTATTTTGAGTTTATTATATAAGTTAGACATTAAAAATTGACAAGCAAACCAATCATTTAATTTCAGCCATTCTAAATAATCAATAACAGAAACAGATGTTAATTCATTGGGAATAACATAGGAACCAGTAGGACTTGAAAACTGGATATTAAGAGACTTTTTTGGCCCAAACTATACAGTAAAGGTCATTGCTGTCACTACTATCACTTCCTTTAGAATCACCAATTATGCAATTTACATTCATGCCAAAGGATGTTTATTAAATGACACAGATTAGAAAATATATTTAACCTTACTTTTCTCGTCTCTGAAGTTTAGGGGTAGAGGACAAAGTAAGCATAATATATGCACACTCATAAGTGCATACACACACACACACACACACACACACAAACACATACACACACACACAAATCACCATAGGCGGATTGAGTACATGATAAAAATATCATTTCTAAGCAATGAGGGAAAGATGAATAATTTAAAAAATAGTATTGTGATACTTCCTTAGTCAGGTAGAAAAAAATAAAATTAGATTACTACCTCAACCATGATATGAAAATAAATTCTGGAAAGACCAAAAAGCTAGACACAAAAAAAAATGCACTTGAGGAAACAACAGTAGAAAATTTTTGGCCTTTAAAATGAGAAAAAAAAACATTATAATTATGGACTGGAAGTGACACATTAAAAGACTGATAAATCTGGTTATATAAATTTTAAAAAATTCACATTAAAAACAACAGCATCACAAAGCCAAAATTAAAGACACAATGGAGAAATATTTGTGACTCATTCCAAAGTCAATTGGTAATTATTTTGAAACATGCGTAAATCCTGTAAAAATGAGGAAACTTTCAAATCTCAAGATAAAATGGAGACAAGTATATAAGATTTTACAACAAAAGAAAGGCAAAATCTTAAAAAGGGATATGCATCCTTAGTCACATATAGAAAAGTTCAAAATGAGCATAGTTTTTCACTTAATAAATTGGCTTTTTTTTTTTTTTTTTTTTGGACAGAGTCTCGTTGTTTCTCCAGGCGCCAGGCTGGAGTGCAGTGGCACGATCTCGGCTCACTGACACCTCCGCCTCCAAGCTTCAAGCAATTCTTCTGCCTCAGCCTCCCGAGTAGCTGGGACTACAAGCATGTGTCACCATGCCCAGCTAATTTTTGTATTTTAGTAGAAATGGGGTTTTCACTATGTTGGCCAGGATGGTCTCTTTCTCTTGACCTCGTGATCTGCCCTCCTTGGCCTTGCAAAGATAATTTTTAAAACTATGTCGATAATCAAGTATGAAGAGAGAAATTCTCATAATTCCCCAGTTTTAATTTCTAATACAATAAATATCAGCACATGCAGCCAATAAAAACAAAGGCTAACTTGATGTTTCTTTTTAAGTATGAACGATTCTAAATGGAAACCCTTGGAACACCTCTGGCCAAGAGTGAAGGTCTGTCAAATTACTCTTTTGTTTTAGTAATGGAGAAAGTTAATATCAACATCAGATTAATTCTGAGAGTGTGAGGTGGAGGCCTTGGAAGATGGAAAGTACTACTGAATTACAGTTTCATGAATGAATGATTTTTCTGTCCGCGAGTTGTCAAAACGAATTTCAGTTTGCAAGGAGGCTGAATTTTTTCATTTGAACAATTAATCCAATACCTCTAATATAAAATAAACTGCCAATGATAATTATTTAATAGAGGGGTATAAACAAAAACATTTCTTGTTTTATGCATGTTTTGGCTTTAGCTAGGTCAACTGAAGCAGTATTAATGTTTTTATCCATCAGGTTGTGAAATGGTTAAATGAGCTCGAAATGACGACAAAATAGTGCTTTTGAGAAAATGATGAAAATGTTCACAAATGTTAAATATAGAAGCATGAAACTTATTTCACTCAAAGAATTTTTGTGGATATTACAAGAGATCAAGCCTGTCATATAAGCATCAGATGCTATCAGCAGTTTAATATTATATCTTTGATCCTGTCAGATTTATATTTTTGACATGAAAATCAACCCAAACCTCCTTTCTCTGTCTGCTGTTAACAAGATCTTTGTTGGCTTTTGACAGAAAAATGTAAAATCACTGAGATGCTATGTACTTGGGTGAATTTACTTTTAATCTTTTTTCTATACCTGGGAATTGTTCTTTCATCCCTGGACACTTGTTTAAAACCTCTCCATTTAATTTTACTAGCCTTTGAGAGGTTTATTTTTCCATTATTCTACTGGAGAACACATGAATAATTATTGAGGAATAAAAGAAATAGACAAAAAAGTTATACGGCTTCTTTGTAGCATATTCAAGATATCCCTGCATTTTGAGCTATTTTTGGAGGAAGGGAAGACAATTGACTTACCTGAAAACAAATTATATATTAGTTTAATATCTCCTCTCCAATATACTTTTGAAAAATTTAGATTTGATGGCATGTTTAATTTGAATTCTGTGACCATCCTGTCACAGTAAAGTCATACCATCTATTTGTATCTGGTCAGACTTGTGATTTATTTGAGTAATAGGGTACAATATAATTGACGCTGTGTCTTTGGGTCCTGCGACATTATGCAAACACTACTGCTGCCATGTTGTAAGGATGCCCAAGGCACATGAGGCTCTTTAATTGACAGGCACATCTGAGCCCAGTTTTCAAACTGTCTCAGCCTCAAACCTAGATATGTAAATGAGGAAGCCTCCAGATGATTTCAGCCTCCAATTAGATAACCCTGAGTCTTTAATGTTTTTTTCTTTATAATGCTCCAGAAAACATGGAGCAGAGACAAGTTATCTTCTTTGAGCCCTGTCTGATTTCTTGATACACAAACTCTAAGCATAAAAATAAATGTTGTTACTTGATACCAATAAGTATGGGGTGGTTTGTTACATATCAATAGACATCCAGAAGAGATCATTTCCATTAATTATCTTTGTCATTTACCTACAGACTTAATTTGCTTTTATTTTCTTTCTGTACCTCCAACTTCACATGTGTAGCAGAAATAAAATGCAAAGACTATGATTGTAGAGTCTGGCATCTAATTAAAATATAAGAATATATCCTTATGGAGTAGTCATGGAGACAGTGAATAGTCTCCCCTCCTTATATTTCTTTTCTTTTTTTAAGATGGAGTCTCACTCTGTCGCCAGGCTGGAGTGCAGTGGCGTGATCTTGGCTCACTGCAACCTTGGCCTCCCAGGTTCAAGTGATTCTCCTGTCTCAGCCTCCCAAGTAGCTGGGATTATTGCTGCATGCCACCACGTCCAGATAATTTTTTATATTTAGTAGAGACAGGATATCATCATGTTGGCCATGATGGTCTCAATCTCTTGACCTCGTGATCTGTCCGCCTTGGCCTCCCTAAGTGCTGGGATTACAGCCATGAGCTACTATGCCTGACCAGTTTCTGCTTATATTTCTTATCATCATATCTCTAGCTCAGGATAAAGAATTGAGCTAAATAATATATAAACAGACAATGTAGTTACTTGTAAAGCCCCAAATATTGTGCTCAAAGCCCATTTAAAAATCTGCAGCCAAACTTGAAGGATTTCCTGTTATATCAAAATGTACTCTTCTCAAAAAGATAGCTCGGGGAAGATTCATATTTAGACTGCAGAAATTCTGACAACCACCTAAAGCTTTTGTTCACCTCTTGTGGAAAAGTGGCTGCAGATCAAGTGCCACCCCATTGCCCAGTGAGATGCAGCAATCACAGGGCTGTATTGTGTGCTGAAAAGGCAAGAAGAGTGTGTGTTTTAGTGAAACTGTGAGACAGTTACTTTCTTGGAAGCATTGTCATAGCTGGCTTACATTTTGTTGCATGGACTATAACTTGTACAATGAGTAAAGCTATATATATAAAGTTTTCAACTATGAATTTATCACAAACACATTATTATACAAAAAATACATTCCATTGAAAAAGACAACAATTATAGGAGAGGTAAGCTTCGAGAGTCACGCTTCTTTGGCACAGAAATCCTGTCCCTAAATCAACAGTTCAGCATGTAGTCGGTCCTCTCTTCTCCTACTCAGTACCACTCCCTATTTTTCAAAATAGTCTTTTGTATTATTTTCTATTTTCCTTTACCTTTCTTTAAATAATAGGACTTCGGCCAGTTGCCATGGCTCATGCCTATAATCCCAGCACTTTGGGAGGCTGAGGCGGGCCGATCACCTGAGGTCAACATGGTGAAACCCCATCTCTGGGGGATAGCTGGACATGGTGGCAGGCACCTATAATCCCAGCTACTCTGGAGGCTGAGGTAGAAGGATCTCTTGAGCCTGGGAGATGGAGATTGTAGTGAGCCCAGATCATGCCACTATACTCTAGCCTAGGTGACAGAGCCAGACTCCATCTCAAAAGAAACAAACAAGTAAAACAATAGGACTTTAAATTTTGACTGCTAGGATATACTATACAGGAGGAATCACAGTATACAGGGAAAAAGCCAGTGAATTCTATGAAGCAGACAGGTGATGAGATTGGCACTTGGCTGAGTATAGGAACACACAGAGCAGAGGTGACCAAGGAGAACTGGGGATCCCAGGAAGCAGCCATAAGTGGTAAATAGAAGTCCTCAGGTGGAATTCAGCTTCAACATCCCATGCCCTCCTCTCTATTTGGCAAAGTGGCATTTGAAATACAATTGGCCCTTGAACAAGGTGGGGGCTGGGGTAGCTAAGCTATCTTATTTCCATATATAATTTTGCACTCCCAGAAACTTAATGACTGATAGTGTACTGTGAACCAGTAGCATAAACAGCTAAAGAAGACCTATTTTGTTTGTTATATGTAATATATACTGTATTCTTGCAATAAAGCTAGCTAAAGAAAATGTTAAGAAAATCATAAGGAAGGGAAGACACTTATACAATACTGTCCTGCATTTATCGATACAATAAGTTTACCTCACCTGTTTACAAGATGAGTCTTGTTGAAGAGACGGGCACTCACAGCTGCAGACCTCAAGCTACAGTACATACATAGCAATTCATACAAATTTTTCTTGGGATGTGGGGGTTTTGTTTCTGGAAGTACTTCCAGGCCCATTAGTGGCACTCTGTGTGGGTCCCATGATATTATTCAAGGTTTATGAAATAGCGGTAAAAATGATGAAAACTATACAAGAATGAAAGAGATCACTTTTTACTGTGACCTGCAATTTATTGGTGAGACGAACTCATCACATGGGGATGATTAGCATTACACTGCTTTTTATTTTTTTGAAACGGAATCCCAATGTGTTGCCCAGGCTGGAGTGCAGTGGCGCGATCCTGGCTCACTGCAACCTCCACCTCCCAGTTCAAGCAGTTCTCTGCCTCAGCCTCCCAAGTAGTAGGGATTACAGGCGTCCTACACCATGCCTGGCTAATTTTTTTATTTGAGTAGAGAAGGGGTTTCACCATCTTAGTCAGGCTGGTCTTGAACTCCTGACCTTGTGATCTACCCACCTCGGCCTCCCAGCACACTGCATTTTAGGTAGATGCTCACAACAATAAACCATAGGAAATAAGCCACAGGAAGTGGTTCTGAAATTACTACACTAGTGAATTATCTACTATCATTCCTTTAATGCAATTGTGATTTCATTTTGTATCTTTACATTTGTTTATTCAACTGGAAATGGCACCACATATGGTCTGTGTGTGCGTTAAGTTTTGATAAATTTTAACTTTCATAATAGATCTATATTTATTTTATAGTAGCAATAATAAAATGGAATAGTATCAACTTATTTTTTCTTATTAATGACATATCAAATTTAAAGATATTTTTTAGGTATTTCTAAGCTACATGGCTCATCTGCAAATTTTTCCCAAACTGTTGTAAATGTCCAAAAATTTGTTTAATGTATTTGTTGAAAAAAAATGCATATAAGTTGACCCATACAGCTCAAACTGATATTGTTGAAGGGTTAACTCTATATTCCACTGAAGTCTGAAGGCGATCATAGGGCTAATAAATCATTCATTTTTATTTCATTGGTAATGTATTTGAAATACTTTCAAAAGCATAAAACAAATAAAATGTCAAATATGTTTTATATAAACTTTTAAGACATCAGCAACCATCAATTCACTGTATTATCCAGTTAACCAACTTTTGTACAGACCTCAGGACAAAGGTGTTTCTACTTGAGTTTGCTAAGTGAGTTCTTAAAACAGAGACTACATGTATTTAATGATCTTTGATATTCAAGATATTCTCAATTTGTAAAAAGTTAAACAAAAGAAGACTGAAGTTAATATAAGATAACATTTTTATTCATAAATTTGAGTATTTAATTTTTATATCAATCAAAACAGTTTCATCTTCCAAACTAAATACTGCAATATATATAGTAGGTAATAAAATTGACTCTCCAGTATAATTTTATTGTTTTGAATTGTTTTCCATTAGATAGTCTACAAATGGTTTGGTAAGGCATAAAATTTTCTTCTGCTACCCAAGTGCAAATCACTGTTCCAATTTCCAATTTTGCATTTTTCTGAAAAGCTCTGCCTGGAAATTTCACAATTTTATGCCTAGGAATAAAACATATATCTATATATAGATATAAATATGTATATAGACATATATATATATATATATATATATATACACACACATACATACATAGAACTTGTATTTTCAGGATAGAAAAGGTTTACATAAGGCTATACTTAAATAAAAGAGTCAAACAGTGAAACCATAGTCTATTAATTTAAACATTGTGTCCTTTATAAAGAAAAAATAAGCATTAAAGAATTGCTGCGGAATTGTTTTAGTCAATTGCTATAATATTAGTCTTGACAGTGTCAAGAATTTTGACATTAAATATTTCTTGTTGTATGCCTTCTTTTGATTATATTTGTAATAATAACGCTAGATAACGTTTATTGGGTGATTATAATGTGATCAATAACTTTGAAGGGTTTGAGATTTTATCCTGCTTGTACAGGATGCTAACCTGCTCATAAAGTGTTATAAATGGTGGCACGGACAGGAGATGACATTCAGAGAGCAAGGACATCATTACTCAGGACACAGCGGGCGGCATGAGCTTTTTACATAATTAGGTGAGAATATGTTGATTCCTTTTCTTCTCACAATATTCTGTGAGGTAGTTTTGACTCTTGCCCTCACTTAAAAGGTGAGGTTAAGTAACTTGCCAAATTCCAAAAGCTACAAAGCTTCAGAAATTGAACTCAAAAGTTTCTAACTCCAGATACTAAATTCTTAATGATTACACTATACTGACTTTTTAAATGTATAAATATAGACCATACCTTAGTAATTAATAGTGACATATTTCTTTTAATAATAAAGATGTGTGATTCTGAAATAAAGTATGAAAGCACAAATATATAAAATTATTATGATATATATTATTTTAGCAAAATGATATTTTTATGAATGCCACTGCAGGTCAGCTATTTTCTAATGCAGACATGTACCAATTTTTAAAATTACGTATAAAAATCTTTCATTTCTTAAAGAAAAAAAATTCTGAATCTAACATGTGTCAGAAAAAGCTTGAGAAATTTGGTCTAAGTTTATTCCTGGAATACCAAACATCCAATATGATGTTACATTTATTCATTTATGGGGCTGTAAGTAAATTGCACCCTCTGTTCCTACACACCCAGGAGATGGCATGCCTCTTCCAAATTCTGCTTCATTGTGATTCTGAGTCTTTAAATAGAGTATTTGGCTACTAAGCCTACAAGAGATTCCGTGTCTATTAAATCCATTCTATCTTCCTGTGTTTATTTGAGGTAAATCTATTAGTTTACACAACTTGCTCTTTGGTCATGCAGAGCTCCGAAAAACAGCCCTCCAGGGCTCTGTCCTGATTCATTGTCATAGAGAAGCTCAAACAAGAACCAGGCACTGCGAGGACAAAAGATCCTTCAAATTACCTGCAGAGAATCCCCCTGGCTTTCAATGGCTGCAGTCCAAAGACACTTAGACCAAATTAACTTGTGCCAAAACATGTAAAACCAATATTATTGAAACAGAATTCTGCTCAACAGGCTGCTCAGCCGCATGCTATTTGTATTATTTTGTACTAGAAACTACCGACATAAATGAATTAATTGTTTGCAAACACTTAAAACAAGGCCTGGCACACAGAAAGCATGATACAAAAACTATGTGAGATTTTGTTAAACAAAATAAAAGACGGGAATCCTACACATGGTCAACGCAACTTACTTTTATATTTGATTTAGAAATCACCAACTATGTATAAATTTCACTTGGAAGAAATAAGTGATCATCCTGCAAGTTCTATCAGAACATGGAATGTAGCATGCATCTCCATACAGGATACAGGATACTCCTGTGTGAGCTTTAGAATGTGTTGAAAGAAAGAAATGAACAATGGGCTAAGAGTAGCAAAAGAGATCAGAACACTGGGAGGATTGGCAGGAATGAACCTGGGAAGAAAACATCCCAGAGTTGGTAATGCAGTGAACCATGAGCTGAACTTAAACCTTGGCCTTCAGGATCTCTGAATAAATGTATTGGCCGCATAGCGGGCAGGATTCAGGCACTGCTAAGCTCTTCACATATATTATCTTATTTCGTCCCTACAACAGTGTTATAGATGAAGACTATGAATATCCTATTTTACAGATGAAGAAATTTAGTCAGGAGCAATCCTGCAGACTGGGTTGGAAGAGACCTAAATCATTTTTATTTTATTGTTTTTCAGATATTGGCCACACATGCAAGTCGTTTTCATCCTTAATTGCATAATGGGAGTAAAGCTTCCATAATATTCCTTGAGAGTTTATAAACACTGTAAATAAAGTTTTCTAACTTTTCTTAATCAATGAGAGTCTCTAGAACTGCAAAATATACATGTGTTCATGTTTTCTGTGATCAATGGAAAAGAAAACTGGTGCTGACTCATCTTTGTGACAAGTAATCTCATAGTTATGAGTCATCACTTCTCCCTCTCCTCAGTATTAGACAACTCAAAAGACAGTCCTTTTCATCAAATTGCTTAACCACTTAGGTTTAGTTTGGCATCACACATAGGTATTGATAGCACCTAAATGGAGCTCCACGCTCCGTAAGAACGAAAGAGTGTGCCTGTACACGGAGCAAGCATTACGAAACAGACTGACTCCTCAAGATTGAGTCAAACATTTTCTGTGCAAAATGAGAGCAAGTAAGAACAAGGAGGAAATATGAGGTGTTGAAATGAAGAATAAATAATTAGGTGGTACCAGCCCAGAGTAGACAGCAGGCATTGTGGACACCTTTGGAGCATTTCATACCCTTGCAATTGGCTTTGTCAAAAATTTTTTAACTCTGTTGTACATGTGTTATGCCTCCCTAAGAATATGTAGAAATCCAGAATTTGGGACTATTCTGTGTGGTATTTAGAATGTGACTTACAAGGATTTTAAACACAAAAAAGGCTTCAATACATCAATGCCTTAAGTGTTGGTATTTGAATGTTATCATCTTAAGCTGATTTTTTGGTAGGCTAGTCTTTACTGCTTGTTTGCATTCACTATGGAAAAAGGAATCAACCCAACTTGTTTATATATGTTGAATTTTCATTTTATATTCATAAATGGTCGCCACTAGATGACTGCATTTCCAATGATTTACTGAAAATTAAAACACAATGACTTTCTGCAACAGGAAAAATGTTGGTTAGGCTCCTGCAGAGGTTGAGGTAGAAACTAAGAAAGACTAGGTTCAGATGTATAAGGACAGTGACAGAATAAAAGAGAAGAATGGCAGCTAACACCAACCAAGAGAAGGTTTAGCATAAGTTAGGCAATATTCAAAGCTCTTTGAAACACTAGTTCATTTAGTCTGAGAAGAACCTTAAGGGTCACAGCTTATAATTATCATTCTCAGCATACAGATGAAGAAAACGGAACAGCAGGAGGATAAGTGACATGCTAAAGGTCACATACACACATCCCTGATAATTAGTAACCCTGGGATTCCAACTCAGGGAATGTACTGCCAAAGTATGCATTCTTAATTATTATCAAATATTGCCACTGGACTGTGTTAAAAAGCTAAATGGAGAGCAAGCAAGGAGAAACATATGCGTACACACTGAGGAAGCAGAGTTAGAACATAGGATTAAAGAAAAAGGCGAAAAGAGAAGAAAAATGACTGGGAGATGAAAATATCCACTATTAAAATGAAAATTAAAAAAAAAATCTCTGTGATATTATGGAAGTGTGAGAAACAACAGAGAAGGCTCTCCTATGTTTTCCACAGTAGCACGTTGTGTTCTACAATCATATCAATCAAGGAGGAAATATTGATCATGCGGCTACCATTGGAGAGGCTCCGTAAAGCTCCAGGGGACACTTGTACGTGAGAGGAGAAATAAAAGGGTAAGGTACTAAGTGCAGAGTTCAGAGCAGCTCAATAGCAAGAGGCCTAGTTGCTGCCAAGGAGCTGGCTGAAAATAAATCACAAACTCTACCTCTAAGCTTATGAAACTGCCCTTGCTTGAAGTACATAAGTTCCATAATATATTTAAAGATGATTGTCTTTGTTTACAAAGTAAAACAAATTTAAAAAATCAAGAAACAGTAAAACCCCAAAAACATCTTAAGATGTTTCTGCAGTTTAATAGAAACTCAGTTCAAAACACATCATAAAGAATGATAAGTCCTTATAAACTTGAGACTAGAAGTGTGATCAAGACTCTCAGGTGCTACAGCTTGGCAGATATGATTTAGGTAAATGTTACATGGGCTGGTTCACAATGTACTCAAATATTGAAATACTCAATGTAGACAAATAGTATTAGTCAAACAACGCCAGTGAGCTCACATGAGGTATAACATTTAAATAAATTACATCACTAATTTTGCCAGATTTAAGAACTACTTAAGAATGTCATAACCCTTCATATTTGATCAACAAAATTATTCCTCTTTGTTCAAATACAAGACTCTTCAATTACAATTTCATGTCTTCTCAATCTAATCTCAGTTGTGATTTCATCTGTCAAAATAATGTCAACTTAGTTAACATGCTAACACATATCTACAGGTAATATTTTCGGTCTTATAGTTCCGAAATGAGATAAAAGTCATTTCTAACTTTAACAAGGAAATTTTATTTTCCTTTGAAGTCAACATGCATTTAAACAATTGGAATAAATATTTTCCCTTGTAATGTAGTTACAATTGCACGCTAAATATTTAGGGCTATTGCTGTAACTACCTAATAACAATTTTTCTGCGTTAAATACAAGTACTGACTTCTTTACCTTCTCAGAGACGCACCATTTCAAAGTAGAAAGTCTAAAATCTATTGGTGGTGTCTGGTTAGAGATCAGATCCAAATTTAGCTCACTAATATTTGTTTACTGTGCAAATGCATGAGAAGTGGGAAAAAAAACTGTTCTTACAGAGAAATGGGAAAATGCAACAACTAATTCCTTTGCTTATCACAAGTGAAATATAAGAACTTTTGCTCCAAACTTCTTTCCCTTTCTCCAAGTCCTTTATATATCTCTCTGCTTTATATTAACTCCTATATCCACCTCTCCCTTTGCTTACATACCTCTTTAACTGGCTTTTTGAGTGTTCATCTCTCTATACACAAATTTAAACTTCCCTGCCTTTCATTTCCCCCCTTTTTTTCTTGTTGTTCCCTCTATCCTATGCCATCTCCCTTTAACTTCAAGCAAACATCACTCCAGCTTCCTCACTCTGTTCTCTTTGCTGAATCTTTCACTCCACTAAAGTATGCTTTTTATAGGAAGTTAAATTTATTAGAAGAAGATATATAAACTAAAAGAAAAACTTGAGTACACTGCTTTCCAAATCAATGAGAATGCACTGTAGATTCCATATGTGGCTTATGGGATGCCTTATAGTTCTCTGAAAATCGATAAGTTGGCACTTGGAGGATGAAAAAACCATGAACGCACAAGCCCACAGGACTGGAATGCACAAAGCTTTTCACAGAAAAATATCAACATGGGAAAGGTTGTTTTTCACTCATGTGCAGATATATTTTGCAGAGAATCTAAATTTATTAAAGTAACCATGTTATTTAGCTCCTATTTAAAAAACAATCTCACTCATGTATTCTCTACAACAATCCCCTCATAAATCTATGCAGATGCTCCTCCTAACACACTGGGTTTCTCAATTTCTTTACTTCCTCTATGTCAAAGATACCTGCCCCCTATCTCATGCCCTCTCTGCAATAATGCAGTGGACACCCACTAGGCTTTGTCTTAACAAAAATTACATTCCACCCCTTTCCTGGCAATAAACATACCTTGAATTTACAAGCATCAGTTTTTCCCCACCCTCTCCAATCTGTGCAGTTCATTCACTGTGTTATACTAATTTTAACCAATCTCTATCTGTCCCTGACCCTATAGTTCAATGATCCTACTACCTATTCCTAGTACCTTATACCCTGTCTTCTTTTTGTCTTCATCCCATATCTAATTATTCAAAATATTCTCTTGCATACATGCTCAAATCACTTGTCTAATTAACTCTTTTTCATACACCTAATATATCTTTAGACCAAATCGTGACACTGATAAAATACAACTCTTTGTCTACTCCATGTCTCTGCACATACAACTGAAAATGACTTAAAAAGAATCCACATCGTAATTTTTACTTGTTTCCCATTAAATATGTGAGCCTTACAATGGGCTCCTAATACTGTATAATTATACAGGTCTTCATTCAATATTCTTCTCTACTGCCTGGCGCTTTTGTGCTTTTAACTATCTTCAACCTTCACCAGTTCTCCCCTTTAATCCTTATGCTAGGTTGAAGATCATATTTCCTATTTAACCAAGATAAGAAGCGACAACCGTAAGTGAAATTTTTGTAAGTTTCCTCCACCACATTTGCCCACCTACTCACACCTCTTCCAGTATTATCTGCCTTCTTTCTCTTTAAAATAATTACCAATAGACATATCTGTGCTCTTATAAAATTTCATGTAATCAGCTTGTGCACTAAGTTCCATTTCACTTATTCTCAAGAAAAGCACCCCATCAGTTGTACCCCTTTCCTCATCCCTCATTATTTTTCTCCTTTTCCTTACATATTTTTACCAATATATGAATGTATCCAGTATTGACCTAAATTACTTCTACAGTTATTTTCCCAATTTTTCCCTTGAAAGCAAAACTTTTGGAGTTACCTATATTTAGTATCACCATTTTTCTCTTTTGCACCAATTTTATTCATCATTTTGGCATCATAAGCTCACCTAACATGCTCTTGGCAAGACTAGTAACCTCCATTGGTCAATCCAATAGTTAATTTTTGCTGTCATCCATTATCACCAAATGGGAGCATGCAAATTTCTCCTTTCCTTTTGTCTTCCTAGTTATTGAAGTACCATGAATTTTCTTCTTACTTTCTGGCACATGCTAGCCTCCTTTTCTGATGCCTCCCCTGATCCTGAAAATCGGGAAAAGGACCAGTTTCTAGACTTCTTTCCTTTTCTGTCATCTAGGAAAGAGATAAAATGTATTCTCATGGCTTTAAATAACAAACATATAGTACTGACTTGCTAATTTTATCTCTAGTTTGGATCTATCCCTCAAACTAGACTAAAATGTTCAACTTGCAACAATACATATCTACTTGGATGTCTAAGAGCATCTTAAACTTTGATATGCCTCATTCCAGTCTCCTTAGTTCCAAAATATGTAAATTCCAAGAGAGCCATGATCATATTCCCCACTTGTAAATCCTAGTACTTAGGACAAGAACTGGTACAAATGTGTTATAAAGAATACAATAAATAAGTGAAAGAAAGAAAGAAAGAAAGAGAGAGAGAGAGAGAGGGAGGGAGGGAGGGAGGGAGGAAGGAAGGAAGGAAGGAAGGAAGGAAGGAAGGAGAAAGAGAAA
>NW_016107350.1:4177877-4236239 GCF_001604975.1 Cebus imitator | reverse complement strand
AAAGAAAGAAAGAAAGGGAAGAAAGAGAAAGAGAAAAAAAGAAGGAGGGAAGGAAATAAAAGAATAAATGAATTATTTTATGAACATTAGATGTGAGAAGGGCTTACTGTGCTGGATGATTTTTGTACCCTTCATGGACGTACAGTGACATAAGTCTGAGTTTATATATATCCCTCAACTGCACTTCAGATTTCTGGACCTAAGCATACCTCTTTTAGGGATAACGGCATTCCAGTGGGCTCTCATTCTACCTTTACTAAATGTTTCTGTTATATTCACGCACAGCCTTCACTTTCTAACAGGTACGGGTAGGCCATTCACAGACAGATGGTTCCCTAAAGAATTCCTGCTAACAGTGAAGCCTAAAGCATGCCAGAGGAAATGTTTAAACATTTTTTCAAATGTCCACTTTTACTTTCATTTCAAAAAAACGAAAAAAGAACTTTTACATGCACAGAGAATATGCACTAGAGGGTCTTTGATTAGAGTAAATTTGGCTTTGTTGTAAAGATACAGGGGTCTTAGGTAACTCCCTCAGCAATGCTATGTGGTCACACTGAGGATTGCCTTTATTTATAGTCAATCATCTTTTTGCAAATCTTTAGATAATGGATTTCATTTTTTAAATCTATTTTAACGTTGCACAGAATAATAGAATCAAAAAGCTCTAGATCTATCAAAGTAGGCTAGTTATGGTCTTTCCTATTTTATTTTATCCTAAGTCCTGATTGCTTTGATAAAATAAACCCAGATACAAAGAGGAGAGGAAAACAATGGGCTCCATACATCATGTTTATTTAGCATATATCTTCATGAATAAGGGTTTTTGAAAAGCTTATGTTCTTGGCCTATGACTATTTCTCAGTCTTCAAATATTATTTTTTCGTTTGGAAGCAGAGAAAGAGGAAGTAAGTTGTTATTTTAGGGATGTTCTTACATCGTTAGCTGGCTCTTTGTCCTGCACCTTCAGAAGAAAATGTCATCAAAAACTTTAAGGATTCTCTTGGGAGGCCGAGGCAGGCAGATCACGAGGTCAAGAGATAGAGACCATCCTGGCCAACATGGTGAAACTCCGTGTCTACTGAAAAATACAAAAATTAGCTGGGCGTGGTGGCACGCGCCTCCTACTCGGGAGGCTGAGGCAGAAGAATTGCTTGAACCTGGGAGGCAGAGGTTGCAGTGAGCTGAGATTGTGCCCTGGTACCTGGTGACAGAGCGAAACTCTGTCTCAAAAAAAAAAAAAAAAAAAACTTGAAGGATTCTCACGGTTCATTAGAAATATATCTGTTAATGACCAGCTTCTTACATCTCAAGGCAACTTTTCATTTACTTGTCCCAACTTGGAAAGATGGGTATTAATAGGCTTTGACTTGACGGCTTTTAGTATGTTTCCCTCTATTTTCTGTGGACATTCTTAATTAAGCTAGGCTATATGAGTTACAGTTCCATGCCCCATATTGAGGTTTCGGTCACTGACAGACCACTTATATGACAGTGATCCTATAAGATTATATTAATACCATATTTTATTGTACATACTTTTTCTATGTTTCGATACATCTGGATACACAAATATCATTGTGTAGCAATTTCCCAGAGGAATTAGTACAGTAACATGCTGTACATGTTTGTAGCCTAGAAGGAATACTCCATAGCAATACCATACGGCCTAGGTGGGTAGTAGGCTGTACCCCCTGGGTTTGTTTATGCCCATTCTGTGATGTTAATACAAGGACAAAAAAAAAAAAAAAAAAAAAAAAAACATTTCTCAATTGTATCTTTTTTGTTAAGTGAGGCATTATCCTCTTTGTATTTAAAACATGTTTCTTCTATTAAAAAAAAAGAATCTTAATGTATTGGTTGTTCAGAAGCGATCAGCTAGCTTTTAAATACAGTCAGGAACACACACTTTCTCTCTCTCTCTCTTTCTCAATGTCTTCTCAATGCTCATTTTCTGATGATCTTTTTTGTTTTTTTTAATTTTGTGGTCCTGATGGGTTTCACTTAATTGTTTAGTTATACCTGCTAGCACGGTGGCTCCAGGTTGTATGACTGAAGTAGCTGTTATTTTCGCAGTTTCTGTAGATCACGTATAAGAAATTCTACATAATCCTAGCGATGAAAAATTTATGTTTAAAAAAATCCATATACAATTAGTGTGATACAACACAGCATCCTAACACTGAGGCTTCAAGTTTTAATAATTCCGTT
This sequence comes from Cebus imitator, assembly GCF_001604975.1. Lineage (NCBI taxonomy): Eukaryota > Metazoa > Chordata > Mammalia > Primates > Cebidae > Cebus > Cebus imitator. The sequence continues at coordinate 4,234,028 of NW_016107350.1, read as the reverse complement.
ATTCTCAGTAATGCTGAAAATTGCTTATGCTCTTTATGTCACACAATTGATTCCAGTGTATCTTAAAATGTGTTTTTCTGAGTCATTTGTTGCCCTGTTAGTTTTTGAAATTTCCCCTTAGGTAGAAAAAGTGCAACAGCCTCTTTTTGTTTCAGCTTTGTTTTTCAACCAGAAATGTTTTGAAAGTTAAAGAGCATTTTCTTTTTTTATTTTTAAATAATGAATTATAAATGATGTTTGTTTCTCTGGCTAAAAATTAGGGCAAAATGTTAAGAAAAACCACGGGAATGTTCAAACAGAAAGTCCTTTAACCTGAAGTACTCTGAATTTTATGTTTTTAAACACTGTATACCTTGAATTAAACATTTTCAAAGCAATACAACAATTATTAAAAATAATGTGCTGTACACTTTTGCAAAAACAGCTGTCAAATAGGTACTCCAAGGCTTTCATTATAATTAATAGATACCACAAATACACCACAATTTTGCTTCTTGGATATCTTGTTTTTCTTTAAAGAAAAAAATAAAAACTTGAAGCCCTAGTATAACACACATTTTATATTTTGGGTAAAGTTTTGAGACTCAGAATACATTACTTGAAGTTTTAGGCAAAATAGCACTAAACTTATCTTTAGTGCACTCTCCTCTTAAAATCTTCACAAATATATGTCCAATCCATTTGCTTATTTTATGTGAATAAAAATTTCATGTTACAAGATTTAAAAATAAAATATAGAACCTGACAGATATGTTAGTAAAATAGGTTAGAAATAAATATAGATGCAATAATATTATATATTTTATATATATATATATATATATATATACACACACACACATATATATATATACACACACACACACTGATACTATAAGTATTGTGATTTTCAGTTTTAAAAAATACTTCTTAGGGTAATAATACCACTGTATTTAAAAGCATGGCCATATATACTCTTTTCAAGTATTTATGTACACTGATATATTACTGTAAATTAAAGGTTAGAGCAATTTTTTGAAAACCAATGTTAGAAATTAGGTGACCCATTTTATTAATTTAAAACATTATAGACATTTAGAAAATTATTATATCCTTCCTGCTTACATTGTTGAGGGACAGAAATTTAAGGAACTGAGGTGAGAAGGGTCTTTTTTACCTATATAATTACGGTTACAGAAAAGGGCCAGTTCTGGACACCTATTACTTGTTTATTTGGTTAGGCAGTCAGTCTTTCATTCTGTATACTAGTCTCTCTTGAGCACTTGCTATGTAATATGAACTAGCATTCTCAACAAGAAATTAGCAAAGAGGTGTTGTGGTAGGGTAGCAAAGATGTAATTTACTTATGGGCCTGATATGTGTGAGGCGCTACAATGGCATTTTTCAATTAGTTTTGATTGCAAATATGTTTTATACAGCAAACTAATGCCCACAAACGTACAACTATACATGCATGCATATAGACTGATCTGCATACACAGAAACACACAATGTACAATTTCAAGGAAAGTGTAACCAAACAATACCTATCCTCACTATAGGCAATACACATTTCTTATTCTATTGCATAATACATATCTTTTTTCAAAGGAGGCTTGAGAGAAAGAAGTTGATAAACAAAGAGATACTCCAAATGTACTTAAGTACATTAAAAATTGAATTTGTTCACCAACAAGAGTAACTGATATTTAGAGGGCAGAACTAATGCTTTCAGATTTAATATGTTATGTAACTGCCCTTTCATAATTGAAATTTTTTTTTTTTTTTTTTTTGCTTTTACCAATGAGGATCAAAACACTTTGTCCATAAATTTTATTTGAAATGAATTCTTCCATAACAGTTTAATAATCATTCTATTTCTTTTTCTTTCCTACTTTAAATCAAGCAGTAGTCTATAGCAAACATGTTTTCAAAGTTAGTGGCATGATTTCAAATGTTTTTCTTGTCTTTGTGAAATTCAATAAAAAATATTACCTTTCTTAATGATACCAGCAACCAGTAAAGGCAGTCTAGCCCTTTATTATATTTTTATTAAATTTCTAAAAGTGTCTATTTTTTGAGATTATAATCCAGGTTTATTTAGCTTGAAAGCTGATTTTACCACTATATCACTGATGAAAAAGTGTCTAATTTTTTGTTGTAATTAAGTAGGCTGAAACTGCAAACAGATTTTGATAAAATTTTCTATCTTAATTACATTTGTAACTGTGTTCACTAATTATTAATTAAAGGATACTTTTGGAAAGTATTTTGTCCTTTAAAGAATAATTGGACATTTTCTTTCCATTCTTGAGATACAATGAAATTTATATATTGTAAAGCAAAGTTTTCATCTTAAGGTGTGGAATGATGTATTACTGATGATCATTTTGATTTGTTAAAGTGAGGACTCAATAATATCATAATATTGAGACTCATAATATCATAAAATTTTCATCAGTTTTTGGACTGGAAAGACTCATCAATTTAAAGGAGACTTAATCGCCTTATATTTTTGTGAGGTAATAAACAGGAATCTGAAATTTGGGAATTATTTATTTTTATTTTTTGAGATGGAGTCTTGCTCTGTAGCCCAGGCTGGAGTGCAGTGGCATGATCTTGGCTCACTGCAACCTCCACCTCCTGGGTCCTGGTTCAAGCAGTTCTCCTACCTCAGCCTCCCAAGTAGCTGGGATTACAGGCACGAGCCACCATGCCCGGCTAAGGGAATTCTTTCTTCTTTTACATAACTTACTCTAGTCATATAAGAAAAAAAGCATTGTTTTCTTATTTTCCCCCAAGTAGAATTCAAGATACAGAATGGAACTATATTTTCTTTGTTTACTTCTATATATTTAATGCCTAATAAAAGTTCCAATATATTATTTAAAAAATATTATCCCCATCATAATGGGTGAGGGTCAAATAAAGGTTTAGAAGAATAAATTCTTTAAAGTAAAAGTTTATGTCTCTCCAAGATTCTATGTTGAAACCTAATCCCCAATATGACAGTATTTGGAGGTGGGACCTCTAGGAGGTAATTAGGTCAGGAGGGTGGAGTCCTCATGAGTAGGATTGGTGCTCTTACAGAGGCTCCTGAGAGCTCCCGTGCCCCTTGCACAATGTGAGGAAAGAGTGGGAAGTCTATAATCCAGGAAGATGGTGTTTGCTGGATTATAGGCTTCAATATGATGAATATAACTGAATATGATGACGTCATGACACTGAATATGATGACATCATGACCTGAAACTCCTCAGCCTCTAAAACTGTGAGAAATGAATTTCTGTAGTTTGTAAGTCACTCTGTTCATGGTATTCTGTAATAACAGCACAAATGACCTAAGATAACTAATTTGTTAAAGCCATATAGCAAGTGTTTGGTTGAGACAGGACTAAATACAAGTAGTTCGACTTTACTGCCAGTGAGCTGAACATCTACTCTGTGCTGTTTGCTAATTACATTTTAAGATCTTCCTTGGGCCAGTGTGATGGCTCACGTCTATAATCCCAGCACTTTGGGAAGCCAAGATGGGTAGATTACCTGAGCCTAGGAGTTTGAGACCAACCTAGGCAATGTAGTGAGACCACCCCCCTCATCTGTACAAAAAAAAGAAAAAAAAAGTTAACTGCGCATAGTGACATGTACTTGTAGTCTCTGCTACTTGGGAGGCTGAGGCAGGAGGATCGCTTGAGACCAGGAGGTGAAGGCTGCAATGAGCTATGATTATGTCACTGCATACCATCCTGGGTGGCAGAGCAAGACCCTGCCTCTCAAAAAAAAAAAATCCTCATTTATCCTGCCTAACTCCTAAAGGATAAAACAAAATGGTGATTCATTGGTACACATATTTGCCCAAGATCATAAATAAAGCTAATTGAGACACTGAGACTAAAGTGAAAGTTCCATCTTTCCAATCACGTTTGTTTCACTGCACACTACTGTCTCCCTTTAAGTTTGACCTTCTGGAGCTTCATATGACCCTAGACATGGCAGATATGTTTAGGTCCAGGTCACAAAGAAGACACAATCAGCAGAGCAAATTTCAAATGGAAAATAAGACTTAAAAGGCAGTTAAAGAATGGTTCAGAGTCAAGAAGTACATTAAACCAGGGATCAAGATAATGAAGATCTCTGATAATGGCAGATGTCCCATGACCAACTAGTTCTGAAATATCAGGAGGATACAGACACACTTTTGGAAGAAGAATTTCAGTGAGTTCATATTTCCTGCACTGAGGCACATATGATTTTCCTTCAATAGGTTATCATTTTTCTCCTGGAATATGTTAAATTAGCATCACACTGCTTAAAGCTTTGGCCCTTATAAATAAATACAATCTACGTCAGCTGCTGAATTGCTGATCGCCGAATGAAGAATGTTACCATTTAGAAGTGTCTCTTTGACTCTCAATTCAAATACAAATAAAATATCCTTTTGCTTTTTTACGAGGGGAGCTATATTTCTATAAAATGTTCAGATTTGCCAAGGAAAATATGTCCATTCCACAAATCCCTGGGGGGTAACTTTGATCGTTGACTTCTGGTTTGCAATCTGCCATTTTACTCATGTTTTCCTGAAACAAGTAAACCCATGGTTGAGTCCTTCCAAATGAATTCCACAGACTGATAGAAGTCACCCTTCTTACCTACGTTTGACCTGTCTCCTTTAAGGCTTTCTGGAGACAGATTTAGGAAGGAGGCTTTGGTTTGACATCAGTTCAAAAGACAGAGCAAAGTGTGAGCAGAAAATAGAGGTCAAGGTAGAACTATGAGGCAAACCTCAGGAGCATAGCTCCTGTCAAGAAATGCCCTGGCTCTCAGCAGCAGTTGAGGAGGCAGCTGGTCTGGATTTCTTGTCACTGATAGGGCTTAATTGCTGGCACATAGCAAACCCGGGCCTTGGAGATGGGACTGGGTAACCCATGTCAGAGGCTGAGATGGTTTTCTGATATACTCTCTGCCAGGTGACCCTCATGCCTCATGACAGCATGAAGTCTCTTTGAGCTTAGTTCTATCTAGCTGCAAGTTACTTGTAAAACGACAGTTTTAGAAACCATAATCATCATATAATAATTTCCAAAGTGTGTTCACACCATATCATCCCATTTTCATCTTCCTGACAAGACTGTGAGGTACCTAGGGGAAATGATTGTAATAACCTTTTTTTTTTTTTTTTTTGGTGAGAAAAGTAAGAATCAGGGAAGTTAAAGGATTTGACAAGCATATACAGTTGCTGTATGGTGAAGTTAGAATTCAGATGTGGTCTCTTGAATCTAAATGTCATTTTCATTCCACTATACCATATCAATCTAAGTAATTCAGTTCTCAAAGTGAATTGGGAGGAAACATGAAGCTAAATGTAATATTTCAAGGAGATATAGAAGGAATCGAAACATATGAATCCCGAGATAGAGCTCAGATTATAAATAATCAATCTTGTCAAGATATGAAAGCCATTGCAAGCTCTAAATGGAGATGTGATTTAAATGTCATATTTGAACAACAGTCCTCTGATCCATCATCTGCCATAAATTGTAAGATCTCATTTAGAGAAAATAAAAACAAACAAGTTAGCCCTTTTTCATACCAACATATAAAAATTGTATAATATCCTATGAGTTTTTTAGAGAATTGGGACCTAAGTATTCCAGTGAATGAATACTTTAAAAAACACTCTAATATCTTAACACCTGACCCATTAGAGTATTATAATGTTCTATTAGTAATTAAATCTTAATATGAAAAATCTAGCAAAATAAATATTTAAAACCTCCCCTTAAAGAAAAATATCCAATGCTGTGTTATTGGGGAAATCTTATTATTTGATAATTTATTTAAAAAAATACATTCTATAAGCAATGAGATGCAAGCAGTTTTTTTGTAATAGCTATTTTGTATTACTAAAAATCAGTAGATAACATGTATTCATTCTGACTTCAAATATACCAAATACCAGGGTCATAAAAACCAGGTTAACTAATTCAACCAATAAGATGGAAGATCTAGGTGAACTGAAGAGGTCAGGATGAAAGCACCTGCTTGACATTTTTTCTTTTTCCTTTTCCAATTTAATATATTTCTTGTAACCTCCAGATGATTGTTTGTTTCCCACTACTCCTCCTGTTTAGTAATGGAATTTTCGCTAACACATTTGCTATTAGTTTTGTTTTGTTTTTACTTGAAGTTTAACTTTCTTATACAATTTAAGATTATTACATTCTACCCGAAATATGAAATGGGTAAAGTCACCTATTCCACTTAATTTAGGATGGAAGGGAAGAAAGAAACCATGTACTTACTTGATAAAACATAAAACTCAGAAAAACTGAAGTCTCTAAAGTGTATATATAACTTATTAAACTTATTAGATTCACCATTCCTAATACCAAGTTTTTGCCCTGAGTGGTAAATGTTCACTGTGACTGGCTGAGAAGATAGACATATAAATCTTCAACTTCCTTCAATATTGCACATGCCTGGAGAAATGCACTGGTACTTTATGACAGTAGTTTGTTTTCGTAGTTTTTTCTGTCCTCTGTCTATTGCACTCAATATCATTGTTGAAAATGAGCTATCTGTCTTATTAATAGCCGCATATTAAGCTGTTATGTTTATTGATCTGGTTACATACATGCTATGTCCATTTCCTCAATATGTATTACACATGCCCACATGAGATGGTATAGATTCATTTTTTTTAGATCCTCTCTCTAGTTTTAACTAACTCCTCAGGAAATGATACAACAGACAGCCATAAAAGGACTCTGAAAGCTGGGAAGGGAAAAGGTACCACGGTGAGGACTTCAAGATTCAAGAAATGGCATTGCAGTGGCTTGTCTGGGTTTTCTGTTCATTTACCATTAAACTTGAATTGGTCACCAGAGAGGCAAACACGCTCAAATCATCAGCACCAAAATAAGAAGAGCTTGCCTCTCTGGCCAAATAACAAAGAATGGAGTCAGCCCAATAGACACTAAGTGTGGATCCCCCATATCTAGGGTGGTGGTAGGGCTGATTATCCCACAGTGGTAAAACCTGGTGTCCTTAAGCCCTCCATCTAGCACTATATGGATATCCAGGTCCAATGTCTGCCAGTCCTCTACCAGTGAAAGAGAGTGATCAAGACCAGAGGCTTCTCCCGACATGATCCCTTCCACCTCCAGGATGTAGTTCAGGAAAGCACTGAGGAAAGTTGTAGGCAACATAAGCAAGGATCAAGCTGGAGATGCAGCAGTGCTAGGAAAATGAAGCAGATAGGAAAACAGGGCAAGGGTTCTGAAAATTACATTGGAATTCTTAAACACAAAAGAAGGCTAGAACTATACACTCAACCAAAGAAGGGCAACTGAATGCTGAAATAGATGACTTAACTAAGATCAAAAGTCTGCTAATATAATATCTAGAAGTCCAGGATTTAATCCCAAACCTCTCATTATACCAGGGAGAGAGACATTCACAATTTGATGAGAAAGATAATCAACTAATATCAATATTGAGATGAATCAGATTTTAGTATTATGTGACAAGGATATTAAAACAGCCATAATAAAAATGTTTCATCAATCAATTATAAATTGATAGAAAATCTCAGAAAATAACAGTTTTTCAAAAAGAAACAAATGGGAGCTATAGAACTGAAAAGCACAATAACCACTACAAGAAAACATGCTGGATGTCTTAGCAGTGAAGTGGAAATGATGGTGGACAGAATCAGTGAACTTAAGAACCAGTCAAAAAAATCTGGTCAATACAGAAAAAAAGACAAAAATTAACAGACTCAAAAATCTGTTTGATTTTTGAGACAGTACAAAAGATCTAATATTCATGTCATTGGAGTTAAAAATGTAGAGAAATAATATGAAGCTGAAAAATTACTCAAATAAATAATTTGCTGCAAACTCCTCAAATATGTGATATACCAAGAAATGGAAAGAAGCTCACACAGAATAAAACCAAAGGATACTCACACCAAGACAAATTAGAGTTTAAATAGGAACACTTTCACACTGTTGGTGGGAGTGTAAATTAGTTCAACCATTGTGGAAGACAGTGTGGCGATTCCTCAAGGACCTAGAAATAGAAATTCCATTTGACCCAGCAATCTCATTACTGGGTATATATCCAAAGGATTATAAATCATTCTATTATAAGGACACATGTACACGAATGTTCACTGAAGCATTGTGTACAATAGCAAAGACTTGGAACCAACCCAAATGCCCATCGGTGATAGACTGTACAGGGAAAATGTGGCACATATACACCATGGAATATTATGCAGCCATAAAAAATGATGAGTTCGTGTCCTTTTTAGGGACATGGATGAACATGGAAACTATCATTCTCAGCAAACTGACACAAGAAAAGAAAATCAAAAAACACATGTTCTCACTCATAGGTGGGTATTGAACAACGAGAACACATGGACATGGGGAGGGGAGCATCACATACCGGAGTCTGTGGGGGGAACTAGGGGAGAGACAGTGGGGGATGGAGAGTAGGAGAGGGATAGCATGGGGAGAAATGTCAGATGTAGGTGATGGGGAGGAAGGCAGCAAACCACACTGCCATGTATGCACCTATGCAACAATCTTGCATGCTCATTACATGTACCCCAAAACCTAAAATGCAATAAACTATATATTAGAAAAAAAGAACACAATTGTAGAAAAAAAAAAAAAAAAAAAAAAAAAAAAAAAAAAAAAAAAAAAAAAAAAAAAAGCAAAAAAAAAAAAAAAAGTAAAAGATAAGAAATGGAAAGAAGTCATAAAAGCAAAGAGAAAAATGATGCCTTACCTAAAGAGAATACCGTTTTGAATGACAACAGATATCTAATCCAAAGCCACAAAGGCCTGAAGAAAGTAGCATAATATATTTCAGGTATTAAACAAAAGAACTGTCAACAGTGAATTCAATATTCAATGAAAACATCCTTTCAGAAGGAAGGGGAAATAAACACATTCTCAAAGCAAGTAAACTAAGATAATTTGTTCTCAGTAGATCTACCATTAAATCATAGCTAAAGGAAACCCTCTAAACAAAAAGAATATGTTAATAGATCAAAGAAAAGAAAAACAATGAGATGGGTAGAAACAGAGATTTATGCAATAGACTGTTACACCTTGAGTTTTATAGACCATATTTCTTTGCCTAATCATTAACACGATCTGATGTGGTGTTAATGAATCCAAAGGAAATAATTCAGAAGATTATACTTTAAAAATGGAGAGGAGAAAGAAACTTAACCAAGATGGACTATATTGCCTGAATAATCAACATGCTCCCAAGCCTAGATGGATTTATTAAGAAAATTACCAAAAATTTAAAGAAGAATTAACACAAATATTACACAATCTCTTTCAGGAAATAGAAAGGGAAGAAACATTTCCCAGCATATTTTATAAGGCCAGTATTGCCTTGATACCAAAGCCAGAAAAAGATAGTATAAAGCAAGAAAACAACAGACTGATCTCTCTCATAAATTTAAGAGTAAAAATCCTTAACAAAATATTATAAAATTAATGCAGCAATGTATAAAAATTACATGCATCGGTCATGTGGGGTTTATTCAAGATATGCAGGTTGGCTAAATATTCAAAAATCAAACCACATAATCCACCATATCAACAGAATATAGAAAAAATTATTTGCAATCATATCAATGATACAGAAAAAGCATTCAATAAAATCCCAAAACATTTATTATATAAACATGTAGGAATTTAGAATTAGAAAATACTTCCTCTACTACACAAAGAATATATACAAAAGCCCTACAACGAACACTGTATTTAATAATGGTAAGACTAAGATCCTCTTTTATCCTAAGGTCAGGAAAATGGCAAGGATGATTTCTCTTACCAGTAAGTCTTGTTCAACATAATACTGGACATTCTAACTAAAGAAATAAGGTAAGAAAATAAATTAAAATCATACACTCTGCAAATGACCTAGTATAAGGCTCACACCTCATGTGAAAACCCACAATAAATCAAAGGCTCAAATGTAATATAAAATCACACTTTTATAGGAAAAAACATTGAACAAAATCTTCAGGATATATATAAAAGAAGAGCTCTTACATTTAACCTCAAAATCATGATCCATCACAGAAAAAAAGAATACACTTGACTCTTTCGAAAATACAAACTATTGCTTTTCAACAGACTCTATTAGCAGGCCAAAGAGAGAAATTACCGATAGTGAGAAAATAATTGCAAAGCACACATCAAACAAAAGGCTTGTATGTAGAATATATAACAAACTCCCAAATCTCACAGTAAACAAATAAACAAACACATCCAATCAGAAAATGGGCAAAAGAAATAAACAGACCTTTTACTGAAAGCAACATACAGTTAATACATAAGAATTGAAGATGTTCAATATCATTAGCTATTGAGGAAATGTAAATTAAATCCATAATGCAATATCACTAAAGACCATTTAGAATAACTAATGTTAATAATGAATATGCTGATTAAGATGTAGAGAAACTGGATCATTCATGCCTTGTCGGTACAAATGTAAAACAAGACATCCACTCTTTAATCTGTCAGGATTTTTTTTTTAACTCCCCTCCCGCTTCAGGATTTTTTTAAACTTAGTGCACAAAGCAGCAATTATACTCAGGAGTATTTATCCCTGAGAGAAGAAAATTTTTGTTATTGTAGAAATCTGTACACAAATATTTATAATAAGTTGAAAGTTAAAACAAACCAAATGTCTTTCAGGGGTTAAACAAACTAAATGACCTATGTGATAGAATACTACTCAACAATAAAAAGAAATGTCACATTGATACATGCAACAACTTGAATAAACCTTGTGGAAACTATATAACCATAAAACATTTTAAAAATAAAATAATCATAGGGAAGAAATACATAGGGGTGGTTACCCTCTGTAAGGATTTATGTTTAGGGTAGCACTAGGGAGGCTTGTCCTAGCCAGTTTTGCGTCTTGATTGTTGTTGCTACATATAGCTACATGCATGACAAAGTTGCAAAGAACTCTCTATACATGTACACTCATGCACACATACAAATAAGTGCACAAATAACTTAGAAATCTGAATAAGCTTTGTAGGTTGTACAAATATGAATTTCATGGTGTATTATATTAATGCAAGATGTTATCACTGAGGGAGAAAGAATGGAGAGTATATGGGATCTCCTTGTATTTTAGCCAACTTTCTGTGGATATCTAATTATTTTATAATAAAAGGGTGAAGAAAATATGTTACATGTGCTGAGAATTTGCTCAGGAACTCAAGAAAGTTAAGGAAAACTAGTGTATTAGAAAAACTTTAATTGTATTAGTGGCCAAGACTGCTTTTCTTCACAATGCCTAAGTCTAAACAATAGATCAATTTAAGCATATATTTATAAACATGATTGAAAGTTTGACTTGCTTTGTAATCATAAGAGAGTTACATTTACTGAATAAAAGTAAGCACAGCTACATGAGTGGAATCAAATATTACATTAGCCATAGCCATCACACTATATTTTCTCTGGTGTTTCTTCTCTGGGAACAAAAGAAATAACATTAAGTCTATTCTCAATGTCTCTCAAAAGACTCCAAAATGGGTTTTCCTTGATCTGGTACTTAGATCTTGGTGGTGTATTCAAAATGAAGAAAACAAGTTTTGAGATATGTATTTTCTCCTTTTAAGGCTTTATATCAGAAACCCATCTAGGTATGAGACAGATTAGGTTTCACTGTCACATCCTTGCCTCTGGACATAATATTTCATGTAGAGGCAAAAACATATAATATTTCTCTTCTATTTAAAGAGTTTAACGATATATAAGGCAGACCTGTGCCCTCAAAGCTCAGTCTTGTCCATTTCAAAACCATATGTAAGTTTTGGATTGGAACAGTATTCCCTTAAATTTCCAAAAAGAATGTAAACAAGTCAATTTAGTATTATCAACTTTGGACAATGTCAGTCTGGAAGTAGAATATTCAAACAAGTACATTTTTCTTTTCATAACTGAACTTTTCTTTTAATTTTTCAGGAAAGTACAAAAAGATTATTATGATTCTTTGCTAAACAAAAATTCATTTACTTGTCTGAATAGATAAAATATGATTGCAATGTATTTGGCCAGATTTGGTCTACCAACTGCCTCCAGTTACAAAAAAAAAAAAAAATTAATCCCAGATTTATAACATTTTAAATTTTGATTTACCATTTGATCCAGCAGCCTCACTACTGGGAATCTACAGAGATGAAAAGAAGTCGTTATGTAAAAAAGACACTTGTATGTGCACGTCTAAAGTAGCACAATTCTCAATTGCAAAAATATGGAACCACCCCAAATGTCCATTGATCCAGTGAATAAAGAAAATATTATATATATATATATATATATATATACATATATATATATATATATATATATCTCACATTAGAATACCACTAAATAACACACTGAAATAAATGTTATATATGTGTGTGTGTGTGTGTGTGTGTGTGTGTGTGTGTATGTATCCAATGTAATACATATATTTATAATTATGACACTACTGGAATATCACATTGGAATAAATGTGATACACACACACACATCGTGGAATACTACTCAGCCATAAAAAGGAATGTAATAAGGGCATTTGCAGCAACCTGGATGGAGTTAGAAACAATTATTTTAAGTGCAGTAAGTCAGGATGGAAAACCAAACATCATTATGTTCTCAATTATGAGTGGGAGCTAAGCCACGAGGACACAAAGGCATAAGAATGATATAATGGAGTTTGGGTACTCAAGGAAAAAGGTGGGAGGGGGTGAGGGATAAAAATGTGTACATTGGGTAAGTAAACACTGCTCAGGTCATGGAGTCACCAAAATCTGAGAAATCACTGCCAAAGAACTTACCGAGGCAACCAAACACCACTTGTTCCCCAAAAACCTATTGAAACTTGTTAAGTTAAAATAAATAAAATATTTTTAAAATGAACCATTAAGATATTTCTATCTTATGATATGTGAAAAACATTAACTGAATTTGTGAAAATATTTTGCAACCAAATTTTGTCTTCTTACTATCACTTACTACTATCCAGAATTAAAGTTACCAAATAAAAGTTGATATCAAGAAGTAATTAAAAGCATTTAATTATCAAATTAAGAACCTAACCACAAATAGCTATTGAAAATTACAAATATTTCACATTTAATGTTATGTTACATTGAATATACACATTAATAGATAAAAATGAAATAATTTTAATATGAAGCTTAAAAGTGTTTTTCAAAAGTTTGTCAGTCCACAGCACTTATTTTAAAACCCACACTTCTCTGCTAAAATCTTATCTACAGGAACAAAACATAATAAACTGGATACTTCTCCCTCACTTGGATTAGGTTATTCATTGCCTTGGTTCAGTGGCAGTGATTGGCTATTTTAAGAATGAATCCGTTTATCTCATGTTCTCATAGACCAAATATATTTGATTTGGGGTGAATAGGCTTCAACTTCAGTGTCAGCTCCATTCAATTGGCTGTGGCAGACATGAGTACAGATTTGGGAAGAAATCCAAGACTCAGTGGAAAAGACTAGAAATGTCTTACAATTGTTTGAGACCCAGAGTGTCATAGCACATCAGGTAACTATTTTTTTCTTTGAGAGAGATACTTAAATTCTATAAACCTAAATGAGAATAAAAGCTTATATATCTTTTATTCTTCATCTTATAATTATTTTTCCAGTAGAAACCATATCACTAGAACAAGCAGAGCAACATTTAAAGGACTGTTATCTCACAAGCTTTACTATTTGTATTTTCTCTCATATTTTTTTCTCTAACAAATATGTAGATGAGTAATTAATTGACAGTATCTATTTGAAATAGGGCACTTTTAGCATTATCCTCAGGGATTTAGAAAGTGTTGGGCAGCAGTCCATCCAATTTGGAGCTTGTGTATGTTTCCCCAAAGAAACCTAAACGGAGTCAAGTGATACTCTAATGTCATAAAACTGAGTTAATTATGATACCTTATTTTATGGAGTATAGTACTCTGGGATTAACACATATGTCTCTTCTGGAACTATTAAGTTGATTGTATTTTAGGAAAATCTGGAAGCTTTACCTTAGAGTACACATTTGCCTCATAGGCTGCTCAGGGGTTTTCAACTATGTACATGGGGAGGAGGGAAGGTGTCAGCTGTTTGTTATCATTATTCTATTTTTCTTTTGTCTTCTCCCCATTTAGGGGGATCCAGATGGTTATAAATATTTAGGAATCTGAAGGCATTTCAAAAATATCAAATCTGTTACATTCTAAATACAAAATTAGCAAGTCACTAATTCGTAACTCACTTATTGCTTACTTGAACATCTAGAGCAACAGAAGTTACAAAGGTAAGTACTGTATCTGAAAGGATTCTTCCTAATCTTCCTATATAATCATCCTGATTATAGTTTTCCAATTTCAAATTTCAACAGAGGAAACCCTATCCTCATGACTCTACTTCCTAGGTTAGCGTGTGTTCCAAGCATCTGGTTAACTGATCCTTTCCTGTCTCTGTTGATCTGCTGTCAATCCAAAGGCAAATATATATAAGAAACACAAACACACATCAGGCCAGTACATTATGTGTCTTTCTTCTCAATACTATTAATTCATTACTATTAACACGTAAAATCTCTTTGATCATTTCCCAGAATAAATAAAGATATTAATACCCTAAGAAATAAAAATATTTTGCTGAAGTAACTTGTGAAATTATATTTCATTGCATTTTAAGCTGTTGGCATTTTCACAACACATAGAACATGCCACTATATAAACAAGCTAGTAATTCAATGCATATTCAAACTCCACATAATATATTTACTGATACGGGAGGTATCTAAGGGAAATATTCAGGAGAAATAAAGATTTGTCACATTAGTAAAATGTTATTATGCAGTTGTTCAATTGCTAGAACAATTTAGAGCTGCTGAAAGAGAAAATGGATAAATTTATAGAAACTTGACCATATGAATTCAGTCTCAATTATCTATTTTATTCATTGTACTTTTTTGACAAGGAAATGAGATTGGCAAACACATATTTACCTACACAATTATGGAAAGCAATTACTTGGGTTATATTTTGAGACTCAACTTCTAAGAAAACATTTGGCATAAGCTGCAGTGCTCAAAGTATCTATTTTTGGGTTCACAGGAGGAAAGAAATGAACAGTACTCACAGAGCATATTGAAACAACATACAATCTCAACTAGATCCTACAATCTAGAATGCCTGTGGTGAAAAACATATTCACAAATATTAATAAATTTTTCAAAATGAGGATATTGTTAAATGTAACAAAGATACAGGAAGTCTGTGTATAGAATCAATATTGAATATGTTAAGGCCAAATAATAAATGAGTTTAGTACTTACAAAGAAGATTTATTAATCAATTGAATAACTAGAATACTGTTTATAGTCTCTCTATTGTTTTCTGTTATGTTGACTGATGCAGTATATGGTAACAATGAGTAATCCTTAGAATTTCTCTGATTTGTTTATTATGCTGGCGTATATTTATTGTTATGCTTTGTTAATAGGCATTATTGGTAGGCAGAAAGTTCCATTTAAATAAAGTAAAAGATAAAATGATTAGAGTTTAAAAATAATTACAGAGAAGACTTAAAAACTAATGAATATCAAAGATATGTTTATCTGCCAGAAAAATAAATCAATTTTGCTGTTTATCTTTAGTGTTGACATAATGATATATAGCTTGTTTCCTGAAGTAGATTTAATGGTGTTGATTATTTTGTAGACTAGAACGCATCTCAGGAAATCAGTATATTGCTTTATGTCATTCTTCCATAGCATTTTGTCTTGAATTGGAACACTAAATTATAATCGAATTATGAGGTTGTTTTACTGCTTTAATTTCTTTCTGTGTGTTATCTGTATGGGGAGGGGAGTTAAATGCAAAAAGAAAAAAATAATTAAGCTACTTGAGTTTTAATTTTTTCTTGGAAAAGAAAAATATTTTCACAAAAAAAATTGAAGAGACTTTTGAAATTTTAAAAACTATTAAAATTATAACCATACAATTTAGATTTTTTTTTAGGAGACTGTAATTTATCATTTACAGAAGTTGATTCTACCATATCTTTGCATTCATTTCAGGACCTCATATATTTTCTGTACTTAGTAAATACTCTAAACATACCACTTAAATCTAGCATTTGGATCATCTATGGTTATGAATTGATATTGTCAACAATATATGCTGCTTTTCAAAAAGCTATTTCAAATCACTTTTATTGTTCATGATGATTTTTGTTAATATAATTGATTCAATTTTAGGAAAAGAAAAGGAGAAAGGCTAAAAGCAGTATCAAACTGTTTTTGTTTGGTTTAGCTTAGTAAATGTACAAATTAATAGTGTGAATAAAAGAGAAGCAACAGTTAAAATTTAAGAGGTAAAAAAGCATATTCAGTATGAAAATTGAGAAAAAACTACACATATCAATTCATATTGAAATATGGGGAATTTCTTATTGAGTACTACAGAATAATATCCCAAAATAGGCTGATGTATTTGGAAAATAGCCTAATGAAACTGCAGATAAAACTTTATAGAGAGTTATATGAAACACATCTTGATTAAAAAACATGTTGGAACATCAAAAATTACCAGGTGTGTTTATTTAAAGGAAGCATATAGACAAAAGAGACCAAAGTAACCAATCTGAACAGATGTCCGAAAAGTAAATTTAAAAACAAATACATACTTATTTTTCAGTATATATTCTTGTACATATTTTCAAATACAAACACACAGTTACACACACACACACACACACACACACACACACACACACACACACATTTCAAAATTGCATCAACCCAAACAAGAAGCACCTGTTATGAAAAATAATAATCTCAGGAAAAAAGATCTATCGGATTAAAGATATGACTACACAAGTGGAGTGAAGTGTAGGTGATAGTGAATGATACCATTTGGCTGTGTCTTCACCCAAATCTCACCTTGAATTTTAATAATCCCATGTGTCAAGGGAAGGATCACATGGTGATAATTAAAACACGGGGAATGTTTCTCCCATGCTGCTCTCATGATAATGAGTGAGTTCTCAGGGGACTTGATGGTGTCAGAAGGGACTTTTCCCCCTTTTGGCACTTCTCCTTCCTGCTGCCATATAAAGGACATGTTTGCTTCCCATTCTGCCATGAGTGTAAGTTTCCTGAGGCCTCCCCAGCCATGCGGAACTGTGAATTGATTAAATCTCTTTATAAATTACATAGTCTTGGGGATGTCTTTATTAGCAGTGTAAGAAAGACTAAAATAGTGAGCTAATGTGCTTATCATTTCACAATAGCATCTAAAATGATAGTAAAGAAAAAAGTAATAAGAATCAATAGCAGCAGTTCAACAGTAAAAGCAAAAAAAGAAGAAAAAAAAAACAAATGCAGTAAGAGTCGGTATTTTAACAATGGTATTCTGATAAAGGTAGTGAGATGATTAATTTGAATTTTATTCCCTTCTCTGTATGAACTTATTGTTACATGTAGTTGTATTGATTTTATACTATTTAAGGAATATAGACTAAGAGGATAGTTAAAAGTTAAGTGCAGCTCCTAATTTTAACTATAATAGAGTTCCCAGGCAAGCCTAAAAACAAAGGAAGTGGTAACACTTAAAATTATAGCACATATTGGATATTCCCAGTTGCTTAACAATTTAATGGAATATGTAGATAGACTGCAAAGTTAAAAAAAATAGAGTACAATGCAAGAAAAGTTAAGAATGAACAGAAAAAATAATAAGCTACAAATAACTACACATTCCCAAAGAATAACTGCCAGGCATAACAGGTGTTTAAACAGATTTGTGGATCCCTTCACCCAGTAATTAACTTGTTGACCGAGATGTTACTCTTACCAAGAAAATATACCAATTGAAAACACATACATTACAAGATATTTCATCATAAGCAACTAAATTTATAGGTAAAGTTTCATATATCCAAGTATAAATACACAGTTTAGTTTCCTTTAAATTATCAAACTATGAACATATGGAATAAGGGGCCACCTCAAAACAACATGATATTTTTAAAGTAATTAGTGGAAACTGATTTTGTAATATCTTTATTTAAATTACTCTGGCATAACTGTAGGAAACATATACTTTAAACAAGCAAAGTTTTATTCAAATCAAGGAAACAAGAAGACATCATTACAAATGGAGAATTTTATTCTGCAGTTGAAAGCCAATTCTATGTCTAACTTAGATACCAAATTGAAATTACCTTGGTTTACTCCTTCCACATTCTCTTACTAAGTAATTTCATTTATGCAGTGAAAAGTATATAGGTTCAATTTTAATCTTTTCTATCTGTCCATTCTCTGAATAATTTATTTGTGGGAGGAAAATCCAAAGATAACACTTTGATTACACTTCTTAGGCTAAAAGAGAAGGTCAAGATTGTTCCTAATCATCAACAGTTAGTGTTAAATATATTTATTACTGGTAAATTTTTTCATTACAGGGTGAGGCATACAAGATGGCCAAAAAACTGTCCTGAAATATTTAGTGATAATTTATATTCACTACTGATTGTTTCAGTTGTGAATATGAAGAAAACATTTCTTACCAAACTATTCTGCCTTTAAATTTTTTATCAAATAGTTAACAACATAGCTAACTCTAATTTAATATAATTACCACGTTCTAATTAGTATTGATATATTATATATTTTACTTCTTAAAATATTGTAGAATATTTGTGAAGTAAAATATATATGCTTTTAATTTATTTTTTTTCCACTGCATGATCACTGTATTAGAAAAATGTTAACCATTTGTTAACATTTTCAGTTGTCATGCATAATTCATATAAGAATCTCAAGAGCAGAAAACTGTGAACTAAGAGTACCTTAGTAAAATCCCAAGATGTAAAAGTTGATGTAAATCTATCTGGCTTATTTATAAACTTTATGTCTCCATTTAGCTATCTATAATTAGTTTTAACACCACTTAAATACATTCCAATAATTTCTGCCCTGGTAGGTGTTTGGAATATTCTGGGAAAAAAGAAAATCTGTTTCCTAGTTTACTAAAGTGCTGCAAAGTCCTTTTTGTACGTTTCACATCTCTAATCCCTTTCTCTGGCTATTTTAAGGAGAAATCAGCCCTGGGGCATCTGGAGAATCTGTTTTATTTCACTGAGCATGAACAAGAGAATCACTGATAATCATTTTGTACTTTTGTAGTGAATTCAAACATGTGGAAACATACACAAACACACAAACATGCATACATGTATATGTTTTATATATGTAATTATAATTTATATTTCATTATATATATAAATAACATATATAATATCTATAGGAGTAACATATCAGTTATATGTATCTGTGTGTCTATATGTGTTAGGTACACATAAGTGTGAATTTGACAATATCTACATAGCCTTTGAATAATCTTTTCTAAATTTTCAATTAAATGTACATTGCAGTCAGTATGACCAAAGTGTTTCTATTTAGATACACGGAGTTATTTTAGTTATTATTTATCACTTGGATATAAAATGTTGGGTACACTTAGAAATAAATTATCAATAAAACTCCAATAACCTAGTATTTGGTTGTGAGCTAAAAATATGTCTGCAATGTATTTAAGAGTAGACATTGGTCTTACTCATTGTTCAATTGAGAAGTTTTCCTTTGCTTCCATCATGTGTTGTAATTATGTCCTGATGTACAATAGACTATTTTTGGAGTTGAAGGATCCTGCATAGAAAATAACATATATACGTTTTTACTAAAGAGCTATTTTCTACAAAAACGTAATTTGTAGATAACTGAAAAAGATAAAAAATCTTATCGATAATTTTGATGCCAAAATATCACATTGATGAGTGCCTTTTCTGACCAAGTATAATAGAAACAGCTGACCCTTTTTGAAATAAGTTTTCTTTTCTTCTTTCTTGGCTCAGAAACAGACTAACATTTTCATCTCCTTTGCATTTGGGGATGAATTTATGATGGCTGGCCTGGCCATTACATTTTCCAAAGGATCTCATTGTTTTTCCCCTTTGGCAAAGTAGAGAGTGATATCCAATGTGAATGAAGCCATATGCTGACAATGGTAGAGCTTCAGGCATCCTGAATCCCTAAAAGCCTGGAGTAGAACAAACATCTTTAACCATTAACCTAAGCCATCTTAGGATGCCCAATAACAAAACAAACAAACAAACATATAAACTTGTATTATATCCACCTTAGACTGTTGGAGTTTATTTCTTTTTCTTTCTTTCATTCTTTTTAAAAATTATACTTTAAATTCTGAAGCACATGAGCAGATCTTGCATGATTGTTACATAGACATACACATGCCATGGTGGTTTGCTGCCTCCATCCTCCTGTCACCTACATTAGGTATTTCTCCTGATGTTATCCCTCCCCAACGTCCCCACCCCCTGCTATCACTCCTCTAGCTCTCCTATCCCCCAATGGACCCTGGTGTGTGATGTTCCCCTCCCTGTGTCCATGTGATCTCATTGTTCAATACCCACTTATGAATGAGAATATACAGTGCTGGGTTTTCTGTTCTTGTGTCAGTTTGCTGAGAATGATGATTTCCAGATTCATCCATGTCCCTGCAAAGGACATGAACTCATCCTTTTTTACGGCTGCATAGTATTCCATGGTGTATATATTCCACATTTTCTTCATCCAGTCTTATCCTTGATGGGTATTTGGGTTGGTTCCAGGTCTTTGCTATTGTAAACAGTGCTGCAATGAACATACATGTACATGTGTCTTTATAATATAATGATTTATAATCCTTTGGGTATATACGCAGTAATGGGACTGCTGGGTCAAATGGTATTTCTATTTCTAGATCCTTGAGGAATCACCGCACTGTCTTCCACAATGGTTGCACTAATTTATACTCCCACCAACAGTTTAAAAGCATTTCTATTTCTCCACATCCTCTCCAGCATCTGTTGTCTCCAGATTTTTTAATGGTTGCCATTCTAACTGGCATAAGATGGTATCTCAATGTGGTTTTGATTTGCATTTCTCTAATGACCAGTGATAATGAGCATTTTTTCATATGTTTGTTAGCTGCAAAAATGTCTTCTTTTGAAAAGTGCCTGTTAATATGCTTGCTGACTTTTTGATGGGGTTGTTGTTTTCTTGTAAATTTGTTTTAGTTCTTTGTAGATTCTGGATATTAGCCCTTTGTCAGAAGGGAAGATTGCAAAGATTTTCCCCCATTCTGTTGGTTGCTGGTTCACTCTAATGACTGTTTATTTTGCTGTGCAGAAGCTCTTAAGTTTAATGAGATTCCTCCATTTGTCCATTTTGGCTTTTGTTGCCATTGCTTCTGGTGTTTTAGTCATGAATTCCTTGCCTATGCGTTATGTCCTGAATGGTATTGCCTAGGTTGTCTTCTAGGATTTTTGTGGTGTTATGTCTTATGTTTAAATCTTTGATCCATCCGGAGTTAAGTTTTGTATAAGGTGAACCCAGGAGGCGGAGGTTGCGGTGAGCCGAGATCGCGCCATTGCACTCCAGCCTGGGCAACAAGAGCGAAACTCTGTCTAAAAAAAAAAAAAAAAGAAAGGGGTCCAGGTTCTGCTTTCTGCACATGGTTAGCTGGTTTTCCCAATGCCATTTATTAAATAGGGAATCCTTTCCTCATTGCTTGTTTCTGTCGTTTGTCAAAGATCAGATGGTTGTAGACGTGTGTGGGGGGCATTGCTTCTGAGGCCTCTGTTTTCTTCCATTAGTCTCTATCTCTGCTTTGGTACCAGTACCATGCTCTTCTGATTACTGTAGCCTTATAGTATAGTTTGAAGTCAGGTAGTGTGATGCCTCCAGCTTTGTTTTTTTTGTTTTTTTTTTGTTTTTTTTTTCCTCAGGATTGTCTTGGCTATGCTGGTTCTTTTTTGGTTGCATATGAAGTTTATGGTGCTTTTTTCCAGGTCTGTGAAGAAGATCAATAGTAGCTTGATGGGGATAGCATTGAATCTATCAATTACTTTGGGCAGTGTGGCCATTTTCACAATATTGATTCTTCCTAACCATGAACATGAGATGTTTTTCCATCTGTTTGTGTCCTCTTATTTATTTATTTATTTTTTTTTTGAGACGGAGTTTCGCTCTTGTTACCCAGGCTGGAGTGCAATGGCGCGATCTCGGCTCACCGCAACCTCCGCCTCCTGGGTTCAGGCAATTCTCCTGCCTCAGCCTCCTGAGTCGCTGGGATTACAGGCACACGCCACCATGCCCAGCTAATTTTTTGTATTTTTAGTAGAGACGGGGTTTCACCATGTTGACCAGGATGGTCTCGATCCCTTGACCTCGTGATCCACCCGCCTCGGCCTCCCAAAGTGCTGGGATTACAGGCTTGAGCCACCGCGCCCGGCTGTTTGTGTCCTCTTATTTCCTTGAGCTGTGGTTTGTAGTTCTACTTGAAGAGGTCCTTCACATCCTTTGTTAGTTGTACTCCTAGATATTTTATTTTCTTTGTAGCAATTGTGAATGGGAGTTTTCTCATGATTTGGGTCTCTGTTTGTCTGTTATTTGTGTTTAGAAATGCTTGTGATTTTTGCATATTGATTTTGTATCTTGAGACTTTGCTGAAGTTGCTTATCAACTTAAGGAGATTTGGGACTGAAATGATGGGGTCTTCTAAATATACAGTCATGTCGTCTACAAATAGAGACAATTTGACATCCTCTTTTCCTAATTGTATACCTTTATTTCTTTTTCTTGCCTGATTACTCTGTCTAGAACTTCCAGTATTATGTTGAATAGGAGTGGTGAGAGAGGGCATCCTTGGCTACGGCCAGTTTTCAAAGGGAATGCTTCCACTTTTTGCACATTCAGTAGATATTGGCTGTGGGTTTGTCATAGATAGCTTTTATTATTTTGAGATATGTTCCATGGATACCTAGTTTATTGAGAGCTTTTAGCATAAAGGGCTGTTGAATTTTCTCTAAGACCTTCTCTGCATCTTACTGAGATAATCATGTGTTTTTCCTCTTTGGTTCTGTTTCTGTGATGGATTATGTTTATAGATTTGTGTACGTTGAACCAGACTTGCATCCCTGGGATGAAGCCTACTTGATTGTGATGGATAATCTTTCTGATGTATTGTTGCATTCGGTTTGCCAGTATTTTATAGAAGACTTTTGTATCAGTGTTCATCATGGATATTGACCTGAAATCTTCTATTTATTTGTTTCTCTGTCCGGTTTTGGTATCAGGAAGATGTTGGTCTTGTAAAATGGGTTATTTCTTATACTATATGAAGAAACTCAATAGGATGATCTTTCCCCACCAAAAAATAATAATAAATAAAAAAATAAGGAGGAGAAGCTAAAAGATGGTAGTTAATAAGTTAATACGCCTAGGATTCATCAACTGCCATAAAGGTCCTTATGAACTGTCATCAAGGTTACTCTGTGAACTATAAATGACCTGTTGCCAGGGGCCAGGTGTTCATACCCTTAGTACTTTGCACACGACAGGAATTTGGTAGGCACTAAGCAATATTGGCTGAGTGAATAAATATAAAATAAAACATGTAAAAGAGGAGAAGTCAGGTAAAGTAGTTTCTATATGATACTAAGAGCCTGTTAGTGTCACCCTGTGAAGCTTCAGTTAACTGACACTCATCATTTCATTTCCATATCCTGGAATATGTTTGAATCAGTTTGGGTAAGTTTGGAAATTCTGGAGTAACAAATGGGACATGAGCACATGTGTGATGTTCTTTGTTGCATCTCAGTCTGTGGCTCTATCTTATGGAAAATGTTTGGACTTCCAGAACAGTGTGATGTGGCATCACTTCATTGGGTCATTGGTGACAGTGGCCTTGAAAAAAACTGCTGATCATTCTGCTATGATCCTCACTGCCATAATGTCTTCTGCACTATTAAATAATTTACTCTTGTTTGATTAACTTAACAATGTCTGTATCGAGTCTTTCTGTTATTCTGAAACAATGGCAATTTTTTTTTCAATATAGCAGTCATAAAGGAGAAACAAAGAAATATATTTATAAAATGGAAAAGGACGAGGCAAAAAAGGATGAAGGGAGAGAGGAGTAAATGAGAAGGAAAGTAGAAAAAAAATTGAAGATGAGAAGGGAGACAGAGAGTCCTGAAAGCAGGAATTTTTTTTCCTGGGGTTAATATTCACACATCTTTGTCACCTTGTGTGTGTATAATTGTAGGTGAGTGTGTATAAAACTAAGTATTAAGTATCTTTATTTATTTAAAAATATTATTTAAGATATCATTAAATATAAACTCAGGAGTTATGTTAATATATATATATATAGTTATGGGAATTTTTAAAAAATACAAATAAGAGTAGCAATATCAAAATAGTTTTTAAAAATATGTTATAAACATAGTTGTAATTATACTGTATTTAAAATTTGTATTCTTTTCCCACTTTTTCAGTCCTTTCCACGTTTAGTTCCAAGAAAACTTATTTTGTGACTTCTGCCTATAACATTCTACCTGCCATTTATTTAATAATGTTCAATTTTTAAATTTGGATTATCTATAGTGTTTTGTTATTATAAACACAGGTGGTATATATTTTGCATATTGAGGGCTATGTCGTGGAGATAGATTTCCAGAAGGGGAAGTGACAAGCAAAAGGATTTACAGTCATGCATCTTTTAATGATAGGAATGTGTTCTGAGAAATGCATCCTTCAGTGATTTTATTCTTGTGTACACATCACAAAGTGGGCGTACACAGACCTAGAGGGTTTAGCCTACTACACACCTAGGCTATAAGACGTAGCTGATGGCTCCTAGGCTACAAGCCTGCACAGCATGTACAGGTGGACAATTGTAATACAATGATAAGTATCTGTGTATCTGAACATTTTAAAAGATTCAGTAAAAATACAGTAAAAAAGATTTAAAATGATGCACCTGTATAGGATACCATAAAGGAAGCTTGTAGGGCTAAACATTGCTCTGAGTGAGTCAATGAGTGAGCGATGAGTAAATGTGAAGACCTATGACATTACACTACTGTAGTCTTTATAAACACTGGATACTTAGGCTACACTCAATTTATAAAAATATATTATTTTTTTTTTTGAGACAGAGTCTTGCTCTGTTTCCCAGGCTGGAGTGCAGTGACACAATCTTGGTTCACTGCAACCTCCACCTCCCAGGTTCAAGCGATTCTCCTGTATCAGCCTCCTGAGTAGCTGGGATTACAGGTGTGCACCACCATGCCCAGCTAACTTTTGCATTTGTAGGAGAGACAGGGTTTCACCATGTTAGTCGGGCTTGTTGTGTACTCCTGACCTCAGGTGATCCCTCTGCCTTGGCCTCCAAAAGTGCTGGGATTACAGGCATGAGCCACCTCTCCAGGCCAAAATATTTTCTTTCTTTAACAATGAATTAATTTCAGCTTAGTATAAGTTTTTGCTTTATCAACCTTTTAATTATTTTAGAATGTCTGAGTGCTTTAAATAACAATGAGCTAAAACACAATCACATTGTATAGCTGCATAAAATATTTTCTTTCTTTCTTTTTTTTTTTTTTAGGAGTACTCAGTATTTTATTTCAAAGGCTTGCTTTAAACAGCCTTTCTTTTTAATATTATTATTATTGTATTTTATGTTCTGGGTTACAAGTGCAGATCTTACAGGATTGTTGCATAGGTACACACATACCAGGGCGGTTTGCTGCCTCCATCACCCCGTCACCTACATCAGGCACTTCTCCCAGTGTCATCCCTCCCCAACCTCCCCACCCTCCACTGTCCCTCCCCTAGCTCCCCACCCCACAACAGACCCCAGTGTGTGATGTTCCCCTCCCTGTGCCCATATGTTCTCATTGTTCAACACCCACCTATGAGTGAGAATATGTGGTGTTTGGTTTTCTGTTCTTGTGTCAGTTTGCTGAGAATGATGGTTTCCAGATTCATCCATATCCCTACAAAGAACAAGCTCTTTTCTATTTTTCATTTGTTTTTTACTTTTAAACATTTTTGTTAAGAACAAAGACACTGGCCGGGCACGGTGGCTCACGCCTGTAATCCCAGCACTTTGGGAGGCTGAGGCGGGTGGATCACGAGGTCAAGAGATCGAGACCATCCTGGTCAACAGGGTGAAACCCCGTCTCTACTAAAACTACAAAACATTAGCTGGGCATGGTGGCGCGTGCCTGTAATCCCAGCTACCCAGGAGGCTGAGGCAGGAGAATTACCTGAACCCAGGAGGCGGAGGTTGCGGTGAGCCGAGATCGCGTCATTGCACTCCAGCCTGGGTAACAAGAGCGAAACTCCGTCTCAAAAAAAAAAAGAACAAAGACACTAACATGCACATCAGGCCTATGCTAGGTCACAATAATCAATATCATTATTTGCCACCTCCACATCTTGTCCCATTAAAAGGTCTTCAGGGTCAATAACACATGGAACTGTCATCTCCTATGATAACAGTGTCTCCTGGAATACCTCCTGAAGGACCTGCCTGGGGATGTTTACCTCATATATTTATACACACACACACACACACACATACATGTATATAAACACTGTATATAAAATAACAAAAAGTATATCACAGTAAATACATAACCCATAGTTATGTATACATAGCATAGTCATTTCTTATCAAGTGTTATGCAGTATACATAATTGCATATGCTATATGCTATGCTTTTACATGACTGAGAGTACAGGAGGTTTGTTTATACCAGCATCATCAAAACGTGAGTAACGCATTGTGCTATGTTGTTACAATGGCTGTGATGTTACTAGGTGATATGAATTTTTCAATTACATTATAATCTTATGGGACCACTGTAATATGTGAGTTTGTTAACTTCACAAGTTAGAGAATAAATTCCAAAAAGCAAAAAATAAAAGAAATAAAAAATTAGAGAATTCATTTCCCTTAAGAATATTTGATACATTTAGTATAAAATTTTAGATTTTATAACATTATCTTTTATTTTTCAAAAAAAAATCTTAAGAAGGTTGGGTACAGTGGCTCATGCCTGTAATCCTAGCACTTTGGGAGGCTGAGGAGAGCAGACCATTGAGATCAGGAATTCAAACGCAGCCTGGTCAACATGGTGCAACCCTGTCTCTACTGAAAATACAAAAATTTTGCTGGACGTGGTGGCAGGTGCTTATAATCCCAGTTACTTGGGAGGCCGAGGCAAGAGAATCACCTGGGAGGTGGAGGTTGCAATGAGCCTAGATTGTACCACTGTACTCCAGCCTGGACAAGACACCATCTCAAAAAAACAAAAAAGAAATTTAGGAGATTTTATGGAATGCTTAAGTCTCAGAGAATATTAAAGTATTCGCAATGCATAATTCATTTAAGAAGATATAACATCCCATCTAATTTACCAAGGCAGGAAAGACATTATTGAGCTTGCTATTCTTTTTCTTGTGACTCATTGACCCTATAACCTGACAAAACAACTCAGTGTGTTTTCTTTGTATTTGATTTTTTAAATGTATTTTCTTATTTCTAGTTTATAATTGATCCATAATCATTGCTAACAAGAGATCTGACAAGAAAAACAAAAACCAAAATAAGAACATCAAGTCTCAATACGCATAGCCCACAAATATAAGCTAATGTCTATGCACCCATTCATTCACTGAACTCACATAGTTCTTCATATGCAATTATAATTTTACAGTATTTCCATTCATAAAGGTTTAAACAAGTTCTTAAGCAGTTTTTATTCCTATCCAACTGTTTTTTTTTTTTTTTTGAGGTATTAAAACTACGATGCAGTTGGAAGGTAATAATAGTGATATGAAATATGTATTATTTTGTTTTCACATTGCTATAAGGAACTGCCCAAGACTAGATAATCAGTATAGTTTGGCTGTGTCCCTACCCAAATCTCATCTTGAAGTGCAGTTCCCATAATTCCCACTTGTCATGGGAATGACCTGGTGGGAGATAATTGACTCATGGGGATGTTTATATTTATGATGCTATTTCATGATAGTGAGTAAGTTCTCATGAGATCTGAGGGCTTTTCCCCCTTTTGTTTGGGTCTTATTCTGCTCTCTCCAGCTGCCATTTAAAGAAGGACATGTTTGCTTCCTCTTTAGCCATGATTATAAGTATTCTGAGGCTTCCCCAGCCATGCTAAACTGTGAGTCAGTTAAATCTCTTTCCTTTATAAATTACCCAGTCTCAGGTATGTCTTCATTAGCAGCATGAGAATGGATTAATAAAGTAATTTATAAAGAAGTGAGGTTTAATTGACTCACAGTTCTGCATGGCTGGAGAGGCCTCAAGAAACTTAACAATCATGATGGAAAGAGAAGAAGGCATCTTCTTCACAAGGTGTCCGGATTGAGAGACAGAAAAGAGCAGCATAGCACAAGGCATTACTCACATTTTGGTGAGCTAACTCACTATCAACAGACCAGTATAAGAAAGTATCCCCATGATCCAAGCACCTCTTACCAGGTCCCTACCTCGACATGTGGGGATTACATGGGAATTACAGCTGGAGATGAGATTTGAGTGGGGACACAGCCAAAAACCATATCAAAAGACAAAGGCAAAACCTAAAACAGATTTTTCAAATGTTTATGAAGTTTATCATTTGATTTAAAAATTTGAAAAATAGAACATTATATAAAAGTGAGGACGTATCAGATGTATGTTGTTTCATAATATATTCAGCTACATGAGTTGTTAATGACTGCAAAAATTTGGTTTGTCATGTAGACAAGTTGCAAAGAATCTGAAGGCTGGGTACAATGGCTCATTCCTGTAATCCCAGTACTTTGGTTGGCCAAGGTGGAAGGATAATTTGAGCTCAGGATTTCAAGACCAGCTTGGGCAACATAATGAGACCCTGTCTCTACAGAAAAAAAAAAAAAAAAGAATTTTCTGAGTT
The DNA here is from genome assembly GCF_001604975.1 of Cebus imitator. Lineage (NCBI taxonomy): Eukaryota > Metazoa > Chordata > Mammalia > Primates > Cebidae > Cebus > Cebus imitator. The sequence goes on along the minus strand of NW_016107350.1, from coordinate 4,205,121 downwards.
TGGTGGTGTGTGCCTGTAGTCTCAGCTACTTGAAGGGCTGCGGTAGGGAGACTGCTTGAGCCTGGGATAGTTTCAGCTACATGAGAGGCTGAAGTGGGATGACTGCTTGAACATGGGAGGTTGAGGCAGCAGTGAGTGGGATTGTGACACTATACTCCATCCTGGATGACAGAGCAAGAACCTATCTCAAAATAAATTAAAAGAAAAGACCTTGAATGCAAATTTTGAAGTATAATATGGAACTGTGTATTTAGAACCTGAAAAAGTTTATACATTTTAGGTAATTCTGTTACAGAAATTAAACTAAGAAAAATCAGAATTGCAAAATAGTCTGAACAAAATGACCATAGCAATGTTGGTAGTAGCAATAGAAATAAACTAAAGAGCCAAACATAATGGTTTGATGAATAAATTTTGATATATCCATTAAGGTTATAAAGGCTTTAAATAGCATGTTGAAATACTTAAGGTTATTAAAACATTAAATGATGTATTATTTGGTGCAAAGTTTGTTCAAAATCCACATATATGCCATATGTACCATAATAAAATAATTGTACTTATACAGTGTATGCCGTTTATTTACCAAAGTGTTTGTGGAGATAATCTGTGAGTGGGGAGATTGTAGGGTATCTTTATTTTGGAGTTTATATGCTTTCTATACCCTCATTTTAAACAGTATATCTATCTTACTTTATGAAGAATGAAATAAAAAATGAACAATGCAAATATAACAATACTATAAGCTATTTCATAAAAACACAAGTTTCAATCCTCTGGAAATTTATAATAAACAGTAAGTCTTATGTGAATATAAGTGAGTAAATGTAGTCATATGTGTAAGAATAAAATGAGACCTACATAGAACGGATTTACTTCACAATTCTGACAAACAAGAAAAACTCTAAATCTGAACTTTGCTATATTCAATGTTATAAATGGCTTGATTACTTTATATACGCTATATCTGATTTTACTGTATGTTTAATATATGAAAACATACTCTCCTGACATAGAAAATCAGAAGCAGATAATTACAGGTTTAATAGATAGCATTATATGTTAGCAAAATATCTATCTATTAAAGTTGAATCGGTGTGCTAGAATTATAGGGATGATTTCTTAGATCTTGTTTATTCTGATAATTAGTGGGGAAAATACAAAAACTATACAATATGTCAACAGTTTCACTGTCCTGTAAGCTACATTTGTCCATAAGGTTAAATTTAAGGAGGAGAAGGGGAGAGGGAGGCAGGTAGAAAGAGATAGGTATGAGGTACTTGTGGGGATAGAAGTGCTACTAGACAGAGAATATAATTTCTTAGTGTATTGTCCCATCATGTCAATAAACAGCTACATCTATCCCAGCAACACTTCCATGACAGAGAAGGTATGCACACAGTATAACAGAACACACATTTTTTTTTCTTTTTCTACAATGAAAACAACATGTACTAAATACCAACAGATGGTATGTGGCTTTCATTAGAAAAAGGGCTTTCAGGAAAGAAAACAAATTAATTTTGTTGTGTGAGTCTGAACTTTGTACGACACATACTAATTTGATTCATATATAAAAATCATATATATTCATATATATAATTTGTTTAAAAGAATGAAAAAAAGGCAACAGAAAGATCATTTGGGAAACCTGGTTTATCAGTAGAGTTTATTGGTCATTAAAACATACTATATGCTGATTTCTGGACAGCAGTTCTGTTCAGATTATTTAATTCAATTATGATGAGATTAAAAATAATATATCCAATAATGTTCTTGCTCAGAGAGAAAAACATGTGACAATTTCATGGATATTAGTTAGGCTTCTAATCTTTAATCACTAAAAGTATGAATGCCTGAGAGAAGATTAAGAGCTCATAAATCTGGATAAGAAAGAGAAAAGTCTATCAACACTTTAATGTTACATCAGCTATCCACATAATTGTCTATTCCAATTAGATGTTATGGATTTGTTATTTTCTTCTATATCCAATACCAGAAGCATGGAGATGATATATTTAGCAAATCACCATATCAATCACATGGTATAAAGAAAGTAGCAAAATTGCTAAATAATTACATAGAAAAAACAATTCTTTTTCTTAATAAAGGGATTCTAGATGTAGAAAACTTTACTGATGGAAATTAGCTCAAATCCTGTTTTTCTTGGAGCAGATTTTCTTTCCAATAGTAAACTGCTAGTTATTATTTTCAAGAGTTATATGCATGCTTATTCACCTACAATAAATAATGAAGTCATAGATAAAGCATTTCACTTAACAATACTGATTAGCTCTTTTAAAGTCATTTCAGAATATTCTCATATTTTGAGAGTTTATTTTAAAAAAAACATAATAAAAGATGGCTATGTAACAAAAATTACAGTTATGTTGAATATATATTATTGTTAATGTAAAATATTAGTGAAAAAATGTACTAACACCAAACCAATTGATTAAAATTTATAGTACATCCAGACAATATATTTGCAACAAGACCAAGTCTAAGTGACATAAAAAAGAAAATAATAATTTCATGTTTTTTCTGAAGCAGTATAAACTATACTTAGGTTTAAAGGAAACAAAGGTTAAAAAAAAAACTGTAATAAAGGAAAGTGAGAATAAATGCTATAAAAGCTATTGTAAACTAAATAGGAGGTATTAAAGATATTGATGTGATAGTTACTTGATAAAGACATTTGCATCTAAATGATACATTAATTACAAAAAAAATTTAAATGGAAAGATATTAGAGGAGAAATATTCAATATTATTTTAGACTTTTGACCTTAAAGAAAGCATGGTGATGCCAATATTATAATTAGAAAAACATAGAAGATTATTTCAACTAAGAATGGAAATGATGATGAAACCTGTTTTACTGGGTGCCTTCTGTGTGATTCACACTGTGCTCTGTTCTAGAATCATAAAATTTTCATTCTTTTAGTTTGAGTTGTACACATTGTACAGATAGAAAATTATATAACTTGCCTGTGGTGATGTAAATCTTAACGTTACCAAGCTTCAAAACAGCTTGTGACTAATTCTAATGTTCATACTTACATAAAATCCTGTTGGTCTCAGAAAAATAAAAGAAGGCACGCATTTTCATCTACATCATAAGGAACAATGATACTTTTTGATCACAAAAGAAGCTGTCCTAAAGAGTTTATAAATTAACGCTTTAGTAGAGTAATATAAACATTTAAAAATCTAAGAATATTGTATATCCAATAAGTCTGAGGGATAGAACAGGATAACATAGTGGAGAAGCTCTGCTCATTGGTGGCAATAAAGGACCAGATTAGAGGTTAAAGGACAGAGCTAGATACATGGAGCTATAAAATTACATGAGTGATAACCATGAAAGTTGATGAGCTGAATAGGGGAGTGAGAAACAAGTCAATAGAGAACCATTGCGAAACACCTACAGCTCCAGTGCAGCAAGAATAAAAAAGGCTAAGAATGAAACAGACAGAAAGGAGCAAATTCATCAATGAATAAATTATAATAAATTACAGTATTAATATATATTATAAATATATATAATAAAAATATAAACATAAATGAAATAAGTATTTTCCTAAAATTTACTGATACTGCTATGGTACACTCCTCTTCATATTTATAATTTGTTAATAATAAATGTTATGCATTTCCATATTTGAAATAAAATTTAGCAGTGAGAGGATGTCCTTATCTTCAATATATATTTAAGCATGTTATACTTTTGCAGAACTATTTTTCATTTAAGATAACAAGTGAAAAATCAAAAATTTAAAATATAATCAAGTAAATTTGTATATTATATAGGAAACTCCTTAAGTTGTTATCCTAAGGTTTTGAAGGTATTACTATATTACATTTTCTTTTAAAAGGCTATGTAGTGTTGTGGGTAAATGGATGCCAACTATAAAACACCTAAATGAATAAATATTTAAATGCTAACTTCATGAGGCTCATGGGAATACAGTTCATAAGATTTTTTGAAAATCCTTGACAGAAAAATAATTATTAAGGCATTTATTTATACTGAAAAATAATATTTAATCTTTGAGATTAAATATTATTTTAAAAGTAATATTTAATCTTTGAGATTAAATATTATTTTAAATAATATTTAATTTGTCATACAAGACAAATTTGGGTGTTTTAAATTATAATGAAAAGAGAAAAAATTAGAATTTTAGTGAAGACTAACTTGTTGACATATGCAGATAATACAGAAAACTTTTAAAAAACAAACAGTGAAGGATATTTCCATTGGAGATGGAGTGATTCGATTTTACAAGAAAACAAAATAAAGTATGTGCAATGATTCTGTATTTCTTCTCTAACTGCTGGAGCATAAGTCATTCTTATTTTTAGATTTTATTCTATAGGAAATATATTTTTAACATGATGCCTTAAAAATAGCCCATTTTAAAGCAAATTAATACATTTTAACCCTAAGTAGAGCAAAACATGTTTATTGATAGAATGCTAGTCTATCAGAAAAATATGAAGTAAAATTCTGAACATTCAGGGTATATAACAGAACTGGTTACCAGTTTGCTTGTTCTCAAGTAAATATCATAAAAATAACATTTTTCCAGTATAAAAAAATCATTAAAATATAATCACTCAAAAATGACTTGTAGCCGGGCGCGGTGGCTCACGCCTGTAATCCTAGCACTTTGGAAGGCCGAGGCGGGTGGATCACAAGGTCAAGAAATCAAGACCATCCTGGTGAACATGGTGAAACCCCGTCTCTACTAAAAATACAAAACATTAGCTGGGCATGGTTGCACGTGCCTGTAATCCCAGCTACTCAGGAGGTTGAGGCAGGAGAATTGCCTGAACCCACGAGGCGGAGGTTGCGGTGAGCCGAGATCGCGCCATTGCACTACAGCCTGGGTAACAAGAGCGAAACTCCATCTCAAAAAAAAAAAAAAAATGACTTGTAATTTCATTTGTTCAAGAGCTAGTGTATAGGGTTGAATTCACACACATCACTTATAAATCTAATCAGCAAAAAGTCCAAGAAAGGTTTCGTTAGAAGCAAAGTTTAAAATGTATTACTAGAGCTTCACATACTCATTTGATTTATATATAGAAAGATAATATTTTTAAAAGAGTTAAATAAAGGAAACAGATCATTTGTGAAACTTGGCACATCAGTGGAGGTTATGGGTCATTAAAACATGCTATGAAACATACTATATCAAAGCCAAATATCGCATGTTTTTCACTTACTAATGGGAGCTAAATAATGAGAACATATGGGCACATAAAAGAGACCACCACACACTGGTACTTTTCAGAGGGTAAAGGGTGGGAGGAAGAGGATGATCAGGAAAAATAACTAATTGGTACTAGGCCTATTGCCTGGGTGATGAAATAATCGGTAAAACAAACCTCCATGACACAAGTTTACCTATGTAACAAACCTGAACTTGTACCTCTGAACTTAAAGGTTAAAAAAATAGAGAGTGAGAAAGAAATGTTAATCGAAGTGATCGGCCAAATGGTGCAACAATTTGGCTTCACCCTCCGGGTCTCCATTATGCCAGTAAGAACTACATATAAAGGGAAATCTATTCAAGTTTGAAAAAAACACAAAGGTGATTTCTGAGATCTAAACTACCATTCTTTGGTAGTTAATAACTATATTTGTACTAAGTACACAAGGATGATACAAAGAAACGGTGATATTCTTCTTTTGTCTCAATGGTGGCACTATCTTTAAATGGCATTTGGAGCCTGATTCATGTTTTAAATCTGATGAATGAAATAAATGAGCTTGTTTATTTTTAGCATAGCTTTTGTTTTTCTCATTTATATGTTACCCTCACAAGTTGCAAAGCAAAACTTGTTTCCTTAGTGTCTTGAAATATACTTTGTATATTGTATTTATATTGCATCTTATCATTCTAGTAGCAAAACTATTAAAGTAAATCAAAAATGTTAACTAAATGTCAAAAATTAGTAGGTATATAAATTCAGAAAGCTTTTCAATTTTCTATCATTGGAAGTCTGCATCAAAAGGGTAAAAGTTGTTTTCAAATAGTTAGAAAAATAAAGATGTTGCATTATAAATAAAGCAAAAGTGGCAAATTAAAACAATTGATTACTCCAGTTTAAGAGCATAAATGTTCACTGCATAATTCTTTCAAATTTTACTGTAGTTTTTAAAGATTAAAAATATAGTTTAGGGAATAACACAATGAGATATCACTACATACCTGCCAGAATGATTAAAATGAACAAGACTGACAATAAGAGTTTATCTCATATAATGGTATAAGGGCATAAATTAGTGGAACCACTTTGGAATATGATTTATCTTTATCTGTTAAAACTGAATTTATACATACTTTATAACAATTCTACTTACAATATATACCCAACAAAAAGGCACACATATGTTCTCCAAAAGTCAAATACGAGAATGTTGATAATTGTATTATTTGTAATAGTTTCTAATAAAAATAATAAATAGAATAGTAGTACTAGTAAACAGTAAATAGTATAGTAAATATACCATAAATTATCCATTCTACTACTGAAAGGTTTTGTGCCATTTCTGTTATTAACTATTTCAAGTAATAGTCAATGATATTCATTAATAATATAGTTAATAGTTAATAACAGAAATGGCACAAAAGCCCTTCAACAGTAGAACAAATAACTTGTGGTATATTTATACAATGGAATAATCTACAGCAATGAAAATGCATAAACAACTGATTCATTCCATAAAATAGGTGCTTTTAACAAAAGTAAGATTAAAAAGCTAAACACAATGGAAAAATACTGTATATTCTGTTTATATTAAATACAACAAGCAAATGCCATGTATACTGTTAGAAGTCAGGATAAAGAAGTTATATCTGTGGAAGAGAACAGGACTGTAAAATAGCAAAATGTAGGCTTCAGGAATTCAGGTAACATCCCATTTTATATAAGTTGTGCTTACCTGTGGATGTTCACTTTGTGGTATTCATGTGCACCCTAGTATCTATGTGTGATGTACTTCAAATTTATTTTCTGAGATATATTATGGGCTATGTGCCAGGGAATATCTTAAACCCTGGAAAGCCAAAGGTGTGTGAATGCACAATATCCTGGGTTAAAGAAGGCTTTTTTTCACTCGGGTGTGAGAAAAAAAGAAAGGAATAAGCTAATAAACACTACTGAAGAATGAAAATATGGGTTAGTGTGATAAAGAACTACTTTAGGAAAAAGGGATTTGTTTTTAATAGGATGAAAGGAGTATAAAGGACCAGAAGGTTACCATAGAGAAATATGAGAGAAGGACGTTTCAGACTAAAGGAATGAGCAAGTTCAACTGCTTAGCATATTTGAGGAGGGAAAACTATATAACGGTCATGTAATGAGCGTAGGATCAAGTTGGAGAAGGGTGCTAGATGAGAACATAAAAAGGTTTTGAGGTGATGGCAAGACTTTGGTTTCTTATTTTTCATAAGGTTGGGATCCTTGGAAGAGTTCTGAAAGAGAGGAACAACATCTACTAAATAATACTTGCAGGAAGTATTTGCTGATTGGCATATGAATATATGAATGATTAGAGGAGGATATTTGCTGATGCAAACTAACTGAAGGAAATTGTTATGGAAGAGACCATGGTGATTTGAACCGGTATGGTGGTAGCAAAGATACAAGTAGTGAAATATTTTTTAAATATTTTATGGGGAGAACATACAGGACCTGACAATGATGGGTGGTATAAGGGTGACAAATGTGTAAAGGATCTCTCTCTGTTTTCAGATTGGTATAAATGGGATCATTTACTCAGATGTCAGAAACATGTCATATCTGAATAGAGTAAATAGGTGGTAGTGTCTTCAGATATGTTTTAAAGATGGAAGTTTCCAGCAATTTGGGAGGCCAAGGTGGGCAGATCACTTGAGTTCAGGCATTCAAGACCAGCCTTGTCAACATGGTGAAACCTTGTCTCTACTAAAATACAAAACTTAGCCAGGTGTGGTCATGTGGCCTGTAATCCCAGCCACTCGGGAGGCTGAGGCAGGAGAATCGCTTGAATCTAGGAGGCAAAGGTTGCAGTGAGCCGAGATCACGCCATTACACTCCAGCCTGAGCTACAGAATGACACCTCGTCTCGAAGGGGAAAAAAAAAAGAAGTTTCCAAAGCACACTTATGAGAAGGGTCATTAGAGGGTGATAATTTGTTGATGAGGCTAATTAAGGAGGCAGGTCAGGGAGGGTATGGGGACAGAACTCTAAGAAGAAAGTGCAGATATAGCTGCATTGTCCTTCATTATAATTTGAACAGAGGCAAGAGATCAGAATATTGGTTCATATAGATTAGTGGAAGTGACATGAGCTTGTCACTGTCTCATTGATATAGCAAATTTATTTCTGAAATATGAAGCAAGCCCATCAGCTGGGGTCCAGGGTGCAGGGGGTGTGGGTGCTGGCCGGTGAAGGGCCATTATGGATGGAAAAGGACAGTTGAGAATGCTCCATTCTGACCCGGCTGCTTTTAGGTAAGTGTGCCCTGTAGGGTCGTCAGTAAACTTCTGCAACTCAAATTTACTCTTCTACAAAATGAAGTTAATAATACCTACCTACACTCTGGTGCAGTAGGCCAAGAAGGAGATTTTATATAAAAAATGATTACTACATATTGAGGTTCCATAAAAAACTGGCAGTTAACATGGTTGACTATGCATACACAAGTAAATTATAAATGATACGTTATATAAATATAATATTAACTGAATCAATACGTTTTATAAAAACCTGAGCTCAAAGTATCCATTTTTCTTAACTAATTTCTATGATTTTTTTTCAGTATACTGTGTCTCTACATGATACTTAACAAAAATTCTGTTAAATTTTAAAAAATTTTTGTACATTGAAACTGTTTTGCCAAAATGATATACTTCTAAATTTCATAAAACTGTAATTTTCTTATGTAGTTATTTTTAAATAAAATGCAATATATCAGAAAAAAATCAAGTGGTACTATATGAAAAATAAATACGAAGACAAGAAAGTAATGGGGTTTGTAGGAGAAATGTGTACTATAAAAGATAGCTGAATGAACATATTTTCAAGGAAAGGCAAGATCTAGTTTGAGGATTTAGTTAGGGCAGAAGGATCAATAACAATTAAACACAATTTGATTTGAAGCAATTGTTATTTTAAATATTTTATATCTCTAAGGAAATCAAATTTTTACAAATACTTTCTTGAAGTTGGTAACAAATAAGAGACATAAACACATATTAGCTAAGATCAAACTATTCTTGCAGAGTTTATCGATTAGAACAATCTGGCTATTCCATTGAGTTAGTGTGTTACTTTTTCATTTTAAATGTTTGGCATTTCTTTTAGTAAAAGAATGGGTACCATTTCTAGGATGCTGACAAAGTGTCCTAGTTTACTTCTTTCTGAAAGCACAATTTTACACTTGGAAGAGTCAGCACATCCAGGATGCTAATACCAAATTTAAGTGTTAAAAATACCTTTTTGCATACACGTTAAATCCTCTTTAGCACTGGACTGAAAATGGAGTGAGATGCTTTCTCAGAGAAACAAGCTATTCCTAACGGTTACATATTTCCAGAGTCACAGTCACACAGGAGCTGCCTCTGAAGTTGGCGAGAGCACCTCATCTGAAAGGGTGATTCATACTTAGGGAATTTCAATCCAGTGAAACTCACATTCTATTGATTCCTGTTGTTTCAAACTTCTTTTCCCTTTTATTACCTCAGTGAGTGTTAAATATCTCAAAGTATTCTTAATTAAATATTCATAAATTCTGCTTAAAAACTATGAAAAAAACTATTTTAAACTGTACTTTACATAATACATTAAAATGATCTAGAAAAAAAGGTATTTAGGTATCATAGACAATACAAAAAAAATCACAGACTCTGGCAATCTACATAATTACAGAAAAAAGAATTGAGGGGAAAAATAATTTCCTACACACACACACACACACACACACACACACACACACAGTGGACATGGTAATCAACTAATAGTTCTGACCTTTCAACAGTCTTGAAAAATCACTAACTGAACATGGTCAACTGCAACATTTCAGGGAAGAAATTTGGACTTACTGAGGGGTTTCAGAGAATAGATGGCTCTATTATTTAGGCATATCCTTTAGTAGTGTAAGGAAGGTAGACAGTCTTTGAAAAAAGAGGATTAATGAGGACTGGAGGGGATTGGAAGGATTAGAAAGACTGGTAGAATCCAGGGTGGTGGAGGAAAGAAAGAAGATTGTTAGAAATATAATGATATAGAGTTGAAAATAGGAAAACAAAAGAAAGAATACCTACAAATTTCAAAGGATAAGACTAACATGGCAGCATGACAGGATAGAAAGAAAGAAACGGGTGAAAATGAGTTAGGAGACAAAAATAAAGACATGAAAGCATCAAACTGATATATTGTTTTATAGAGATTTTAATGATTGAATATTAAGTAAGGATTAAGTAGAGTAGTATGGGTTAAATAATATTTGATTTTTAAAAAGCTGAATAAAATTAATGTATGCATGTTTACATATATATGTTTTTCAGATGTATGGAAAAATGTGTAAATGGATAAACAAAGTATTCATTTGTGGATATCCAATTTGTAGATATTTCAGCTTGGCGGGGATTGAAGAAAGGGAAATAAAGTATAATTTGATTTGCTACAATGAACACCTGTCACTTAAGAAATTAAAAGTACAGAAACAATAATTCAGAAAGTAAAACATGTAAGGGAAAAATACAATGGCTTTTCCCGCGTGTCAGAAATGAACACGTGACTGGGAGTTGGTTCTGCTTCTGAGTACCCAGCCAGGCTCTTTGGAAGCAGATCAGATGCTGACGTAATCTCAGCAAACCGGTGCTTTCACAGGCTTTGCACTTAGCTGAAGTTATTCCCCAATGCTTTGGCTCATTTGCATGTTTTTGCTTCCTAGAATTCAATTATTTGAATGAGACAGTCTGATAAAGAATACGGAAACTCAGATGAATGACTTGTGTCAGTGTTTCCAAGATCACTAATAAGCCAGATTAAAGAAGTCTGGTATATGTCACCCTATTTGCATACTCCATCGTGTCTAGGATTGTTTCACGTGCAGGTAGTCAAGTCATGTGACTGCTTTTAGAATCACATACTAAAGAGGGATTTTATAACCAGGTGTAAGCAAACAATATCCATGGGACATATTAAAGAAATAAATAAAATTCATATTAGCCAAATTAGATTATTTGCCTTAATCCATTATTTTTTTTTATACCATTGAAAATTTTTGACATTTTTCTATGAACATTTTCATAGGTGTTATGATTTAAACGTGAGATAGGGCTATGCAAGCTGAGAGGATAAATTTCTCCCTATTTTGCAGTTTAAAGAAGGTTAAGCAACATCGTAGTCACTTAGTTAAAAATTAGTTTGCTCAGTAAACACAAACAGATTTCTATATTCTCATTCTAAGCCAATCTTTGTTTATTATACCAGGTTACATTTTTTAATTGAGCTATAGAATATTTTATTATGATTTATTCTACTTTTTAAAAAATGACATTGTACAAAAGTTGAGTATTTCCTGCGCTGCAAAAGTAAAAAGCAGAGAGGGTAATATGTTTATTTTGCAACATATTCTATATTTTAATTTGTTTGTTGTTTGCATAGATGAATAATTGAATAATTTACCTAGAACTGTACAAAATAATTCAATACTATTTTAATCATATTTGGACACAGGAACTGGAAGTTCAATAAACTCACACAAACAGTAAGACCATATAATTACTGGAGATAAGAATATATTCATTAGGTAGGATAAATTGGTTTCTTTCATTAGGAATAAAGTGTACTTTCTTTTTAAAGAAACTAACATCTTTCAGGAAACTAACCTCTGGGTTTCATATGACTTTCTCACCAATTTAATTTTGAGCAATGTAAGAATTCCAGATCAATCATATAATTATTATAGATTAGATAACATTCTGTATTTCTCCTTGGAGAATTCATGTGATGTGCTGTTTATATAAACGCAAGAACTTCATATACCTCAATATGCTAGTTTTATTAGTTTCCTATTGCTGCTAAAAAAAAAACCACACATTTAGTGGTTTAAAGAAACAGTTATTATCTTGCAGCTCTGTTGGTAAGAAGTCTGACATAAGTCTCAACTGAGCTAAAATCAAAGTGTTAGTGTGGATATATTCTGTTCTAGAGGCACTAGGGGAGAATTCATTTCCTTTATCTTTTCCAGTCTCTAGACTCTGACCAAAGCACTTGGCCCTCTTCCTTCATATACCAAACCAGCAAAATTAGTTGAGCCCTTCTCACATGGGATCACTGTCCTCCTCCCTTCCTCACTCTTTCACTTTTAAAGACCCTTGGAATTACAGTGGGCCAGCCGAGTTTATACAGGATCATTCCCCTACTTTAGGTTCTCTGATTGGCAACCTTAATTTCATCTGCAACCATAACCCTCTGTTGCTATGTAATATAATCACAAGTTGCAGGGATTAGGATGTGAGCACCTTGGGGACCTTTCTTCTGCCTACCACACTAGCATTCAAGGTACTCACATGAAGCACTTAAACATTAATATGTTTGAAGTATTGTAACTTTGCTCATAGAGTGAGTTACAGAGCTACGTCACCTAATTTATCTCAGAATGTAAAATTCTGAGTGAAGCTTGAATGATAAGGAACTAATCAAGCTGATTATTGCCTCTTTAGATTAATAAACAGTGTGATTATAAAACCATTAGGTGATTGTTGGGGGGGATGGAATGTGTGTGTGTGTGTGTGTGTGTGTGTGTGTGTGTGTGTGTGTGTGTGTGTGTGTGTATGTCTTGGGATAGTTGTATGAAAGAATACTTTAATTGGCATGAACAATACTGAAATAATCTTGCAATATAGTAATGTAATATATTTGCTTAAATATCAGTTTCACAACTTACTAATCACCTCAGACATTCTGCTGAAACTGGAGATTTTTATCTTGGTTTCTAATGATTTATCTTGCACTTCAAAGTCTGGGCATAAATCACTAGGAAATGGCAAAGTAAAAACATACGGTCTCTTAATTGATATCTTGGCTGGGGGAAACTTCATATCTGGTCTACTTTTCCCTTATTATAATCATTTGTAAGATGAATTGGGGTTGACAGGAAACAACATTTTAAAAGAATAAGTGCTAAATGAGATATATTTTATGTTGTAAACTAGTCAGATCTGAAAAAGCAATAATTATCCAATTTAGGTAAACATAATAAATATAATAGAAGATAAGTGTATTGACTAATAAAATACACAGATGATTAAACCAGTAATTTGTGGCAATATTTGTTTTTGTGGCATCGAGAATGTTCCATTTGTTTCTAATATTGAACTCATATTGATGTAATAAAAGCCATCTATGACAAACCCACAGCTAACATAATGCTGAATGGGGAAAAGTTGAAAGCATTCCCTCTGACATCTGGAACAAGACAAGGTTACCCACTCTCACCACTCCACTTCAACATAGTAATGGAAGCCTTAGCCACAGCAATCAGACAAGAGAAGGAAATGAATTGCTTCAAAATTGGTACAGAAGAAGTCAAACTGTCACTGTTTGCTGATGATATGATTGTTTACCTAGAAAACCCAAAAGACTGCTTCAGAAAGCTCCTAGAACTAAAAAAAGAATTCGACAAAGTTTCCAGATACAAAATTAATGTATACAAATCAGTAGTTCTATACACCAACAGCAACCAAGCAGGGAATCAAATCACAAACTCAACCTTTTTTACAATAGCAAAAAACAAACAAACAAACAAAAAAAACCTTAGGAATAGAGCTAACCAAGGAGGTAAAAGACCTCTACAAGGAAAACTACATAACACTGCTGAAAGAAATCATAGACGACACAAACAAATGGAATCACTTTGAATATAGAATGAGTCCCATAAATATACACATCAGAAAAAGTAAGCAACTGTAAAAAGTTTTTTAAGGTGAACATTTTTATAATTAAGAAAATGAATTCTTTATACTTGAAATTTCCCCTAAATATATGTTAAATATATGTTCATATGTATTTGTGAGTTTCCGTTTTCATAATTTAAATGTATTTCAAGACCATGTCTTCCTTGAAATCCATCTTCCCAGGCTTCAAGACAATCTCTCACTGGAGCTTCCTCCTCCCACTATAGCCACTCTTTAGTTACATGTTTCTACACAGCTTTTCATCTATAGGTGTTCATTGCTCCAGTTCCTGGCCCTTGTGTCTTTAACATTTTCTCTCACATTCAGTCTCTTCACATGATAATATTTCATATAAATTTTTATTTTATCCCTGCAGCACACAGCTCTCCCTATAACTTCACAGTTGCATATTCCATCAACTCCATTTTATCCCCACATCTCAATCTATAAATGTTTAAATCTCAGGTCTTTATTTCTACTGTCTCTCTCCTTTTCCTGTCCAAGTCAATTCTCTTCAATTATTTTGTTTCTTAGAGAATATCAGTTGCATCCCTCTTATTGTTTAGGATACAAAAATCACAATTTATCCTTTACCATCTCTTTCCCTCTTCAGACTTATATCTTAAACAGTAACGCCAACTTTATTTTCATGATAAATACAGAATCAAACCTGTTCTCTCAATCTCCACTGCTGTCAATCTGCTGCAGACACCATCATCTCTCCTCAGAACTCTTGGGATAGATATGTAGCTGGCTCCCTGTTTCTGTTCTTGCTCCTCTTCAGTCTATCTGCAACAAGGGCAAGAGTTTCTTATTGAAATATACATCAGATAATGTCAACCCTCTGCTCAGAATGATCAAATAATACCCATGCTCTTGTAGGAAAAATCCAAGTACTTATAGAAATTTACAGAATCTACACATGATCTGGTTTCTATTATTTCTTAACATTTTCACCTCCTATATGCTATTTCTTAGTTCATTTGGTGCTTCCATAAAAAAAATACCACAGACAGAATAATTTATAAAGAACAGAAATTCATTTTCTTACACTTTATTTTCTTACACATTTCTTACAGAAATTTATTTTCTTACACATTTCTTACAGTTCAGCTGTAAGATTAAGAAGTCCTGGATTGAGACACTGGCATATGGTGAGGACCCTCTTGCTGGGTCTTCATGTGGTGGCAAGAGAAAATGAACCCACTCCCAAAAACCCTCTTAATAAGGGCTGTAATTCATACCCTCATGACCTCAGCACCTTCCAAAAGACACCACTTCCCAATACTGTTGCATTGGAGGTTAAGTTTACAACACATGAATTTTGGGGGACACATTCAGACCATAACACTCCATTTCAGTTACTTCCCTCATCTCGGCTCTTCTTGTTATGTGTCAAATAGGCCAGGTGTGCTCCTTCCCTAGGACTTTTGCACTTGCTTTTCACTCTCCCTGGAATATGATTCCTGAGGTATCAACATGGTTCATATCCACACTTCCTCCCAGTCTTTATTCAAAGTATTCTTCTTAGTAAGGGCTTCCTAGCCAAATAGATAAGATATCAAACCATCTATCTCTTGACAATTTTTTTTCTGCATCCCTTTGCCATGTTTTCTCTTTAACAATTTTCTACAAATACTATAAAATATTAATTACACCCGTGTTTACCAGCTTTCTTCCCAAATAGATTGCAACCTCCATGAATAAATAAATATAAACTAATATAAACTTTTAATTTACTATGTAACAGGTAAAATATAATTCAATATGTAATTGGACTTCGTGTCTTAAAAATATAACAAATTTCTACAAGTAGAATTTTAGTTACAAAAGTAAAAACTTTACTGATTGGTCTTTGGGAACTGGTTTACTTTACAATATCAATCATACAAGCCTTTCCCATGTATTACTAAACTAAATAGAATAAATGACTCAGAAAGTGGGTCCTCCATAACATCAAAATTAACTACAACCAAAATATATTTTCATATATGCTGTCATGTCTTATTCAAATTATATCACATATCGTACCTAAAAACTACTAATGATATATTAAAAAAATAAAGATAATGTAAACAATACAGAAAAATCTGGGAAACTCACATTTTTCTCTCAAAACAATTTTTTTTGAAAAAAAATTTTAAAAATCATAGCCTACATAAACTCTAGTATGGAGCTTAATAAATTATATTTAATTGCCATGCATTTATCTTTGTTCAATTCAAATTATTAAATTGATTTTAACTTATTAGGGAGTTTCTTCATTTTTGTGATATTTTTATTTCCTAATTTATTTGCAAAAATTTTATATAAGGGAGTCTACTCTTTCCTATCTCTCACAATGGGCTGCAAATTGCTTTTTAAAATTGATAGACTGCAATAAAGAAAATGATAGACTGATTTTCACTTCCACCATGTAAGTAAATGTTTGATCATAACTGTGTTATTCAATGGATTAAAGTGGCATCCTATCTCATTTATATCACATAGGTAACTGTGGATCTAGCTTTGATATTTTAATTTAAAATACTTTTAAACTCAGGTAGACTAAAACTAACTGGATCAAATGAAATTATCAGTAATAATTAATTATGCATAGTTACATATAAGTCATAAATAAGGCATCTGTATTAATCCCTAAAGGCCTCAAAATATGGCAATAAATGCGTATTTGAGAATCCTTATAATCATCTAAACATAATATGAAATAGAAATGATAGTTGAATTCCCTTTCAATGGAGGCATCTGTACATCTTGAATTTATTTAACCAGCAATTCATCTATCACATTCCATGTGCTTTGAGTACAATCTTGAATAAGACATAGTCCTGGCATTGAAGACACTGATTAAAGCAAATATTTCACTCAATATTTTTTGGGATCAAACTTTGTTCATTTTGTTCTCAGAACTACCAAGAAATGTTCTAAATGTATGTGGCCCAAAAATGTAGGAATTTATATATCAGAACTTTCTAGTATCTACAGAAGCAACATCCGAGCATGTCAGGGTGGACTAGGGCCAATGCTCCTCTTACACCTGTTCCTACATTTCTTCTCTATCTATTCATTTTCCCAGAAATAGCTTCCTGGAACATGGACCACACTTAAAAATCAAAACACTACCAGCAGTGATAGAGGTTTTTAATTATTTAACTTTGTTGGCCTTCTCTTTGTCATTTAAAAATATTGTAATAAGGAATTATTTAAATAAATGTTAGTATATCTATGCAATCATATGCACTAATCAAAATGCATAATACTAAATATGGCAGGGACAACCACTAATTCAAAAGTACCTTGACCTAATGAGTGATCTGTAAACAAATGGATGTCTTTAACATTGAACTAAGCATCAGACCTATGCCTAATGGCACACTAGACTCACAAAATCATGTATCCTCTCCATTATTCACATGGAAGACAAACATACTATAAAATTAGTTACATGTAATATTATGAAATTGTATTTATTTTATTTAAGTAGATATCTGTGCACATGTGTTTCTGTGACTGTATGCCTCTCTATATCACTATATCTTTCTAAATTATATACGTAATTTCAGTTATGTGTGTATATATATATATATCTCCATATTGATCTATTCATTGAAAAATTATTCTTAAAATATATACAAAACATTGGTAACGGTTACTGTTTAAGAGTAAATCTCAAGTCACATTCTATGTTTTCTATGTCTACATTTTTACAACAAATTGTAAATGTGGATAATGTGAGGAAGTATGGAAATAAGAAAAATAATTGAGGCATATTCATAATCTTAAATCATAGATTTCAAATTTTAGATTTCAAAATATTATAAATTTAGATGTTCACTTTCATCCATGAAAATAATGTAACAGAGAACAGTAACCTTTCTTGTAGATGATGTTTAACCACACTAGAATAACTGAAAGGCTTAGCATGCTTAATCAATTCTGATCAAACCAATCACCAAAGACATTGAATCCATGATAATTTACCAACATTAGTGTAGATCTTTACAAATTGCAAGCCATTATAAAACCTTGTATGTTGGATTTTTACACCTATTATCATTGCCTTTTATGGATAAAGAAAATGGTCTGCAAATTGGACATGCATGACACATTAATCCATGACAGTATCCACCTTCTGCCATGTCTTCAAATCATTAAGCTCAGTTGTTTTCCACTGTGCTACACATTACCGCCTGTCTACAACTGTACCTTTTAAATCAAAATGTTTTCATTTTGAGGCTTCTGGAGGCTTTAAACACTAGAAAATACTGCAAGCACATAGAATAACTAGAGTGAACACTCCCTCCTTACAACCCACACATATACAAACTCCAGAAGTATAATAGTAGAAGCAATGACAGAGAAGAGAGAATTCATGTCTTTTATTCATTATTTATATTAAAGGATCATGTGAAAAAAATTGAAGTGATATTTGTCTTCAACCTCAACATTTATACTATCTGTCAGTTTTCATTTCCTCTTATCCCCAAAATATTAGCATATGATAATATAGCACTCATCTCTCAGTTTACTGGCAAGATCTTCCACAGTATTGTATGGGGGATCTATTAAAACATCTATGAGTTGATGATCAATTCATGATCAAAGCAAAAGGAGGGGATTTATCTGCAGAGCACCCAAAACTGTACTGAGCAGTTGCCTACTCAAACAGCATGCGCATGAACCTTCTTCTGTATACATCCTTTCAGCTTAGAGCAGTGGTTCCCACTGAGTGGTTCTCAAAATTGCACTGAGCACCTGGCTCTGAATGCAATTTTACACCCTCCCCAGGGGATAGTTAACAATATATGGAGAAATTTTTTATTGACACAAGTTTGAGGTGCTACTATTGGGATCTAGTGGGTAGAGAATAGGTATGCTACTCAAGAGCCTACAATACACAGAAAAGTCCCCCACGAGAATTACAGAGCTCACAATATCAATAGCACCAAGGTTAAGAAGGCTGAATCTAGAATGTAGTCCTATAGATATGTATAATGCAAGAATAATGAAGGCATACAATTAAGTACATTAGGGCTTGAAGTTCTCTACTAATTAAAAAAGAAAAAAGAAAAAGAACACCATATACATGCTCTGTCTTTAATGTCTCAATCTCTCTCATTCTTCACCAGACTTCACTGTGTCAGATCTATAGATTCAAAAGAACTAAGTTTTTCCTGGTCAATAAGTTCAATATGTTTTATCCTAGCTCTGTTGAAGTGTTAAATGCATCTTTAGAGACTGAAAGGCAATTAAGTCAGGTTGCAGATGCTTAATGTATACTTCTGTTCAATAAGTTAAATACAGGACTGTTGGAACACAAAATTTTGCAAACATGTGGTCTGTATTCATCAGACTACAAAAATCAATGCAAAGCATAATAATGCTATTTATGTCAGCCAATAGGACAAAAAGTACTTTATATTTCCTATATATAGCAGCTTTCATCTAAATAATGCATAAAGTTGGAATAAATGACTCATTTTCACAAGTCCACTATATCTATTTGAAATCACTCATTGAGAGGAATAATAATTTCCAAACTGCACAATGGATGGACTTCATTCTAGCACTGGTTGCTACTGCTCATGCTTGTGACTGCTATTGCTAATTATAATCAGCCTGCACTGGATACAGTTACAGCTAGAGTTTCCTGACACTCAGTGTCCTTTCACTATTCTCTTCTCCTTTGCTACTGAGTTATCTTCAGTTGGGCATATCTGTTGCCTGTATAATAGCCAATGCTCATTTTCTACCTCCCATTGTTGACAGATAGGCAATCAATCTTGACCATTGGTGTCAGTTCCATTTTGTTTGTTGGTTTGGTTTCTTAAGTTGGCTATCTCCGAGAAAAAGCATCAGCAGTATGGTTAATAAAATATCCACCAAGGCCCACTAAGTGAATGTCTTATGAAGGAAGTACATGGGTTGAACTGTACCAGGTTAATTTATTATTAAGCTATCCAGAATTAAATAAATAACAGAAGGCTTGAGGGAAACTGTAATCATAATTGGTGATAGGACCAGGGTGTTACACAATGAAACTAATTATCCACTAGTATCACATCCTACCTTCTTCCTCCCACATCCCAACAAGGTATATATAAGATCTAGGCTGGACCTCAAACTCTTGATTTAGAATTAAGCATTTACTCTCATAAGACAAATACACTAAAATAAAAGAACAATTATTGCAGAAGCAAAGCGCCCTGCTTTGAAAAATCTGTGGGTGATCCCAGAGTGAAAAATAAAGGTTTGAAAACACAGTCAGAGCCTGTAGTTAGTGTTTTTGGCTGAATAACAGAATCTTTCTCTGATCTGTCTCTCGGCTCAAAGCAGTGATGCCATCACCTGAGCTAACCGAAAACCATAACACTTTTAGCTAAGATTTTTATTTTATTTTTTCTCGACTTCCAACAGGGAAAAAGCAAAGCACATTTATTCTTGATGACATCATGAAATGCAATGAGACATTAAAATAAAAATATTTTAATAGCCCTAGCTAATAAAATTCTATTTTTTTCACCTGTTACATATGAGAGGTTTGCCTGAAGCCACCTCTGTACACACAACACACACATACGCATAAGGCATAATTTTAACTTGAAGACATAAAAATTATGACAAAATGATAGTTATTTCCACACTCAAACAAGAAGTTAAGAAAGGGAAATGAATGAGAGTTAACAAACATAAATAAAGTGTGGTCCCGATCACAGGAGCCTACCTAATTTTTTTTCATGCATCATTTATAAGTGCCCTTTAAAAGAAGCAAAAGTTTCATCTTAAGCTTTAATAAGCATTTAAGGAAGGGATTCGTGGGTAGAAAAAAATAAATGAAAGAAGAAAAATGAGGCTTGTCCTGCTGCAGTTTGGGTGCTCAGAAATCACGTAATTTTAGAGGATACCAGAAAGGCAGTAATTTTAAAAAGCACTATCGAAAATTCAATTTCAGTGCTCCTGTTTCTGTTCTGACCATGCGTCCCTCACTTTTGCAGACAGACATAAATGACAGCTTATACTGATGCCATCCCTATTCCAATGTGCCTTGCAGAGTATCCTTCCAACTTCTTCAGGGAAGACAACAGCACAGCCACAGATAAACATAAACAGACACGCAGCTGGTTCGGAGACTCGCATTCGATAGGCTCTCCGGCAGCATTCCTGCATAAGAAAATCCAAACGCACCCCAGCGAGCAGGCAGCCGGCATTAGCGACAACTTTCCCCTTAGCCCTCCATCCTGTGCAGCCCCTCTGAGAGGAAGGTTTCACCCCAGTCTTGTTTAGACTCAGGACTGGGTAAAGCAGCCCCGCTGTACGCAAACATATTCATGTCCCTACAGAGTAAAGTGTCATTGATTGAAGCCTTACCTTGGCTGACTTGCCCTAACTGGTGGAAAGGAACTTAAATTAAGAAGCAAAGAGGGGACTTTCCCAGGGCTCCGGGCACAGCTGCTCGCGGTCCTCGGCAAGCCCAGACTCAGCTCCGCGCACCTCCAGCCCCGGGCTCCGCGGCTGGGCTCTGCAGCTCCCGAGCGCGCCTCTGATTGGCTGGCGGCGCCTGCCGGCCTGATGCTGCGCTCTCCGGGTCTCTCCTCCTTCCTCTCCTCCCCGGCTCTCCTCTCCGCGGCTCCTGCCCCTTCTGCCTCCTTCTCCCCCGCCCCCCCGCCCCCAGCCTCCCATCGCGCATACTTTTGGGGCTGCACAAATTCCACAGCACGCAAGACGGCCACCTTTCAGCCCCCTCAGCAAGGTCATGTGGGAAACAATTCAGCGCAGACTACTACTCCTAAATAAAATCCCTGCTCCAAAGGCATCATCTTGAGTATCACATCACTTGAAAAATGACGGCCGGGACTCCGTGACAGTTTAGACCATCAATTCTCCGCGGGGGGCAGGGGAACCTGGGGGGCGAGGGGGGGTTGACTGTCAGCATCTGAGTGGGAGTATCCACCGGGAGGGAACCAGGAAATTAGGCAGGGCAGGCGCTGATGTGGCAAGCTGGTAATAAATTTTCATATTTCCGTGCAAAGTCGTCACAGCCTGCTACACATTCAACTGCTGGCTCATTCATCAGTGATCCATAGTCCGGTGGTAGCCATGAGATTTAGCTTGAGTGATGTCCTTTAACGCCTGAGCCCAAAGTACTCAAGGTATGTAGGGTTTATATCAGACAGAGCTTCCTCTTGGAGGTCAGCATTTATAAATGTGGAAATGAATAGGAGCTGCGATGCCTTTCCAACCCCCTTTGCTTATGCCAGGAAACCTAACACACACACACAAACTTCTCATTTCTTACGACTCCAGAATAAATTAAATCGATTTGCAATGTACATAGCTTTTGATAACAGGGATTTCAGGTCTGACGGGCTGCATTCAAAATTGATGTGGACAGCTGAAACAACTTTAGTACTTTCTCCCTGCACGAAGTCACCCACACTCACCCATTAAGAACATCAAGCACCCTCACAAAGTAAACAAGTGTAGGAGTTTATCTAAATTGAATGGCTATTCTAAGGGTCCCTTGGCAGATATATTAAGAATTGTACAAGACGCTAAATTATTGCAAACACTAAGAGAAAGAGATTACTTTTTCTGCTTAGTTGATAAAACTACAAATGCCCAGATTCAGAGGTTGTAAGGAACAAAGACTTAAGCATAAGATAGGTAGAGTAGATATATAAAAACTCTGCAGGCCAGAAGACATGGATTCCAATCACAGCTGGGACGTACCGTTACACCTGAACTTGTGTAAGCCTTTACCTTTCTCTGAGTCTCAGCTGGCTACTCTAAAACCTGGAAGGCAATCCTCACTTTAGCAGGTCTTTGTGTTGATTTAAAAAATCTGTATACTTGTTTGAACTTAGGAAAAAGCTTTCGGTAAGGGTTATATAACTTCTAGTTGCCCCCCTCGTTTCTTCTTCCCTGGGAAAGGTCAAAGAGGTTGAGAAGATAAGGTAAGCTGTATTTCCTGGAAGTTTAAAGGGGCTGAGAGTGAATGTTTGAATCAGCTAAAGTTACATTTGGCTGTTTTGCTTGAGTGATGTGAAATGTGAAAGGATTTAATTCGATTTAGTTTTCAAAGACTAAACAAACAGAAGCAATGAGGTAGAACAGGAACTGAATCATTTCTAGCTGGGAAGAAATTACACATTTCAGTGTTTTGTTGCTCTTAAGAAGACATTAGAAGTCAGAATTTGGAAATTTCCAAAATTTAAACTTTTAGAAAAAAAAAAAAAAGAATAAAAACAGCATCCAGATAATGTGCCAGTATTATATTGTGTACTATATATTCTTTCTTATGCAGCTACTGTTTTAAAATGAGGGATTCTCCTTGTGTAGTGTCCAGACACAAATTCTAAATTTATTTTTGTTTATTGAAAGAGGTATGAAAGAGAATACATTTCCAAAATTTCTATGTGGATGAAGCCCTGAGTTGCCAAAGAAAGAAATAGCTATAAAAAAATAAAAGGGATAGAAAAAGAAATTTCCAAGTCTTTAAGAGTTCACATAGTTTAATTTTTAAAATTCATGTTATAACATTCTCTAGAAAAGCCAAACTGTTGATTTGACTGCCTCTAGTTGAATGAAATAAAATGTTTGCCAGCTTGCTACTGAAGCAGTGGCTGAGACACAAACAATGAGCATCCTAGGGACACACTTGAAAACAAAACCTGTTTTTGTAGCCTTCCTTGCTGGTTTTCCCTGGATAAGACCATAATAAGTGCATCCAGTGGACAGTCGTAATGGAAGTCAACAGGCACTGGCTCCCGAGTGCAATGGCATGCAGAGGGAATTATCAACACTGCCAAACAGTACAATCCATTTCTGGAAAAAGAATCTATTCATCAAGGAGGAATATGTATCTATGAAACCACACTCAGAATAAGGGATCTAGATTCTCCATAATCCCAATGGTGCAATACACACTGGATTTAAATGGCTTCTGGAGTTTGGCATTCTGAAACTTCCAATTATCCCAAGCCATTGAAAAGTGGACCTGTCAGCCACTTAGTGCATCTGTTGTATTTTCAGTTTAAAAAAAAAAAAAAAGAAGAAGGAAACAAGTGAACCAATGTGGAACGTGCTGGTTAGGGAAATCCAGGTGGTAGGCAGGTGCTTGTTTTCTCTTTATGTCAAAGATTACTTCAAAAAAATGGACAGTGTATCAGTTAGCAGAATTTATTACAGAACTAATCTATGAAAGTGAAAGCATGGACATTTCTGATACTGAATTCCCACTTGTGTTACCTTGAGAGAGTTATTAGAATCATTTTAGCTGGTGACAGAGAAACATCCAACACACGATTGATGCTGGTCAGACTATAGAACCTGGAAAGATAAAATTGTCATGCTAAATTGTGATCGTTTTCTGAGAGAGAGCCTCAAAAATTATCTCTTTAGATGTCATCTAATGCTCAATTTTACCCTGGAAATTTAGCAAGCTATGTGATGTTTCCAAACCTGGATACGAAAGCAACGTAAAGGAAATTTAGAGCTGCCTCTTGCTGTAATTCGGCTTTTACAGCAGTCAACTGCAAAAACATGGTGAATTGGCTCCTTAACAGCTTTATTGAGATATCATTGGCATAAAAACTATCATATATTTAAGGTATGCCCTTGATATTTTGATATACATATGCAATGTGAAATGATCACCACCTTATAACTAATTAACCTATCACCTATATGTAGTTACCATTTTTGTTTACAAGAATGATATCAAAATATGTGATCTGAAATTTATGTAAAGAGCTAGTAAAATAATATAAAGCAATAAGAAATTTCTCTGCAACTATTTATGTGTTTGGTTAGCAAAAATTACAGTTTCTATATTTATGTTAAAAGAACAAAAAAGAAAACAAATTGATAAAAGAAAGTGATCTCTATACAATATAAGATGACCTAATGAAGTTAAACTTTACTAATTCTGTTATCTCACTTCAGTTGAAGAACTGCAAAGTACTAACATAACTTTAATGCAGAAATGAAAGACATCTATCAAGAAGGTTTCAAAGATAACCATATGTGCAATTAATTCTAAAAAAGGAGCATATTCTTTATTCATACTATAATAATAATAATTAGATCCATGTGTTCACTCCTTAGATTTTTCTTCAGTGCATGTATAATATCAAAGAACCAGTGAGTTTTTTGTCTCTTAAGTGGTAGTACGAATAATTGACAAAGCAAAAGGTAAAACTCCTCAATTTCTATTACACATGTATTTTATTTCTGCAAAACAGATCACTGCTGTCCTACAGATGATGAAATAAGGACACTAAGTTCCAAAATAAATGAAAATTTAATAGATGATGGATTCTAGTTTTAAGAATTAAAATAGAAAATATAAAGTACATGACAGAATTTTAAAAAAACGTTCAACTACTATTGGTAAACTGAGGATCTGGTGAGAATAAAGCAGTACAGAAATTACTAGAGTCAAGCAAATATTTTCCTAACTTTCAAAACTGAATGCCTATGGAGTCTATAAATTAGAAATTATTGAACTAAATGTAGAAAGTGGAAAAGGTATAAGATGACTTATTAAGGAGATGAGCAGGCCACTACGAAGAGACAACAGTGGGACCACCTGGGTCTGCATTACATTGACAAGTCAGTCATTCCAGAAAAATGCCATTTCTTTCTATTTCAGACGTGCAAGGCTGGAAATAGAAAAAATACATATGATATTGTATTCTCTACATAATCATCGTAGCCCTCATGATTTCATTATAGGCCATACAGATAATTTTAAGTACAATTTTTGGGTGTTGCTACTGAGTAGGCAACTACCTATGTATGTTTGACAATGTCCAAGTGCTTACTCAGCGAAGGTTTCCAGTAGAGAGCTGTAGAGCTCCAGTTCCAAACCTGCCCTGAAACTGGCTTTTGTCAATACCATGAACAGCAAAGTCATTCATAAGGAAATGGTTCCTTAACAGAAGCCAGTATATTCGGGTGAAGAACTAGAAATTTCATCAAGGATCTCGAAAAACTTGAGTGATATCTCAAATATAATGAAGTAGAAATTTCATAGCTGGATCCCAACATATGAATGTATTAAATATAAGGTAGTGGGAATAGTCTTAAAACCAAAACTTGTGAATATAACTTGCATATTTTTACTGACAATAATTTCAGTACAAATCAATTATGTGACACAGTTATTAAAAGTGTAAATGTCAATTTAGACATCCTTAATAACAGCAAAGCACCACAATGAATGTGGGTGCTATTACTTTCTCTAGACTATTAAAGACAAACTCCAAAAATATTGAGAATTTACTTGGAATATTGTATTTTAAGATTATAGCTAAATCTATTGGTTTTAATTAATTTATATTTTTGTAAGCCCTGCCAGATTGCATTCATTCAGCTGAAAAAGCTGATACCATCTGTAAGTCCTCTGTTTTCCTCACCACTTGAACTATACCTATTCCTTGCTTTTTCTGTAGCCACCACTACCTTATTCATCTTTCAAGATTCAGAAACAAAGAATACAGCTCAAGGAACACCTCCTCTTAGAAAGCATTTTCTCCAACAGTTTTAAGTAGCCTCTATATTTTTAGGCTAAAAAATACATTTAATAGTCTGCTGATATTCCATTTTAGCAACTAGTATTATAGTTAGAAGAGGCGAGGCATAAGAATTAGGGGCACAACATCTGGAATGCTTGTATAATATCAAAGAACCAGTGAGCTTTTTTGGCTCTTAAGTGGTAGTATAAATAATTGACAAAGCAAAAGGTAAAACTCCTCAATTTCTATTACACATATATTTTATTTCTACAAAACAGATTGTTGTTGTACTACAAATCATGAAATAAGGCCACTAAGTTCCAAAATAAGTGAAAATAAAATAGATGATGGATTCTAGTTTTAAGCATTAAGATAGAAAATATAAAGTACGTGCCAGAATTTAAAAAGAAAAAATTCAATTACTGTTGGTAAACTGAGGATTTGGTGAGAACAAAGTAGTACAGAAATACTAGAGACAAGCAAATATTTTCCTAACTTTCAAAACTTAATCAATATGGAGTCTATAAATTAGAAATTCTTGAACTACAGGTAGAAAGTGGAAACATTGTAAGATGACTTATTAAAGAGATGAGTACATATAATAGATGTGTATATATCTATATGTGTGTACATATAGATACAGATATAAACATATATACACATAGATATGGATATATAAATACACACACACACATATATATACATATACATATATATACATATGTATATGTATATATATGTGTGTGTGTGTGTGTGTGTGTGT
>NW_016107350.1:4117090-4176662 GCF_001604975.1 Cebus imitator | reverse complement strand
AAAAAAAAAAAAAAAAAAACTTTAAATGCACCAAAAGGTCTAGTATAGCCTTTAGCATAAAAGAGACTTTGGATAATGGCTAGCTGAATCCCAGTTGTAAGTGCTCAGTAAACGTGATAAATGTCTAAATCATATTTGCTTTCTGTGCTTCATTTACAGCAGAAAGAGGGAAGTCACTAATAAACAAATCTTACCTGGAAGCTTGTCATTAAAAGAAAAGCTATAGCTTACATAGAATATCCTGGGGATGATATTCACTCAGTTCAACCTCCCATATCTGCATTTAACTTTTTGGCGCTATGTAACGAAAATTGACATTTAGAAGACCCTGAGGCATTTTAAGATTCTTAACCATCAAAGAAACATTATATTGCACTCAGGGCAAAACATTTATAGTACCAGTAAAGAAGTAAATGTTTAAAATCATTTTTATGACTTTTGTTTACAAAAAATAAGGGTTATTTTATTAATATTCAATGAATCAGATCTTAGGGTTGACCAAATCATTGATCTTCTCAGAACTATATTCGATTTACTATCGTGCATTTATGCCCATCCAATATGGCAATATATAGCAACTCAAAATACTGTTTTCCTTAAGAACATCTGATGAGAGACTGAAAAATGATGCATCTGTTGTGCCTCTTAACATTTAATACATCAGATTTTTTGTTCGCTAGAAGTTCTTACTCAATATTTTCAATAAATTATCAGCACTATACTGTAAAGTATACGTGTTTTGAATTTTCTCTATTACTGAATATTAATATCATTCCCAAGTTTTTGATATAAACAATGCTTTAATGAACATCACAGTTGATATATCATTTCCTGGGTCTCTGACTATAGCACTTGAAAAAACTACTGAAATTGAAACTACTAAGTAAAATAAATGAACATTTCTTGAAACTCATGATTACTCTATTGGTCCCCAGCACCATTAGTGAAGGCTGAAAGATTAAATAGTTCCTCACTATCTTCCAACAATAACATTTTTTTTTCTATTTGCTTATTCAATAATTGAATATTGATATCTCATTGTTTCAATTTCTGTTCATGTGGTTACTAGAATGCTTATTGACCATTTTGTTATTTCAGATTCATAATATCTGTTCATATCCATTTCTCTATCATGTTATATTTTCAAAGAAAATAAAATGTTTTTAAAAGCGAGTATATCTCTAGAGACCTATACATCAGAATCTCCAAATGATGGAGCCTAGCTTTTTAAATTTAAAAATAGTTCCACAGAATATTCTGGATGGTTGTACGCTGTTATAGCACATATCACTTTTATGAAATAATTTGATTGACTTTTTTACTCTCTTTTAAGATCCCCAAAGCAGACTTGCTAATTGGGAAATATAATGGATTTAAATTGTCTTCATGCTCAGTCAGGAGACATGCTAGAAATTAAGTTCTCAAGTTTCTATAGTTCTCTCTTACACATTATTAAAACAATATGGATATCTGTGAACATAAATATGTGTACATACATATATGAATATATGTACACATGACTAGATTTATTCAGAAAATACAAACGGAATATCAGCTAGCAAAGCACTGATCTAGGTTTTGTAGAAGGATATAAAGAAGCTGAGAAACTAAAAAAAGGTTACTAAAATACAATGCAATACCATAAATTCCATAAGCTATATGAGGACGATGTCGCTTATAAATTAAAAAATAATTACCTTCAATGAGTTGATAAGGCATCATTGGGAGAGGCAGAATTTGAGGTAAGTTTTAAATAATGAGGCCTAAAATAGAAATTGATGACTGGAAAAACTTTTCAAAGAAAATAAAATATTTTTAAAAGCGAGTATATCTCTAGAGACCTATACATCAGAATCTCCAAGTGATGGAGCCTAGCTATTTAAATTTAAAAATAGTTCCACAGAATATTCTGGATAGTTGTATACTGTTATAGAACATATCACTTTTATGATATAATTTGATTGACTTTTTTACTCTCTTTTAAGATCCCCAAAGCAGACTTCCTATAGAACTCAGTCATTTCTGAGAAGATGAATAAAATGTAATAGAACATTTATAAAATTCAATCTCCTTTTCTGGGCCATTGCTGGACAATCTCAAGCATTAATCACTCCTGTATCTAGGCTTCTACTTATCACTTTGTTTCTATCTCGGCTGAGGCACTCAGCAGAGAGTAACATAATATGACCATTATCATATCCTTATGCAGAGGTAAACTCTAAATCTTTGAGAACCAATAGAAAGTATACTTTAAAGTTTTCTGTTCCAACATTTGCATCAACTGATTGCAGGTCAACCTAAGTGCAAGGTTTATGGACTGCAACAATGGTAAGCTATTGCCCATACCTCAAGAAGCTTATAATACAGTAGAGGATGCAGACACATCAACATTTCATTGTAACGCAATGCTATCATAGGGAGATGATGCATAGGGTGTCATGAAAGTTTCTTAATTCATCTTGAGTATGCGGAGAAAATTTCCTAGAAACTTTGGACAATAAAGCGATATTACTCTAGCATGACAAGAAGAGGGCAGAGAGGATGATGGGGTGTTAAAAGATGTTCATAAAGAAAGTCAGGTAGAAGCAGAATGAAACATGAAATGGAGAATCAGAGCAAAGTGATAATGCAGAAGTTATTTTCCTTTTAAAGGCCTTGGACTTCATCAAATGAGTTATTTACCCAGGGTAATGAAATGGTAATATTTGATTTTACAACTGAGTCTTCTCCCCGCTGGCCAAGTGGCCAAGCTTAGTGGGGGGCAAAATTAAATACATGAGGACCAGGTTGGAAGCTATCAAAAATAATCTAGAATGTTATTGTGAGCTCATTGGCTACATAAGTTTTGTTACAGAAATAAGTGTGATGATGAGTTAAAATATTTTAAAATAATAAAAAATTAAAATAGGGTAACTCTGCAATAGGGTAGGAGTGATGAGCAAGGGACGACTCCAGGCTGCTCTCATGAATCCGGCTAGAGTGTTTGTATTGTCCGGAAATGCACTGTCAGAGGAGAACTAGTTTGAAGGAAGAAGATAATAAATTGATTTGAGGTCGCATTGACTTTAATGGGCCCATTAGAAATCCACAAATGACTGTCCAGTTGGTTATTAGTTTCATGCTAAGAGAACAAGCCAGAGTTTGAAATAAAATTTGAGGAGACATTTATATATAAATGCTCAATACTCTGTTTTTCATGGATTTGTTCAAGGATAGCAGAAAGAAGGAAAAAAACCATAAACAGCATTAGTAGTATAGTGTGAGTTGAGCTAAGCGGGGGAGGGGAATCCTTTGAAGTGGAAAATAAGCAGTCCTCGACGCAAGACAAAAAAAAACACAAGAATTTAGGGTCACAAAATTAATGAAATAGACAAGGTCGCCAAGCTTAGAAAAATGAATCATATTAATTTTGGTAGCATAACAAGTGCATTCTCACGTTATGTTTGGCTATTTGGAGGTTATTTGTGACACTGGAATTGGCAGTCAGGAAACTGGTGGCAAAAGAAGACAGTCTGGCAGTAAAAGAAAAAAATACAGAACAAGGTGGAATGATTTTTCAGTAAAGGAAGAAGAGAATCATAAAATTGAAACAAAGCTTCATAGAATTCGAGAAATAAATGTTAAATTATTATTACCATTGTTTGAGTGGAACATAGTTTACCTAAAGAGGACGTTAACTATAATACATAATAAGGTGCTAAGGAAAAAGAAAAAAGGTAAAATATAAGATAAAGTCCCTGAATACACAGAAGCAGACTTAAGATTTCAGATCTGTTTCTCCTTTCAGGCTTCTCAATCACTGAAGGGACTATCATTTACACACACACACACATACCCCTTCTAAACACACGCAAATATACATATAACTTCTCCACAATTGCCCACATAAAATTATGAACACAGCTGGGCATGGTGGCTCATTC
Source organism: Cebus imitator (assembly GCF_001604975.1). NCBI lineage: Eukaryota > Metazoa > Chordata > Mammalia > Primates > Cebidae > Cebus > Cebus imitator. Next base: position 4,172,739 of record NW_016107350.1, on the reverse strand, counting down.
CAAAACTCTCAGCACTTTGAGAGGCCAAGGTGGGTAGATCACCAGAGGTCAGGAGTTTGAGACCAGCCTGGCTAACATGGTGAAACACTGTCTCTACTAAGAATATAAAATTAGCTGGGCATAGTGGTGATGCCTGTTATCCCAGCTACTAGGAAGGCCGAGGCAGGAAAATCTCTTGAACCTGGGAGGCGGTGGTTGCATTGAACCAAGATTGCGCGATTACATTCCAGCCTGGCCAAAAAGAACAAAACCCCATTTCAAAAAAAGAAAGAAAAGTCTGGAGACTAGCCTCAATGTTTTCCTTACCGCCAGGACTAGCTATATAATTGGGAGAATGAGAGAACAGTACAAATTAAAATGTTGGGATTCTTAAAAAATATATTGAGAATTTCAGGATGAAGGCAGCATGGCATTAGACCAAGCATGAGGCCAATTCTGAATGTGGGGCTTTACGCAGCTGCCGAGGTCACGAGCTCATGAAGCATACCTACTCACCACTTCTACCCATCCAATGAACCCAACTCCACTTACCTTGTTTTATTGGTAATTCTCAAATTATGTATTAAGTTTCATCTCAAGTTCTTTCAGATTCTTTTAGTCCCCCAATTCAACTATCTTCCCTTTTTTAAATTATGTTTGTAGGATGACTGTCTCAGGACAGGAGTGCTGACCTTTCCTGTCACTGCAGTGATACCAAACTACATGGTGGAGGGAGTGGGAGGTAGTAGGAAAAGTGTTAGTAGTTTTTATATCTTATGTAATAAGGTGTGGGGACAGATGAATTCGAATAAGAGCCCAATATAGAGATAGGGTGGGCCAAGTAGGGACATTGTCAAGATAATCCAAGATTTTTAATAGATTACTAAACTCTATTGACTGAATACACAATCTAATTAATAGATTGTGAATATACAATCTATTAATCTATTTTTAATAGATTACTAAACTATATTGACTGAAACTTGGTTGATTAGTACTCTGCTTGTTGTGGTGTTACAGGATCAAAAAATCTGTAATTTGTACTTATAACCAAAAAAGAAATAATGAATGCCTTTAGCTTGGTATAAGAATAAAAGGTAAACAAATTGGAGATATTTATGAAAGAATTAAATATAACATAGTGGAGATAAAACTAAGAGTTTTAGAGCTTGCTCCTGGGAGAAAAAAATGGCAAAGTGGAAAGAAAGTTGTAAGATTTGGTTAGAAATATAGTTTCAATTTGAAATATGCTGATGAGGTGTTAGCCAGACATTTTGAAGGGATAGCCAAGAGTCAGTTGGCAGTATTGGATTGTAGTTTGGGAAAATAGCTTTGAGTGGGAGACATAATTTTGTGAGTCAGCCACAGATGATGATGATGATAATAATACTAATAATATATGTTGTACAGTCCCTAGTGGATGAGAGGAAAGTTTCTAAGGGATCAGTGATAGAATTAGCTAGACAATGAGAGAAAGAGAGAGCAGGTGAAAGATGAGAATGGAAAGGAGAAAAAGAGAGGACAGAAAAGAAGAGAAAAGAGAAATGGCACTTTAAAGGAAAAATCTGAAGTGCTGATCAGGAAACATTACAAAATCTTTCGTGGATATGAATTTAAAAAACCTTTTAGTAAATTGTAACTTTATATTACTGATTAGTAAACAGAAATTTAATCATATTTGCAAAGGTTGGCAAAGTAAAAACGTGACAACTCCAGGGTAAGGTTTAGTCACTGTGAAAAAAAGATGTAACTAAAAATAGATCAAATTAACTTAGTATAGTAGAGATTTACATATTCTACAGCATGCAAAATTGTCAAATGAAATCTCATAATTTCTTTTTATTTTAATGCATGAGAAGCTTGATCTTCATTTGAGAATGTGTGATTAGCTATGCTTTACCATTTCTTTGCTTATTCAAAGTTGCTTTATAAAAGGACTGCCAAGTGGTAAGCGTATATAATTATTCATGGAGAATATTAAAGATTGTATTGAAAGCAAACAGTTGAACTGTGAATTCTAGTACTTTCCCCTACTGAGTGTATAGGTGAATATGTGTTTGAGGGCATAAGAGGAAGAGTAGGTGTTATATAATAAATGCTATTTATATTACTACCTTAAAAGAAAAATTAGACTATGACATAAAGTCTGATTATTTTTAACTCGGAAAAAAAATGTATAGAGGCCATCAACCCCATAAAGAACAGAACAAGCTAAAAAGAGAACAGTGTCTCTGAAGCATTGTCCAGAAAGTGTGTCCAAAATAAATTCCATATTGCCAGGGTTAATTTGGGACTCTAGGAAGATTGGTTAGATAAAATGGGATTTCATTTTCATATCTCAGGATGCCTTATGTCATTATTCTTTTTCCTTTTTTTACTGCAAGTCAATTGCATGTGGTGTGCTGAAATAATATCTCTGTAGGTCTCTTGTGTTGTATAAGCCCTGGTCTTTCGGTCACCATAGGCAATTGAGAATTACACCACAGGCTCAGGTGAACAGTGAAAATCAGGTTTTACATTCATTGTCCTGCTCAGCATTAGGTCCTCAGAGTGGGAAAATCAAAGTGCAGGTAGGGATAGGTTATTCCCGGAATACTGCAGCCACACTGAGCATACACATAGGCCTCAAGTCACTTTCAAAGTGGCACTGTCATTGTCCTCCGTCTATCTAAAGATTCCTCAAGATGCCAGTATTCATATATCAGGGTTGGCAGTTTTACACACAGTGTCCCTAACCATATGTTCTGCTCATTGTTAGTAACTAGTCATTATTGACATTGATGCTTTCCTTATCACATTCCTCAAGCCAGAATTTTTGTCTCTAAAGTCCCCTAAATCTTCCCAGTACATTTTTACTATGTTTAGAATTTTACTCCACACATTAAAGGCATCCAATTGATAGAACTTTTCTACTGAAACATCACTGGTCCCATTTAATTAGCCATTTCTGAATTCCCCCTATAACTTTATCGTATACGTGGTAGATACAGTTTTTATGCCATACATTTATTTTTTAATGAAATTTGAAAAGAAATCTTTAGACTGTGCACAGAGACTAACTGTCAAATTTTAGCATTGCCGCATATTTGGTGCATTGCCTTGAAACTGGCTCTCAGTTTTTACATCTTTTAACGCTGAAATAGCGCAGTTCTGGAAGATAAGTTGTACTGATTACACATATTGAAGGAAATAACTTACATAATTCACCTTTTAGAATGTATGCTGCATGTATATACTCAGTAAATTACAGTTATAACAATAGACACAACCTCTCAGTTACTACTATGATTTTACCAAACTGTACACATATGTAACATATTTCCAAATGTGACTAAGTTGTAAGTGATGACAGTAAGGACGAGAACACATTACAAAAGAAAAATAGGGAATGATTTGTGGAGATATCAATATGGTTCATTTGTTAACATCTTGTGCTATTGAGATTACCTACTTTCCTGAAAAGTGAAAGGCAGGACTAAAGAAGGAATCTGGTGCCATCTGTAATCTGCTCAGGGGAGATATAGATTTTCTCTCTTTCAGAGTTCCAGAGGACAAAAATCCGAGCCCGGAGATAAAGAGGATTGGTTTGCCAATCACGGAATCTGTAGAGCACAACAGTGAGTATGTGAAACAGAGAAAAAGTCAAAAAGGAACCCAAACACACAAAAAAAGCAATTCACATATTGGGTATGTTTCCTGCTACATTGTCACTATTCTCATGCAAATTAATTATGATGTGGACCTACTCAATCGTTTTAGAACATTATCAGTGTTGCCTTTACCAATTTTAATAGATTTGGTCTGAAATCAGCTAGAATAAGTATACATTAGGATGTGAAAAGATAAATGTGTATTAAAACCAGTTTAGAAGAATGAAGCAATGCTTTTGCCCAGTTTAGAAAGTTAAGAAGGCAAAACAAAACCCACAGTTATTCAAATCTGCAAACTTTAATAAAATTGCAACATATATATATATCAGTATGTGGCTGTGTGTGTGTACTTGTACATGTTGGAGGGTTGTTGTGGGAAGAAGATTAAAATAGTCATTTTCTGTTACAGCTTTAAGTTGCTGGAGAAATGTCACACTATTCTATAAATTGTGCTTTCTTCAGATTGTAAATACAGACTTCAAATGGGCAAATATCTCTTCCTAGTAATTGTACTGTATTTCCCACTGTTTTTTTTTTAATTTTCCAAAATGAAAATTCTCAATTATTTGTCTCTTCTATGCCCTACAATCTCCTTTTCTCCTCTACTAACAAATGATTTTATATCAATTTTTTAATAAAATAGACCTAAGAACAAAATATTTTTTTCTTGTCGGAAAATCTAGTAAACTATTTGCATCTAAATATATTGTTTAGTTTATATGTTTAGTTCTTTCTCATGTTATAATGATGCATGTGGTCCTATCTAAAGCCAACTACTTGCCGTTTGCCCTCAATCCAATCTGCTAGGGAATTGACATGGATAGCTCACATTTAGTCTTCTAATTCATCAGCAAGTTCACGACATGGTCTGGATCTCGTTGGACTGATTTTTAGTATTTTTACTGGTCCAAGCCACTTTCTTTTCTTACCAAGACTCCAGCAACAGCACCCCCACCTGAGGGAATCTCCTATTTTCTGCAAAGCAGAGTGAATATTACATCAAAGTGAAATCATTATTTTAGCAATTGGGCATTGTCTCTGACCTATCATCCTGTATTCCTCACATGAGTGCTGAAAGGAGGCCTACATATCCAGCTCCATCCATATATATAATTCCTGAATTGGAGAGAACATTTCACACAATTGCATGGCAAGCTATTATACTCTACACTCATTAGTTAACTTCATTTTTCACAAATATGAATAGGCCACCAAGGATCAGGCAACACGTGAGGAAAGTTAAGCAGCAATGAGGATATCTAAGGTGGAACAGTTATTGACTTTGGAAATGAATTAATAAAACTCCAGGATAGGAAATATTTGTACATTTAAAAGATCGCAAACCTTTACAAATAGTTCAGTAGATGAGTTGGATTACAGAATGTCTCTGCTAAGAATACATTGTTGATAAAGAAGAAAAGACTGAAAATGTATGGCATTTAAGAAATCGCTATAAAGAGAAACATCATATGTATATAAAGAGGAACACAGAGTGTATCAAAACTCCACCATCTATCTACAAGGAGTTCCAAATAACAGAGAAAATAAAAAGCAAATTTGAAGAGCTAATACAATGAGTTAAGAAACCCTGTGATTGAGGGAAAACACAAGTCTTCATCATTGAAATAACACACAAATTCCAAAAGTGAATAATGGGAAAAGTACATAAGCATTTCTGGAGAAATTTGAAAATGCCAGAACTAAAGACAAATTCTAATGAATTTCAAATAGAAATAAAATAAAGTAGATCATCTACCAAGAAATAAACATTCAAATGACTAGGTATCTCACCAGTGGCACTGAATACTAGGAGATAGCAGCAGAGCCTAATCTAGACAGATGCTTGAATCTGGCACTAATTGCATAACCTGCCATATCATCCACTCAAAAATAATGGCAAAATAAGTATATTTGAACATGAAAACTTCAGGAATTTAGTTCATACGTGTATATAAACAAAGTGTATATATGTACACACACACACTTTCCATGAGTTGATAAATTGATTCTTATGATTAAATAAGTTTGGGAAATGACCATTAGACATTAAACTTAGGAGATTGTTCTTTCCCAACAATTTCTACATATTTACACATATCTACACACACGCATACATATACACACGTATATATACATATGCACACACACACACACATAATTTTAAAGTTATTTAAGATTGTTCAATAACCAAATGAGGAAGAATGAGAAGTAAACAAAAGGGAGACACTGATGCAAACAACACTGGTAAGAAAATAGATTCAGACAAAAGAATCATTAATTTTGCCTAATTATAAAACTAGTATTGGATCTTCCTAGACCCACTAAATTAGCTTCTTCAGTAAAGATGTCTAATATCTGGATATTTGATATCATTTCAGGAATTGATTTCTATATTAGACATGTTTGGAGAATGACCATTAGCACTTGACATTTGCGAGACTGTCCTTTGAGTAACAATTTGAAAGAGACAGGATTCCATAAGTGCAATAAACATATTTATTGACTTTTTATTTTGCTGACACCAGAAAGCAAGAGAAAAACAATTAAATGTTCAGATCAATGTAAAATCAAATAACGTACAACACACAAAATAATATGACACACAAGATTGAAAAGGCAAGATGGAAGGGGGGTAAGTATACAGATTTCATTATTTTTGTTAAAAGGCATCAACAGATACCAACTAGATTGGAGAAATGAAAGATAATTTGTTTTAAGCCATAAAGGCATACACTGGAAGAACTAGAGATGGCAAATGGACAAGTCTGGAAGGAAATTGATCATTTAAGTGTGTTAAAATTATTTTCTATAGAAGTAGACAGTGAATAGATAAATTATTTTTTCACAAGTTATGAGAATAATGAAATCATTTACAATAATATTGTCTACCAAAAGAATTTAAAACAGAAGTTACTCTAGGGAATGGGGCTTGGAGGAAAAACTTTTCTTCTCATTTAAATATTTGGAACTGTTAGAATTTTTAAACTATGAGGATATCTACAATGTCTACAATAACAGCAACCAAGATGCTCATTAAAATGAAATTTTGAAACAAATAAGCGTTAATGCTCAGACTGATTAAATATGAACTCACTTTTGATTTTCCCTTTTTCTACTCCCCGTTTTCATATATTCCTTCATCAGCACATGGCATTTTATAATTAGAAACTATACTATTATAGTTGTTTAGATTAATCGTTACCATGACTTTAAAGATATAATATTGTTTTAAACATGTCATGAAACGTAGCTGCTCCACACATGCTAAATTTGATTAATACATTAATTATATGAAACATGTTAAATATCTAATGAAACATTAAAATATATAAAATGATTCCTTTCAAAATCACAATAAAAATCTCATAATCTAAAATTAACTTAGAGGGAAATATGATATATTTTTAAGACAAAAATGCAAAAAAACCTAAAAGTGATGTATCTTTTTTAATGAGAAAATTAAATAGGTCAATTTTCAGGTAAATATTTTGAAGAAGTTAACACAAACACCTCCAAATATTGAGTAAAATTTGTTTAGCTTGGCTAATGTTGCAAATTTCATTTCAAGATTGATTCATTGGAGGTACCAAGACAATTTTGAATAAGAGAATTCATATTAAAGTAAATAATAAACATCAAATATACTTTTAATATAATTTTAAAAATATAGATTATATATAAGTAAAATAATAGTTCTGTGCAATCAAAAACAATCCTGATTAGTAACAAATTATATAAAGATTAAATATATTACCAAGTGCATTTCCAATCACCAAAGGCAATCGTGGATGATTCAATTGATTATAGAGAGTCAACTGCCTAACCATTTGGAATAAAGGATGCTGATCTGACATGTACCAAAAATGCATTCCAAGAGTAAATACATAACAAGTGTTGACTGAGGCATCTTTCCACAAAAATACAGTGCTGAGTTGATTTTTGCTTGAAATAATTGTTGAATAAATAATTTTAAGAAAAAAGAACACATAACTATTACAGCTAAATGTCCATGAAATCTTTGAATATGAAAGAAATTTACAAGCATGACTCAAAATATAGAAATAATAGAGTGCTCATGGAAGAAAAAAAGTGTGAATAGTGCAGAATTAGCAAGAGAGAGTATCAGGAGTTGAAATCAGAGAAGTTAATTTAATAGTTTGAAGTGCAGTATGTGGAAAGTGTGTGCATGTGTGTGTATGTGTGTATGTGTGCGTGTGTGTGTGTGTGTGGGTGTGTGTGTGCACGTGTGTATGTACCATAAGTCACTGGGCCTGCCACCTGTTTTTGTATGGTATGTGAACTAAAAATGTTTTTACATTTTTTAAATGGTTAAGAAAAATCAAAATAAGACTAGCGAAATATGAAGATTATATAAAATTCAAATTTCAGGGTCCATAAATAAAGATTTACTGGAACACAGGCAGGCCCATTTGATTATAGTCTGTGGCTGCTTCATGCTACAGCAGCAGAATTGAGTAGTTTTGACAGAGACCATATGGGCTGCAAAGCTGAAAACATTTACTATCTGGCTCTTAGCAGAAAAATTTGGCTGACCCCTGATATAGACATATCCTGGGAGTTTCTCAATACATAGCATATCGCATCAATTCACTATGCCAACCTCAATCAATTTTTGTATACAAATATTCTAAGTTTAATGACTTCTGCATATACATCCTGTGTGTGTAGATGTGTGTGTATGTGTGATGGCAATGCACAGATTGCTTTGGGATGTATACAATATATGAATGTAATTATATTTGAGAATTAGAAAAAATATATACATATAAAATCCAGTAGTATCATGCTTTTGAGATACAACATCACTCATGTTGGCTATTTTGGGGCTGCACTGAATTTCTGAGAACAAGCCTTTATTTTCCATTTTAATTAAACATTTAATTACATTTCCACTATTCTGTCAGCAGAAAGAAATCTATAAATGTGGAGTGAAAAATTATGAAAGCTGGTCTTTAATATCTCATCACAAACGGAGCATGTTATGGGCAATCTGTTCTTTTAGGGTGTATAACAACCATGTTTCCCATGAACATTAATTCTAATAAAGGATTCAACTATAGTACATAACTTTTCATTTCTAGTGAATATCTATCTGTTAAAGGTCAAGATGTTGCAAATATATACCACGTTTACAATAATACCCATGCCCCTCAGGGTTTTAGTTTCTAGCACAAGAGAATTAAGTAAGTGAAGGGATAGTGCATATCAAATACAAGTTTGTTGGCAAGCAGTTTATACCCTGCCTATGCTCGAGTTCACACCAATAAAATTATACAAACACTTAGAATTTTTATTTTATTATAAGTAGCCAATATGTCTAGAGCAATTTGCCAGTTGCTATGAAAAATTAAAGGCACCTGCCCACAAAGTTGTTCTAGCCATACATAAGATGCAGACTTGTAAAGATGAAAATAGAAATAAGGAAAAGCTCCTATCTAATGACAGATGTTAGTTCACAGGAGTAGAATCATTTCCCCCCATCAGCTTTCCTGGTGAGCTACATGACGTGCCCTCAAATATGATGTATTTAATGTACTGATTTTGTACATCAGTATTGTAAGCTTGGTTAATGGCAGTTTGGTCTAGAGAGATGAACTTGTTCTTTGTTGATAATAGAATGAAATTTCTGGGTATACAAGCCTAAGGACAAACTCTAGAATCCAGCAAATACACCTCAGTATAACCCTCAGGAAAGCCAATGGGAGGAAATGATTCTATTTCTCTGCGTTTACATCTCTGATTAGACACATGCTTTTCCTTATTTCCATTTTCACATTTACCAGTCTGCATCTCAAGCATTGCCATAACAACTTTGTGGACAGATAAACGCGCCATAGTGTATTCTGGAAGACGCATTTTTTATTTTTAAAATATATATGTACTACATATATATTATATAATAGTACTACATTTGCAGTATTTCAGGGAGTTGCTAACTACACTCTCTCTTTAAGTCTAGAGTTATCTTAATTTTGATCAATCAGGTTGTCATTGAATATTAACTATCAGAGTATAGTCTTTATACATCAAGGGTGTATAATATTACTGGTGATTCAACTGGTGATGAGTTAATCTATATAGACAACTGTAAATGCTAAGGAGAACAATGTATCAAGTTTTCACAACAGTGTATTCTGTCAACCAGCTAGATAAAAAGTCAAATAATTATTGTAATAGAGGTTCATGATAACAGGAGAGCAAGAAAGGCGGTAATATTTAAATATTTAATGGAATCAGACTAGGAGAACCCAATTCATCTTTCCCCAAAATGTGGTAATATTTGGCCAGGACAACCCCTTTATAGATGAATAATGCCAGTAATGCCAATATATTTGCTTCCTGTTCATCGTTTCCATGCTAGCACTATTCTATTCTGGAAGATACATTCTTTATTTTTAAAATATAATACATGTACTATGTCACAGTATTTTGGTGGGTTGAGGACTACTTTTTCTCTTTATCTTGCATTGCTTATTTTAATTTTAATCCATCAGATTCTCATTGAATATTAACTATGAGAGTAGTTATTTTCTTTCTTCTTCTTACAGGATACTTTCCTGTTCTTAGGAGATGTGTCAATGGAGATCCCAGATATTTACATATATTAATGATGGATTAGTCTATATTATTCTTCATTTACCACATAATTTGGTGGAAAGTGGTGCATGTGTGTGTGTGTGTATGTGTAACCTCTACCATTTACCATTTCTTAATCTATTTCACTTGTTCTTTTTAACTTTGTTTTAGTTTTTTGAGACAGAGTCTTGCCCAAGCTGGAGTGCAGTGGTGTGATCTTAGTTCGATTGATTCTCGTGCCTCAGCCTCCAGAGTAGCTGGGATTATAGGCATGAACCTCCATGTCCCACTACTTTTTGTATTTTCAGCAGACACAGGGTTTCGCCATGTTAGCCAGGCTAGTCTTGAACTCCTGGCTTCAAGTTATCTATCCCACTTGGCCTTCCAAAGTTCTGGGATTAGGGGTGTTAGCCACCATGCCCAGTTTATTCCTCATACATTTTCCATTTTGGCTTCTGTTCCTCTCATTCAACCAAATGAATAGCTTACAAAATTGTCTATCTTCAATTCAATGAGCATTTTCTAATCTTTACCTGATTTGAGTTTTCTGTATCATTAACCATACTTTCCTTAAGTTCTGAGACAAATCACGTTCTTATTTTTACTCCTACCTTTCTGATTCTGCCTTCTCAAGCTGTTTCTCAGACTTGCTTTCTCTATGTTTAAATGTTGGAGTTCTTCATGACCATCTCCTTTGTTTCTTACTCAGTACTGAAAGTTAGGCAATCTTGTCGGAAACCAGAATTTCAAACACTTATCTTATTCCCAAGACTCTCACCAGTTTCTCTCTATACAATTCCTTTCCTCTGACTTTTACATCCAACAGACTACTTAAATATTGATGATTTCTGTAAAGCACTGCAAACCTAGAATTCCAGAACTAAAATCATGATCATCTTATCCCCTGCACACACACATCATTACATATTATCATTTTGCCTCACAAATAGCTTTTCAATTTCATTGACCACCTTCTATCTCAAACAGCCTTTCTTGTCCAACTTACCATTATCTCTCCCCTAAATTAAAATAATTGTTTATTTAAACAGTCATATGTAGTTCTTCTTGTAGATCCTATTGCTTCCCTTATTAGCTGTATTCCTTGGTATATTATTTATTTTGTGGCAATTGTGAATGGGAGTTGATTTGTGACTTGTCTTGTTTTGACCATTATTGGTATACAGAAATGCTAGCGATTTTTGCACATTGATTTTATATTCCAGTATGTTGCTGAAGTCGCTTATCAGCTTAAGAAGCTTTTGGGCTGAAACAATGGCGTTTTCTAGATATGGAATCATGTCATCTGCAAACAGGGATGTTTGACTTCCTCTCTTCCTATTTGAATACTCCTTAGTTCTTTCTCTTGCCTGATTGCTCTTGCCAGAACTTCCAATACTATATTGAGTAGGAGTGATGAGAGAGGGCATCCTTGTTTCATGCCAAGTTTCAAGAGGAATGCTTCCAGCTTTTGATCATTCAGTATGATATTGGCTGTTGGTTTGCCATATATGAGTCTTACTATTTTGAAGGGTGTTCTTTCAATACCTAGCTTATTGAGAGTTTTTAACATAAAAAGATGTTGAATTTTATCAAAGCCCTCTTCTACAATTGTTGAGATAATCAAGTGTTTTTTGTTTTTAGTTCTGTTTATATGAAGAATAACAATTATCAATTGGCATATGTTGACCAACTTTGCATCACAGGTATAAAGTTGACTTGATTGTGGTAGATGAGCCCTTTTTCATGAAGGCTGGATTTGGTGTGCCAATATTTTTGCATCAGTGTTCGGCAAGAATATTGGCCTAAAGTTTTCTTTTTTTGTTGAATCTCTGGCAGCTTTTGGTATCAGAATGATACTGGCCTCATAGCATGAATTAGGGAGGAGTCCCTCCTTTTCAATTTTTTGGAATAGTTTCAGTAGGAATGGGAGCAGCTCTTTTTGTACATCTGGTGGAATTCAGCTGTGAATCCATCTGGTCCTGGTCTTTTTTTTGTTGTTGTTGGAAAACTATTACTGCCTCATCTCAGAACTCATTATTGGTCTGTTCAGTGCTTCAATGTCTCCCTTGTTCAGTCTTGGGAGGCTGTAATATGTCCAGGAATTTATTCATTTCTTCTACATTTTCTAGTTGTGAATAGCGGTGTTTATAATATTCTCTGATGGTCGTATTTCTGGGTGGTCAGTCAAAATATTCTCCTTATCATTTCTTATTGTGTTTATTTTAATTTTCTCTCTTTTTTTTTCTTTATTAGCCTAGCTTGCAGTCTAGCTACTTTTTTTTTTTTTCAAAAAAAAAAAAAAATAGCTCCTGGATTTGTTTGATTTCCTCTCTTCCTATTTGAATGCCCTTTATTTCTTTCTTGTCCAGTTTAATGGATCTTTTGAATTTTTTTAACCTCTCTATCTCCTTTGGTTCAGTAGCATTTCTATACATCAATTATGTTGAAGCTGAGAGCCAAATAAATAATGCAATTATATTTCCAGTAGCCTCAAGAAGAATAAAATATCTAGGAATACATCTAACTAGGGAGGTGAAAGATCTCTACAAAGAGAACTACAAAGCACTGCTTAAAAACCAGACATGACACAAACAAATGGAAAAACATTCCATACTCGTGTCCATAAGTGATAGATTGGATGAAGAAAATGTGGTACCTATATACCATGGAACACTATGCAGCCACAAAAAGAAAAGGGACCATGTCCTTTGCAGGGACATGGATAGGGTTAAAGACAAATATTCTTAGAAAACGAATGTAGGAACAGAAAACAAAATTCCACATGTTCTCACTTATAAGTGTGAGCTAAATAATGAGAACACATGGACATATAGAAGGGATCAACACAGATTGTGGCCTATCAGATGGTAGCGGTTAGGAGGGAGAGGATCAGGAAAAATAATTAATGGATATTAGCTATCTAGTATACCTTGGTGATGGAGTAATCTGTACAACAAACCCCCATGACACACGTTTACCCATGTAACGAATCCTGCATGTGTACCCTTGAAATTAAAATAAAATTTAAAAAACGGTTTCTTAACTGGGCTCTTCATGTCCACTATTACCCCAGTTCAAACCATTCAACTCACTGTATCAGAGTGATTCTTAAATATATACCTGATGTTTGCTGTTCACTTCATTAACATCCTTTAATTGATTCTCCTGCTTTTAGGAGAGGTAAATTGTCTCTCTGACATTCAAGGGCAAGCATCATTGTTTATTTGTTGTTTCTTAAGAGTTTGAACTGTTCCTAAGAGAATGAGAGTTAAGTATCTCTCATTGGGTCCCTCTCTCGATATGCTCTTTTTATAGTTTTAGGGACATCTTATATTGATTAACTGATAATTATGACCCTGATAAGTTATCCGTTGTAGCTCAAAAATAGGGCTTGACTTAAGAGATTGATGACCAACCAATTTAGAATGTCTTTGACTCTTTTCGTCTAGGACATTATGAAAGAGAAAGATTATTTTCAATCCTTCTTAGTATCTGATTCTTTTTATTCATATATTTATATTGATTGGCTGTCTTCATCAATTTTATTTATAGGTATCATTCATCTCAAAAATACTTAAGCCTTCTACTTCATCGTTTTCTCAATTTAAATGTGCACATTTCAAAACAGATATTAAAATCAAGCAACAGAATAGAATTTGGGTATTCAAATTTATACCTACAAAACTATTTTTACATACCAAGTCTTAAGGGAATGAAAAAAAATCTCTTCACTACATTATTATAACTGTATTTTGAGATCTAAAATTAGAATATCACTTTGTTTTATATAGTCAAGTACATTTTTGATATGCTTTCCCCAAATGCTGTTAACAGCAAGAAAATTTGTTTATAGTGATAACCAAAATATTTTTGGATTGCTTATTTAAGTCGATGGATACCCTGGTGCTTACTTAATGTTCTATATTAGAGAGTTTATACCACTGTGGTTATACAAAAATGTCAATGACAGAATAATCACAACATTTATCTGATACCTATAGAAAATAACTCATCATATGCCAGAGAGACATGGGATATTAGGCTTTTAAATTCAGTGAGTTTAGCGCAGTCCAAAAGTAAATATTTAACAGCATTTGAAAATATTTACAAGAAAAGTCTCTGTGCTAGTTACTTCCTATACTTTAGTATATAAGGAAATAAATTCATAGTCTCTGAGTGTAAGTCACAATAGTCTGCTGGGCAAGAAAGAGAAACAGAAAGTGGAAGTATAATACTTGCCAGGTGATAAATATTTGTCATGGGATAAAGTCAGGATGAGAACTCTCCCAGAAATGGCATCTAATGTAGTCTAAGAGAATGGGAAAATCTTCCTAGACAAGACGTCCTATGCTGCTGCCTGAAGGGTGAATATGAGATAATCATGTAATGAGGGCTTAAGAAGTCAGAATTGTCCAAAGCAAACAACTAGATCTAAGTTTTCAGTTCTTTAGTAAGAAAGTAATCTAAAAGCAAGATAAAAAAAAAATAATTTTATACGCAGTTAAAGTCAAAGGCTAAGCATAAGAAAATGAGATCCAGTCATCTTCTTAGAAAATCATTTTTCTCTAACACTAGAGGAGATTAAAAATGTTATGGATGAGGAAGTGGAACATAAGTAGAAGTGTGAATCCAGAAAGTTGGAGCCTCTATCTGAGTAAGCACCATTCAGAAACAGCTTCAATGAATAAGGTGGAAGCATAGAATCATTAAATGATTTCTTTTTCTCCATTTGAGAAAATCTTTTTCATAGTGAACTATTGAATTGTCATTTGGTTGGAGTAGATATTTGTCAAAGCTCTGATGTCCACTTTTCATCTGGACAGCATCCTCAACAAACCAAGAAACACAAATTCTTCTAGAGTGGAGGGAGGAACTTTGGATTTCACAGAATTGGAGATGAGATGAAATGAAAGGACATATCCTAGGTCAAAAGAGTTAACAGAAGAAAACATGGACTCTTGTAAAGTGGGAACAGTAGCAGAATAAGCCAGGGTTTTTGATGGGCTCTCTAGTAATCTATCTGCATGGTAGATTTCCATGCTATGTTGATTACAAACCTTGGTTCAGAAATAGACACATGGCCTATCTATCCAAGAGAGGATGGGCAAGATACCCTGGGCCAAGTTTCCTGTAGGTCACACATTTATTAACAGTGAGGTCCAATATTTACTCTCTTCCCTGAACTAGATAATTAAGAGAGAATTAGAGCTGATGTGTTTTCCCAGAGGGCTGAGTAATTGAGCATGGACTGCCTATCAGAAGGAAGTGGCACAAGTGGCATGTACTGAGGATCATGAGCATACAACAGGGACACCTCAGAGCAGCAGTCATGCATGAGAGTCAAAATGGAAGCCTGGTTCATCAAGGTATTGCAGCCTAGAAACATAAATATTAATGTCATGTTTATACTCATGGCCAAGAAAAATGAGAATTTAAAGTCATATTAAATATCATTTTAAAGCATAGCTATGACATAAATGTTCATTTTTCTATGTGTATTTTATTGCGTCTGAGATTATTCACAAATCAGTTGCCATTTTGTAATGGAGAACAGAGCAGATAGCTGAATTGGTAATGAGACAACTGAATAGTAAAATCACAATGTGCTGCCATGGATTACTGAATGTGCCCAGTATGCATGGCAGATAATGGGCTTGCATTTTTTATCAACAGAAATGGCAGACAGTTTGGCTAATCAAGATGTAGGTGTTCTGCTCTATTTGTTTGGAATAAGGACAAGAAAGCAAAGTAGTTGGCATAAGTAAGATTGGATAAAATTTTAGACAAATTAGCTCTTTAGTCTATAGAAAAGGAATGCAGATAAAAGGGAAAATGTTTAAATAAAAAGATTAGTGGTTGTGAGAAAACAAAAAGGCAATATAAATCCTTCTACCATAAAGACACATAAACATGTATGTTCATTGCAGTACTATTTATAATAGCCAAGACAATGAATCAACCTAAATGCCCATCAATGGCAGATTTGATAACAAAAATGTGGTACTTATACACCACGGAATACTATGCATCCATAAAAAGAAGAAGACCATGTCATTTGGGGGAATATGGATGGAGATGGAGACCATTATTTTTAGCAAACTAACCCAGAAACAGAGAACCAAATACCACATGTTCTCACTTGCAAGTGGGAACTAAATGATGGGAACACGTGGTCACAAAAAGGGGAACAACAGACGCTGGGACCTACTTGAAGGTGGAGGTTGGAGGAGGAAGAGGATCAGAAAAAATAACTTGTGGGTACTATACTTAGTACTTGGGTGACAAACTAATCTGTATGACAAACCTACATGATATGAGGTTACCTATATAACAAATGTGCACATGTATCCCTCAATCTGAAATAAAATGTTTATTTATTTATTTTTTTTAGAAAAAGAAAATAAAATCTGAGAAAGTAATAGTGGTAGGAGTATAAACACAAGATGTTGAGGTCAAATTTTTCAGCTGAAATTGTCTGAAAATATCAATTATTTTTGATATACCAACAAAATTCAATACCCACAAAAATTCAATATTACATAGTTGCAGTCGGAGGGCTGATTGTGGCAGAAGTCATGAAAGGATGTACAGAGAGACAAATTTTCAGTTGTCCAATTTTTAGTGAACACTGCAGTACCTATACTTTGTCCTAAGAAGAATGTAGGAACTGATTTTTATCTTTCATGTTTTGTAAACCTCCAGGCCTGGGCTTCAGGCTTCTGCTTTAATTCAAACCTGTGTTAGTGCAGGTTTGCCACTGTGGATCATGGCCTTGGGGTCAGGTGTTTGTAGTTTCCAAGTCATATTATAATTGCCTACTTACAAAGAGAAAACAATAATCAAAAGTACTATATATGTACCTTTGCAGTAATATTGCCTTTCATTTAGTTATCAATTACTCATGTGTCATTGTCCTTTATCGAGTAAATAGCATGATGAAATAAGGAGTCTCCACATTAAGTCAAAAATTTTAAAAATACATTCTCAAAATTTCTTGGAGTGAGAAATTGATGTGTTCTTTGAAAAAAAATTGAAAATCTCACTTAAAATGTCAAATATATTTTCAGTTAGTATGCTCAATATTTTTATTTCTGAAAAACTAAATACGTACTGAAAAACCCTCGCATATTTAAGGAACTTTTTCCCTTGGAAAGTTGGCTTTGGCTGATCAAGAGCCATTTTCTTTTACTTAAATTTAGCTCTGTATATTGCCATTATGATAAGAAAATAAAAGTCTCTTCCAAATTCTATTTATACGAATTTTTTCACTTCTAAAAAAGGGTCAAATTTGTTACTTTTTGTTAAATATCTTGTTTTATTTCCTTTTCGCATTTGAGGAAAGAGACTGTCTGTGTGGGTATTATTGGATTCATGTGTAACAAACCACTTACAAAATAATTGAAATGTGAACATTCCTTCACCCAATTAAAAAAGTTATAAAAGCTAACATTGGTAAAACCCACATAATATAAAAATTAAAATGCCTATAGATTTTAATTACTAAATTTCCCATACTATAAACATTTAGTATTTCCGAATTATTTTAAATCAACAGACAACTGTAGAGAAAGAACTAGGTTGTCACATCAGTGGTCAGCAATTGACATGGTGAGGAAGTTACTGAGCGAAATCAAGGCTTAGTTGCTTTAGCCTTGAAGCCAGAAAGAGGATCGCTAGGTAGGCCATGTAATGCAGGTCAGAAAAAAATGGAACAGCATAGCATGCTAGCTGGAGGAAAACTTTTAGTCACACTCTTATGGATGATCACTTCCCTTTGTAAACAAAAACTATTCTTTCTATGTTATCACTTAAGGTTATTTGTAGAAAAGTACCTGTAGTAAATGAATGTGTAGGTCTCTACACACTGTATGAGTTCAACATACTCAACACAATCTTGGCATAAGGATTCATTTCAAGGCAGGTGTGCAGGAGAGAGATTGAGAGTGTGAGAAAGAGACAGACAACTGATAATAGTTGTTATTAGAAGTGTTCAATATATGACAGATTATTATTAAAACTTCAGGGTATCTGAAATTTAATCTTTATAACAACAGGATGAGGTAGGTGCCATTATTATTTTCTTTTCCTGTCTGGAACTAAGGTACTGTGAGGTTAAGTATTTAATTACTTGACAGTGTCACACAGACCTGGGCTCATGAGGCCAATTCATGTATTCTAAATCCAGATTTCAATATATTTACACCCTCTTTCTTTGGTCTGTCTTACATTGATATAGGTAGAAGTAGATGTAGGAATGTCTAGAGATACAAAGACAATTATAAGTAAAAATAGGCCCGATTACAACAAAGATATAGATATAGAGCTTTTATGTTCCATGTCATGACTTTTGCAAACAAGATTCTTTTTTCCAGAGTGGAGTAAACATGGGAAGCATTACCACTTAGAGAACCGTCCCTTATTGAGCTTTGCTTGTGCATGAGCCTGATGCAGAGGTTATGTACATAAAGTAAGCCATTTTGTATTCTAAATAATTTTTGATATTTGGGTATGAAGAATCTTAAGAAAACAATAAAGAAGATGAGATATCTAAGATTGCATCTTTTTATGGACTTGGTTTTCCTAACAATTCTGTAAGTATATAGAGGCAATCAATAAAACATTGAAAGTGAGAAGAATCAGGATTTTGTTTCCTATGGAATAAAAATGAATAATTGGAACATTTGGATCTGGTAAAAACAGTTGCAGTACTTTAAATACAAAACCATTAAGTGAGTTCTCTGAGAATAAGGCATTCTTAATGAACCTGAGAATGTGAACAGTGCCTTGGTATTTTCGTGGAATTAAGCACCAAGAAAATGTCACTAAAAAAGCAATGAGTACTGTAGTTCTTATAGTGAGGTCATAAAATAAGAATGCCTCTATCTTTTAAACACAAGATAGAGTCACTAACGTTAAGAAATGTTTGCTTAAAATTGACATAGAGGAATGACTATTAAATTAATGAGGTCTGCATAGCTTTTATGGATGATACATGGTAACATACACTCATGATGAAATAACATGTTGATATGATTTGAATTTGTGTTCCTACTCAAGTCTCATGTCAAATTGTAACCCCCAATGTTGGAGGAAGGGCCTTGTGGGAGATGATTGGACCATGGGGGCTGATTTGCCTCTTGCTGGTCTCAGTGAGTGAGTTCTAACAATAACTGGTTATTTAAAAGTGTGTGATATCTTTTTTGTCACTCTTTTCCTCTTTCTCTGGACATATAAGGAAGGCATACCTGCTTCCCCTTACTTTCTGCCATGATCGTAAGTTTCCTGAGGCCTCCCAGCCATGCTTCTTGTACAGGGTGTGGAACTGTAAGTCAATTAAAACACTTTTCTTTATAAATTACCCATTGGTACCAAGAGTGGGGCATTGCTGTACAGATACCTGAAAATGTAGACACAGCTTTGGAACTGGGTAATGGGCAGAAGGTAGAACACATTGGAGGGCTCAGAAGAAGACAGAAGCATTAGGGAAAGTTTAGAATTACTAGAGACTTGTTAAATTGTTGTGACCAAAATTCTGATTTTGACATGGACAATGAAGTCCAGCCTAAGGTAGTCTCAGATGATGAGGAATTTATTAAGAACCAGAATAAATATCACTCTGCTATGCTTAGCAAAGAGACTGGTGGCATTTTTGCCCCTGCTCTAGGGATCCGTGGAACTTTGAACTGAGAGAGATGATATCTAAGGTGTCTGGTGGAAGAAGTTACTAAACAGCAAGTTGTTCAAGGAGTAGCCTGGTTGCTTCTAACAGTGTAGGCTTACACTGGTGAACAAAGATATAATCTTCATTTGGAACTTAAATTTAAAAGGGAAGCTGAGCATAAATGTTTAGAAAATTTGCAGCCTGACTGTGTGTATAGAAAATGGGTAGAAAAGCCCATTATCTAAAGAGGAATTCAAGCCTGCTGTGAAATTTGCATAAATAAAGAGTAGCTGAATGTTCATAGCTAAGACAATGGGGAAAGTAATTTGAAGGCACTTCAGAGACCTCAGAGACCTTCATGACAGCCCTCGCATCAAACGCCTGGAAGCCTAGGAGGAAAGAATATTTTTTTTGGTGGGGCGGAGAGGAAGAATAGTTTTGCAGGCAGGGCTCAGGGACTGGCTACCCTGTGCAACCTCAAGACACTCCTCCCTGCATCCCAGCTGCTCCAGCTCCAGCCATGGATAAAAGGGCTTCAGATACATCTCAGGCCACTGCTCCAGAGTCTGTAAGCCATAAGGAGCTTTAATGGCTTCCACATAGTGTTAAGCCTCTGGTTGTGCAGAGGGCAAGGGCTAAGGCTTGGAAGAGACTCTGCTTTGATTTCAGAGGCTGTATGGAAATGCCTGGATATCCATGAAGTCTGCTGCAGGGCCAGAGCACTCATGGAGAATCTCTACTAGGGCTGAACAGAGGATAAATGTGGGGTTGGAGACCCCACACAGAGTTCCCACTGGGGCGCTGCCTCGTGTAGCCGCGAGAAGAGAGCCACCATCATCCGGACCCCAGAACAGTAGATTCACCAATGGCTTGCACTATGTACCTGAAAAAGCCACAGGCACTGAATGACAGCCCTTGAGAAACGCCAAGGAACTTAAGCCTTGCAGAGCCATAGGCGAGAACCTTCCTAAGGTTTTGGAAGCCAATCCCTTGTCTCGGTGTGGCCTGGGTGTGAAACATGGAGTCAAAGGAGATTATTTTGAAGCTTTAAGATTTAATGATTGCCCTTCTGTGTTGGGAATTGCGTGGGGCATGTAGATCCTTAGTTTTGCCCAGTTGTATTTACCCAATGCCTATAACCTCATTAAATCTTGCAAGTAAAAAATTTATTTTTAATTTTACTGTCTCATAGGTGTAAGGGACTTGTCTCAGATGAAACTTTGGATTGTGGACTTTTAAGTTAATGCTGAAACGAGTTAAGACTTAGGGGACTGTTGAGAGGGGATGATTGTACTTTGCAATGTATGAGGGACTTGAGATTTGGGAGGGGCCAAAGAAGGAATAATATGGTTTGGATTTGTGTCTCCACCCATATCTCATGTTGGACTATAAGTCCCATGTTGAAGGAGGGGCCTAGTGTGAGGAAATTGGATCATGCCAGTGAATTTCCCCCTAGCTGTTCTCATGACAGTGAGTTCCCATGAGACCTTCCCTTCACTCTTTTCTGTCTTCTCTGACAATGTAACACATTCCTGCTTTCCCTTCACCTTCTGCCATGATTTTAGGTTTCCTGAGGCTGCCCCTGCCATGCTTTCTGTACAGTCTGTGAAACTGTGAGTCAGTTAAACATTTTTTCTTTATAAGTTACCAAGTCTCAGGTAGTTCTATATAGCAATGTGCGAATGAACTAATACACATATAATCTCCATAAACACTTTAAAAGAATGTTTATAGAGAATAGTAAAAAATAACAATATCATAGGTATTTGGTAACAAATATGCATGTTCTTTCAGTGAACAGAAGTCATGGACACAGCAATTGATACATATTTGCTGAATAAAAATAACATGGCTAAGAACATTTTAGACCCCAGAAAATAACCACCTTAGAAAAATTGTAAGGCAACTGACTTTTGTAGTTCAACACATTACATAAAGAGTGATTCGTTTTGCAAAGGACTAATCACAATGCATCTATTGTTCTTTTCTTGTTATCAAAATCTTCCTTCAACTAATATTGCCTTTCACTGAAAACCTTACATTTTTATGACTTTAAACACCACAAAACACCCTGAGTATTCACTATTCATATTAAGAAAGGCCTTGTAAAATACATGTACTTCATGGTCTGGTTTTAGTGAAATCATTCAGTGGAAATAATAAGGAAGCAGTTGGTAAGGTTTGGGACCTAATTTTCCAATGTAAGGATTATGAAATACATTGCTTGTATAAAGCCTAATAAAGCCGGTTTTGTTTCTACTTCAGTGTTTATATGAATATGTTATTACCATCTGCTTTTGAGGAGACCCCAGGAATGATATCTGAAAAACAACTTAATCAAACATCTTAAATAAATACACAAGATTTGGCAATAATCACGCAACAGATACGAAAGATATTTCTTGCTATTGCTACATATTTTAACTAGACCCATATTTTCAAAGTAATGGATCAATTAATTAGTTGTCCACTTCCAAATATTTTACCTATATATAATTTGATGGCTTAAAATTAATTAACTTGTAGCAGTTTAAGCGGATCCCGAAAAAAGGGGTTAAAAGACAAAAGTTGAAAAAAACCCAAACAATTCCAAAGTTTTATACCAAGGTAACTTACATTTATACATTATTTCTACTCTATTAATGTGAGACAATTCTATGCAAGGATATTTTAATCATAGAAAGGAAAAATATTATGAATATAGAATATACTTGATTTTCCAATGGGTGAGTCTATATTTGCACTTGTGTATACAAAATCACTACCTTCTTGAATCTTTTATAGAGTTTATATTATTTGTAGCTAATATGTTTACATCTGAGCAATGAAGGGTAACTTTCAACTCTCAGAGAAAACCAAATGTTCTTTTTCACAATCTACCTTAGATATTGGGTACACATACCTTTCTAATGTCCTTCTGAATTTTTTTAACTTTAAAACACACCAAACCTAATAGACTATGTTTTCTCCCCAAATATCTGATCTCTTTTGGAATTCCTTTCTATTATGATAGCATCATTCTGATCTGACATATTATTTTACAACATTCATTCACTTTCAATTAATATTCAAGTCATATCTCTGTTTCAGAGCTGTTTTCTCAAATCAATTCCCACAAACTAATATCCACAGCCCTCAGCTCTGCCTGTGCTTAGGCACTCACCTTGTCTCAATTGTGTCTAGCAGTACCTGTTCTCTTTCCCTACTACTCCCATTTAATTGTTTATATTGTTCATTGGCCAAGTTTCTTATCTACAGAGAAAGAAATACACTCTAGCTAGTTAAAGAAGAAAGGGAGTTATTTGTGAAGTTGTTCTGATATCTCAAAGAATATTTTGCAAAATAAAAACAACGAACTGTAGGTTGACCTTCCACGAAGAATTCCTCTAACTATCTCACAAAATTGGGGCACTGAATGAGCTACCTTAGCCATAATCATCCCAGTCACTTGCTCCAGAGTCATATTGCACATGATCTAATCCCAACAAGAAATTTCTCAGCCTCTCTTTATAACCAACTCAATTCTGCACAGTTTCCTGTTAGTGTACTGATTAGAGAAACTTACATTCCATCTGGAGCTCTTGCTGAAGCAGAGTCTGGAAAATGCTGTTTTTAGAATTCCAGCCAAGGAAGTACTAGGAGTAGTGCTAATTGGAGTGAGTGTTAAACAAATGAATTCACATATTACAAACAAAGTATTTTTTAAAACTAATCTCATCATAAAACTGTTATTTATTTGTCAAAATGTTTTAATTAACTATTGCCTAAAGACTAAAATCCAAACTTCATTATTGATCTTTCTTTAAGAAAACATTTCGTAAAATGTAAATATTTGCGTGGCCAAAAACTTTCTTTAGAGTTCCATTTTGCTTAGTATTGTTCTTGACTCATATTCTGGGAAATAAGATATGGCTCTCAGGTGTCAAAGAGATCAAACGGTGCTGGGGTAGGGCGCTATATAAAATAATAATAGACAAAGTGATCTGGGATGATAAAGTGTTGTATAAAATCTCCTTTAAGACCTGATGGAAGTAACATGAGCTTAAGAAAGGCAAAGGTGAGAAAAACTTTCAAAGAGGAAGTGATACTTCATGTTTTTAAACCACAAAAATATGTTGGCTAGTTTGCCATGTAACTATGACCAAGAGAAATGAAGACCAGAATTTACAGATTTGTGTAAAGGTATGGACTTGTCAAATACATACAAGAATAGAAAAGAGAATAAGTCATTTGGAATGACACACACTACTCCATGGGTTGACATGATAAGGGACCATCAGATGAATAAAATTCTCAATCACTTGCCTAAAGGGTTTAGACTATCCTGTGAGGGATTGAGACCCAGAGAAGGAGTTTAACAAGGAGATGAACCTTAGGTTTTCCTGGGAGTTTTTAGGGGATAGACCAAAACGTGGTGGAGGCTAAAGCCATGTACGATACTTAGAAACAATTATTGCAGGGTCAGATCCAAATTTAGGCAGTGAATTTGAATACTGAAAGAAGCTAAAGTTTGGTAAGTGAGTGAAGACATAGCAGCATCAGTCACTGACTTGCATGGTCCTTAATACCATGGCTTATGAACCAATAATTTCACCTATGCTTTTCCAGTGCATCCAAATGAATCATCTTCTGCGAGGCCCATCTTTTGTAACATAGCCTCGAACTTTCTGTTCCTTCTGTCCAGAATAGCTTGTTACTCTTCTCTGCTCAGTTATCTGACAAGATTTAGCTTAAAGGGCTTTATTTTGAAGATATTCTTTTAATACTTTGAGGTAGTAGCAGACATTCCCTCTTTACTATGTGAAAAAGTCTGCCTTTAAATGTATGGATCTTAGTACATTGTAAGTACTCATTTGTGGTCTGTGTTCCCACTTGGTTATGACTTTCTATGGGTTCCAGGCTATGTCTTAGCTGTTGGAAAGTAGCAGATATTTGGGATAGATGGAAAATATTTAAATTAATAATCAATAATTACAAATTTTGTAGGACATATGTCGAATAAAGTATACCAATATGTCCCAATATTTCCATCATTTCCACTTTCTTTTTCTACTTAATTGGTCATATTTCCATCTAGGGAATATTGATATAAAACATGTAAACTAGATTCATATACTCCAAACCAATGAATGTAAAAATGACTGCAGTTTAATCATCTGGCTAATTAGCAGAGGCAAATCAACATTTTGTTTTAGTCTTTGGCCAAACCCTGACCAGTTCGTGTTGCCCAAATATGATTTTCTTTTTCTTTCAACAGAATCACATCTGGCAAAAGCCCAGGTCATTTTTAACTACTATCATTTTCTCTTAATCAGCTTTCTTGTTCTGAGCCTCATTTTCCTTTAATCAGTTCAGGTGTTCCTCATTGTTAGTGCCAATTCAAAATTATCAGTGTTCAATACTATTTTCTAAGCTAGTCCCCCAGAAAATTCTTTTTATATCCCAACGTTCTTCACTTGCTCTTTCCATTACTACCCAATCAGCACTTGGTCCATTTTCCTAAGTAATAACCTGTGTTTGGAAATATGTTCTATTAAATATCCACCAGCTACCACATCTAGGATAAATCTTATTTTTTGAATTATTCCCCCATAAATGGTTGTCAAAATATGTTAATATTCTAAAATATTGCTGTGTTTTTCTGTTCTGCGCTTGTCCACAAATTAGAGCTGGTTGTGTACCACTCCGTAAGTAATTTAATACTTTCAGTTCATGTTAGCAGCATAACCTGCGATTGTTCTTAGAGAAGTGCCATAAGAACACATTGCCTTTATGTGACAGGAGAAAATACTGAAGAAGCTTGTCATATGAGAATGTGTAAGGGGATGTGTTGCCAGGCAGATGAGATCCATGGCCAAATCATAAATCTGCCAATAAGATGCTATGTTGTCATTGATCAATTACTTGCAATCTCTAAGCTTCAGTTGTCTCAAATATGAAAAGAACTGATAATACATTTCTCACAGAATTTCTGTGAGGCTTGCAATTAATACATGTACCAAGACTACAAACTTTATTTAGTCAGCACATAGGTTTTGAGCGTGAAATCTATCCTGCAATTGTGTACTATGTGTGTCTTTAAGTATGAAAGTATAGAAATTCTAATTTTCCACTGTGTAGCAAAATATAAATGTCTTTATTTTCCAACTTTGAACAATTGTGATAACCATATTATGTTCAAACTCAAGCATATGTTTAATGACATTTGGTAGTGCTACACATAAGATCAACACTAGCAATAAGGTTAACATAATCTGTTGAGAATAAAAAGGACGTTTTAGATTAAAAATAGCATCATATAATATAATTTGGACTTCGATATGAAAATAAAATAAAATAAAATTTTCTTTTATGAAAATCATGTTAATTACTTCAAGTTGCTTTTATAAATAAATGGCTGTGTGCATTTTCAAATTGTTTAAAAAATCAATAATATATGATTAAACATTTTATGTATGATTAAACTTTTTATATATGATTAATCTATGTGTTTGAATATATAAATAACTTCTTAACATCCATATAATATGCATTGTAGAGTCTTAGGTTGCTAGATAATATGGCATAAAGAATAAATTTAAATCAACTATAAATTAATACATACACATATAGTCTGCTGTTTTTGTCCATTTTGATAAATGGCTATGTTTAAAATACATGGTTATTAAAAAGAATTGATAGTTCAGTGACAAAGTTGAGAAGTGATTCAGCATTTATTGAGAACCTGTTACACATCTGATCCAGTTCTGGATGCTCTATCTATATTAATTAATTGAATCCTTGCTGTAATACTTAGGCTTATAAGCCTAAATGCTATATAGTGTTTCCTCCATTTTGCTAGCAAGGAAAGCAGCTCTGAATGGTAATGAGAGTTTTCTCTGGTAATGTGGATGTTAAGTGGTAAGGCTGAGACATGGTGTCATCTACTCAAGCCTGTCACACAACTTAACTTTGGTCTAAAGGGGATTGTGGCTTAAAATTTATGACTTAAATTTTTGCTTCTAATTTTTATATCATGATCTTGAATGAAAAATCACTAGCTGAGTCTGACTTAAGATAGGGTTGCTAAGCATCAGGGAATATGTAAATTAATGCAATTGAACTCTTTTTCTCTCTTCAGGGAAGGTTAGATTAAGATGAGTGGCCTTTGCCCTTATCAAAAATATGAGCTGACTTTTTGTCAAGTATTTGTATAATTAAACATCAATTGCAAACATAATGAGTATTAGTCTACTTAGAGATATTTTGAGATGTTGTAATAAAAATAGTTTCATTTCTTAAAAGCCTTAATTTTACACATATAAAGAGTAAAAGTCTGTAAACTATTAATTAAGCATAATAAACACTTTCTATTTTTTGGTGCAAAAATAGTTGCGGTGTTTGCCATTGCTTTTAATGGCAAAAAGTGCAATTACTTGTGCACCAACCTAATAATTATGTTTTCAATGTAATATAAATAAAAGAATAATACGTATTTGTCTTGTCTTTCATTTATGGAAAATAGTTTTTTCCCCTGTATGAAAATATTAAATTGTTTTGCTTATTTTCCAGATATATTGTACTAGGTAAAAGAAAATTGAAATTAACAAAAATAATACTGAAATTTCCTGAACTGCTTTCCACTATTTTCTGATCTGTGTAATAAAATACACATGTATGTAACTCTAGAAGGCAGTTTTACTATTGCTTTAGTGAGATATATATCAACTACTTCCAGAATAACTTGAAAGGATTGGAAATATTTACATTTGAGCATCTAAATGATCATATAAATGTTTAGGCAAGAAAAAATAAAGTTTTCCATACAGTAGCCCCCACCTTATTTACAGAGGATGTATTCCAAGGCCCCCAATGGATGACTGAAACCTTAAATAGTTCGCAATGTAACATACACTCTGATTACTTCTTATACAATCATGTTGTATTGGGCAAGCAGCATACACAGCATGGATAAGCTGGTGAAAGGGATGATTCATCACATTCAGAAAGGGACAGAGTGGAACAGAGCACAATTTCATCACACTACTCAGAACATCACACAATTTAAACCTTACAAATTGTTTGTTTCTGTAATTTGCCATTTAACTTTTTTTTTTTTTTTTTTTGGCTGCAGAAAACTGAAATCTCAGAAAGTGAAATTGTAGTTAAGGCGGCACTACTGTATCTGTGACTGAGTCTTAATTCCTTACACATACTAAACAAGGACTCCTTTTGGCCATTTCAGGATCATTATTGGAATAAATTTATTAATTTAAAGTGGCAAAGTTCCTATTTTCCTGTTATATCCTTTGAAAAAATAATCTTTTGGATTCAAGGATCCAAAGCATAGACCATTTATTGTATGACAGCCAATTATTCATACATTACTCTTAATTATACTTTCTTAATTACATATTGCAATTTCAAACTTCTTATCCACAACATTTAAACATCTCAATTGTTACTAATAGAGTAGGTTGTCTAAGGGAAAAGAAGGACTTCTTAGTATATATATGTTAGTACATATTAGTACTATTTGTAGGAGGTGATTGTTGCAAAGTTCAGAGACTCTTCATGGTCAGCAACAGGTAGATGCTTACAGTAAAGCTTACCTTATAGAAACAGGATAAGAGACACTGTAACTATATTTTATTATAAATTGGATAAATATACATTTTTACAATTCTACTGATAAATCTCTTTTCCTTGTAACATTCTCATTAGAATGTGTAAAATCCTTGGCCATTGTCCCAGAAAAATTCTGGTATTTGCAAGTCTTGTCTTTCATTTCAGTGTTATTCAACTTGCAAGGTTTACGGGGAAATTATTGAAGTTCTATTTTGAAGCTCCTTAAAACAAGGATGCTTCCATGAAATTATGAGATTATCTGTGAAAATTATTTACTGAAAAATGATTAATGGCTAATTTTTAAACTGGTTTTTCTATGAAACAGAACAGTGAGTTTTAAAGTTTTATTATTTGGAGAATTCAGAAAGATATCTTGTGCTAGTTGCATTATTCCAAAACATGATAAAACATTAACTATATTAGTTTCTTTTCCCTTGTAACAATTTACCATAAACTTAGGGCTCTACAGCAACACAATTCTATATGTAAGAAACAAACAAGGAGACTGAGTTTTCTGCTCAAACTATTGCAAGGCTGAACTTAAGGTGTCTGCTATTCTGAGTTCTCATCCGGATATTCTGGGATGATATCTATTCCCAAGTTTACTGTGATGGCTGTCAGAATTTAGTTTCATGTAGGACTGCGGTATTGTTTTCCATGATGGCTGCTGTCTGGGGGGCACTCTCAGCTCCTGGAGGCTACCTGAGCTTTTGCCTCATTTTTGTCTTCATTTTCAAGCCACCACTAGCACCTTGAGTTCTTCTCAGGCTTCAGATCTGTGGCCTAGTCTTCTGTCCTCAGTTGAAGAAAGCTCTGTACTTTCAAAGGGCTCATATAATTACAGCAGACCCACCTGCATTATCTCCCTATTTTAAGGTCAACTGTGTCATATAATATAATCTAATCATGATGATAAAAACTATCTTCTCTACATTTCCAGGTATTATGTAGCATCTGCATATAAAAAGGATAGACATCTTTGGGGAAAAATACTAGAATGTCTCAAAATTATGCCTTATAATGATGACATTTTAAAGTCAATGCACTGGTATGACCCTTCATAAAATATATCAGTTTTTGAACTTTTTAAAGATTCCAAATAGAGATAATATTTATTCTAGTTATACGTTTATGTGAGTATTTAATAACTGGGCAGATAATTAAAAAAAAAAACCTCAAAAGTACACATTTATGTTGATTTGTATCTGAGGATTAAACGAAGTTAAAGGAAAACAAAAACAAACCAACCAAGCAAAAAACAACCACGTTCTATTTTTTTCTACTCTGATAGATTTTTCTTTTGTTCATAAGAGTACAAGTATTTCTAGAACTAAAGACATAAGAATATTGGTTTCTTTACCATATTATTTTTATTGTTGTATTTAATTTCCTATAAGAATTTCATTTATTTCCCAATAAAATATGCCCCAAGTCGGCCAGCTCTGGTGGCTCATGCCTGTACTCCCAGCACTTTGGGCTAGCCAGGTGGGTGGATCATGAGGTCATGAGTTCAAGACCAGCCTAGCCATCATGGTGAAACTCCCTCTCTATGAAAAATACAAAAATTAGCCAGATGTGGTGGCAGGTGCCTGTAATCCCAGCTACTTGGGAGGCTGAAGCAGGAGAATTGCTTGAACCCAGGAGACGAAGGTTGCAGTAAGCCAATATCACCTCACTGCACTCCAGCCTGGGTGACAGAGCAAGACTCCATTTAAAAATAAAAAATGACAAACCAGACAAAAACAAGCAATGGGAAAAGGATTCCCTGTTTAATAAATGGAGTTGGGAAAATTGGCTAGCCATGTGCAGAAAGCAGAAACTGGACCCCTTCCTGACACCTTACACTAAAATTAACTCCAGATGGATTAAAGAATTAAACATAAGACCTAACACCATAAAAACCCTAGAAGAAAATCTAGGCAAAACCATTCAGGACATAGGTGTAGGCAAGGACTTCATGACCAAAACACCAAAAGCATTGACAACAAAAGCCAAAATAGACAAATGGGACCTAATCAAACTCCACAGCTTCTGCACGGCAAAAGAAACAGTCATTAGAGTGAATCGGCAACCAACAGAATGGGAAAAAAATCTTTGCAGTTTACCCATCTGACAAAGGGCTGATATCCAGAATTTACAAAGAACTAAAACAGATTTACAAGAAAAAAACAAACAAGCCCATTCAAAAGTGAACAGATACTTTACAAAAGAAGACATACATGAGGCCAACAAACATATGAAAAAATGCTCATCATCACTGGTCATCAGAGAAATGCAAATCAAAACTACATTGAGATACCATCTCATGCCAGTTAGAATGGCGATCATTAAAAAATCTGGAGACAACAGATGCTGGAGAGGATGTGGAGAAATAGGAACATTTTTGCACTGTTGGTGGGAGTGTAAATTAGTGCAACCATTGTGGAAGACAGTGTGGCGATTCCTCAAGGACCTAGAAATAGAAATTCCATTTGACCCAGCAATCCCATTACTGGGTATATATCCAAAGGATTACAAATTGTTCTACTATAAGGACACGTGAACACAAATGTTCATTGAAGCACTGTTTACAATAGCAAAGACCTGGAACCAACCCAAATGCCCATCGATGATAGACTGGACAGGGAAAAGGTGGCACATATACATCATGGAATATTATGCAGCCATCAAAAACAATGAGTTTGGGTCCTTTGTAGGGACATGGATGAACCTGGAAACCATCATTCTCAGCAAACGGACAGAAGAGCAGAAAATCAAACACCGCATGTTCTCACTTATAGGCGGGTGTTGAACAATGAGAACACATGGACACAGGGAGGGGAGCACTACACACTGGGGTCAGTTGGGGGGAAATGGGGAGGGACGGTGGGGGTGGGGAGTTGGGAGAGATAGCAAAGGGAGAAATGCCAGATGTAGGTGATGGGGAGGAAGGCAGCAAATCACACTGCCACGTGTGTACCTATGCAACAATCTTGCATGTTCTTCACACGTACCCTAAAACCTAAAATGCAACAAAATAAAAATAAATAAATAATTTTTAAAAAAGATTTTGGAAAACCAAAAAAAAAAAAAATAGAATTTACCAGGAAATGGAACCTACAACCTGTGTAATTAATGCCTTGGGAATTAACATTACTCCTATTTTAAATCAATTTTCTGAAGTAAGTGGAGAAACCCACTGAAATTTTCTTCCATGTATTTGTATACATTTTGCTCTTAAATACATATAAGCCAACCAGAAGACCAAATGAAATAGAAAATGTTACTTTCCTCTAAGAGGATTTCCTTGGAGAAACACCAGTAGTTTCAGAACTTATGTGACATTTATTCGAACTGCCCATAGATAGAAGGTGGGAGGAGGGTGAGGATCAAAAAACTATCTATGAGGTACTATGCTGATTACCTGGATGACTAAATAATCTGTACACCAAACCCCCATGACACACAGTTTACCTACATAGCAAACCTGAACACATTCTCATGAACCTAAAATAAAAGTTAAAATAAATAAATAATGAAACAAACAAAAATGCCCCTAATCTAATAGGGCTCATGATGAAACTCTGGGTCAAATTATTTTCCAGCCAAAGGCTTGCCATTAAAGAACTCTCATATTGCATAGAAATGTCTAGGACCTTGTAACACCACTTTGCTCTGTCGTTGGCTGAGGGCCACCCAAAAAGAATATGACTTCAGCTCTTTGAGGCTGATTATGTCATTAATGGCTAAAATCTGTCAGCTAACCACACTTCTTCACAAGGACCCTGAACAGGATATCTCAGTATGTGTCATAGTTACAGAGGAAAAAAATCTAATTGCCATATACAGTGTTTAGCCTAAGGCTATGTTCATAGAAACACATAAACAAAAATGTTATGAGGTATCTGTCAAGAGACTGGCATAATTGTAAGAGAGTCCATGGTCTACATCTGATTGGTCAACAAATCGTACATCTGATTATTATAGTTTTGCTAGTGCCAATAAATAATTTTCCAGGATCAATAGACAACAGAGTTTTCTGTATATATGAAAGATAAGATGCAATTATTGGTCACGTTACATTGTGAGAGAAGTGATGCTAGATAAAAAATAAAAATAAAACAAAAAAAGCTGAGTTATGTTGTGCAAATGTGCTTAATAGATATCAGTTAAGAAACAAATTAACATACTGAGACGTGAATGGCCAAAAAAGAGCTGAAGATAATTATTCACATCCCAATGAAAGTTGTGTAATATTAGGAATTATGAGTTAGACCATGCAGAGTGTCCTACACAATCTGAAAGAAAGTAGATTTTATAAGACAAGTGATACATGCATAGACATATAGAATAGTAGAATTTTAAAAGGATTGTGCAGATATTATGAAATGATGAAGCTGAACTAATACAACCATGTTTGAACTACCAGAGGAATTGTGCTGCAATGGGAATAATTGACTATTTAAATAGAAAATGTAAAAATTGACACTGGGATCACCCATCTCCTTGATTCAGGGAATACAGGTGCCTATATACATTTTCTTTAATTTCTCTAAGATTTGCAGAAGCTCAAGAGAGTCATGAAGGACCTCAGTTATGTCATTATTTCTACCTGTGCATGAACTGCCCAAATTTTTTAGCAGAAATTTATAGATGAAATAGTTCTGGAGTTCTGTGAGCTCCTCTGATCTTTATTCATTCTGCTTTATGTTGGACTTAATTTTATCTCTGAAAAAAGGTGGCTATGGTTGGATTACTATGATGAATTACCAGAAAAACCCAGGATTCTTTAGCCTATACTGGGAAGAAAAGCTAGACTTGAAAAATTGGTGGTATAATGTCTTTGCGTATTAACAAATTTTAAAAGTGGCTAATGTCACCACGGAGCCCTGAGTATATCGTTCGGTATGCTAGTTTGGCAAATCTAAAGTGGCAGGTAACAAAGGCTAAGAATTCTCCAGCGACCTCATGCAATTTCTGAGAGCACTAGGGAGTTGGCTAACTACCTCACTTACACTTTATAAAGTAAGACCTTCGACTCACCCCTGCTGATCTCTCAGCTCCTCTTTCTAATTTCTTTAATTGGAAAGTCAGGTAGTGACCCTGGCTGTGGAGAGAATCCAAGATACTCATGCATACAGTATTTTGTATTTTTGAAAAAACAAAACAATAAAAACCTAGAGCAGCGACTCCTGAGAATCTTCGGCCTTCATTTGAGATTTTTTAGGGGCTTAGGATAGAATAATTATTTAAGGCATAAAATAAATATTTCAAATGCCACAATTCACAAATGTGTTTGCCCAGAAACGACTGGCGCTTAAAGATGACTTGCGAATGCGTATTATTACAGACTACAAATGGGAGATGAAGAAAATTCTCCTTCTAGTTGAAAGCTGGACAATCAAGGCTCTTCTATTGCAAAGCAAATAGAGTGTCTAACATTTGTAATAATGAAAGGTGACATCCGGGGAGTGTTGAAAGCCAGATTGAAAGATGGGACAACACTAACCTACCAATCACACAGCAGAAGCCATGTTCCTAAATTTGAAATGTAAGCACTTTTTGAAAAAGCTTCTTTTCTAGAAGACTATTTCTTCTTTATCCTCAAAAAATGAAAATATGCATGTAGCAGTTAATAAAATCTTGTAAATTAAAATGAGTTTATATCTCTAAACATATATGTATGTGTGTATGTATATTATACATGTATGTATGTGTATGTGCATATATATGTATATAAAACAAAGCTTAAAAGAAAGAAGACACCAATGAATGGCCCAGACTTTAGGCTCTGCTAGAGATCTGATAAGAGCAAGATAACGTTCAGCAAAAATGGACAAGCTGTATTTTACAGAGATAGTAGAGGTAAAACTGGAACCTTAAAGAGAAAATCGGACATTCTAAAAAGCAAAAATTATCCCAGTCAGGTAGAAACAGTAATGATATATATGAAATCAAGATTTGGAGAGCTTGTTAACACAAGGCTTCACATCAGCATTTGTACTTTGTTGTGTGAATCTCAACTCTTATCATTTCACTGCCTTGTAACTTTTAATTGAATGTGCCAGGCTTAGTTTTGGACATTTGAATCATCTGTATTGTTTATAGTTACACAATTTCTAGTAACATATGATTTATCTGCAGTTAGAAGCCAAGCGTGCACTGCATTCTTAAACTTGAGAACCTAGTTTGACATAGAATATGTGGGTGATGTGCCTTTCATTGGTGAGTGGCTTCTCTCATTTCAACAAAACTTTCTCTTAAAAAAAATAATAAGTTGTTGTTGTAACAGCTTTTTAAAAAATCAGATGAGTAAAAAATAACTACATGAAATTTCCCAGAGTCACATAACACATTAGTAGTAGTAAATCTGTAAAATATCCAGGGTTCACTTAGTGAACTTTCAGGTTACTCTTAATTTCGAGGCATTAATATACTAACCTCTATTACTTTAAGTCACAGTTTTGGAAAATACCAATGTTGAGAGATTGTGGGGGAAAAGGAAAGGCATATGATATTTTCTCCCAATATTTTCCTTGCATATGACCTTAGAAAACAAACCTATGGCCTCTCTGCAGCTGTAAAACTGTTTTCATTTTACCTGCAATGCATGCTTAGTAAGAGGCTCAGAAAGAGTGATTAACAATGCTTCTGGAAGTGACAAGGATTGGCATCTGCTTTAAAAAAAAATGTTTCTTCCTTTACAAAATGCTGATGTTAAGCTAAGGAAGTCCTATAACGTCTTTGTCATCTAAAACGTTCTTGTACTGTGGACCACAAAAATCAGAGAATGCTATCTTCTGAAGGACAGTTACGATCCTTATCAAACAGATTAGAGCACAGCTGCTGTGCTCAACTATACCAAAAATGTTCAGAATAGTGGAAAACAGTTTTGCAAGTATCACACAAGATGAAACGAATGGCTCACCAGGAAGTAAGCAGCCTGTCTGAAATCCATAGTCTCAACATACCACTTCTGAATGAATGTGACTCAAAAACGTAGATTCCATATTTGTTTATGCCTAATGTGGCTGTAGTAATCATTTTCCCTTTCCAATCTGAAAAGTCAGATTGCTTGTTGAAGAATAGTAGAACCAAATAACAAATCAGAAAGAGACTATTTAAAAAATGTATGTGTTTCCATTTACAACTAGGTTCTTTATATTCTGTTATGGTTTTGGCAAACAATACGCATAATCACTTTTAGTACATATAAAGACTAACCTAGTCCATTAAAATTACTAATGCCTGTACAATGAAAATAGAGTAACCATGTAGACTGTCTTTGGTTTTATGAATGAACAACAATTACTTACCATTTAATTTCAAGTTCTTAATGCTGATTAGATGTTATCCCATTAAAAACATAAATACAGTATAAATTTGATGTATATTTCTTTAAAAAGCATCTTGAAGTGGCACAGTATAAAAGAAGAGAAACCTCATACAAGAATGACACAATTCTGAGAGATTACATAAAATTGAAAAGAATGACTTACAATAAAACAGATGGCAGTGGAAGCAGCTGCATGGTTTCGTTTCTGAAGTGCGTTAGACACATATGTGGATGGGAATATGGTGTGTGTGGGGAAAGAATTGTGACTATACATGAAAATGAAAAATTGATGAAATTTTGGCTTTTCTACATTGAGACTAAAATATCAGTGCTAGGGATTCTTTTTCTTTCAAGTACTTTCCTATCTATCAAATGAAAGAGGACCGGTACTCTTACATAAGCAACTTTAAAAATTCCACTGTGATGCCTTTTTCCATCCCCCATTTATTTAAAATTGCCATATAGTCTGGCTTGTTTTTTCTGTAAATTCCCACTTGAATTTCAATTATACAGTGCTGTGGAGATGTGGTTTGTAATGATTAATTTTATGTGTTAACTTGACTGGGCCACAGGGTGCCCAGATATTTGGTTAAACATTATTTATAGGTGCACCTGTAAGGATGTTTATGAGTGAGATTAACACTCGAATCAGTGGACAGTGTAAAGCAGACTGCCTTTTCCAATACTGGGTGGCCTCATTCAATCCATTGAAGGTCTGAATATTTTCTCTGCCTGATTTTCTTCAAGCTTGAACATCAGTCTTCTACCTTACAACTTGAACTCAAACTAGACCATAAACTATTTACTCTTGTGGTTGTTGGAACTTGGATTCTGACTGAAACTACACCATTGGCTCTACTGCGTTTGGACTACTCAATCTCCATAATTGTTTGAACCAATTACCTATAATTAATCTTTCTCTTTCTCTGTCTCTTTCCACAGATAGATAGATAGAGATAAAGATTAGATACAGATATAGAGACACACATATCCTGTTGGTTCTGTTTCTCTAGAAAACCTTGCCCAATATGACTCCACAATGATTCATATACTCTTCCAGGAACTTCATATTAAAGCATGTAAGTTTGACTTTCATGACCAAGAAATATAAGTGCTCTGGTTGCTTTCACATAAAAAATTTAGAATTTGTTACATGCTTGGACATAGCTGCTTTTTTTTTTTTTCTATCTCAGCAATTAGGTAAGCATGGAAGAAGAGCCTTTGTCATCCTCGGTCCTCCAGTGATTATAATGAGTGAAATATCCCTGCCAATACACATTATTAGGCATGTAGTATTAGTCAAACATAAGCTAGTGCAGTATTAGCCATTAAATTTGGGACTTTTAAAAATAACTCCGTAAACTATCCTATTTTGATTGCCATATTGCTGGCCTGTCCATGCAATTTATTATATACTGAATTTTATAATTATTTATTTTAATAATGATGAACCAGATACTTTACAGTGAGGAGTGTTTCTGATACTAAAACAAATAAAGTAATTGCATTATTCCATTCTCACATTGCTATAAAGAACTGCCTGAGACTGGAAAATATATACAGAAAAAAGGCTTAATTGATTCATAGTGATGCATAGCTGGGGAGGCCTCAGGAGACTTACAGTGATGGTAGAAGGGGAAGCAGGCACGTCTTACATGGTGGCAGGTGAGAGAGAATTAAAATCTCAAAGGAAACTGCCATCTATAAAATCATCAGATCTCATGAGAACTCCCTCACTATGACAAGAACAGCATGGGAGAAACTACCCCTATGATCCAATCACCTCCCACTGGGCCTCTCCCTTGATGTGACACACGGGGATCATGTGGATTACAATTCAAGATGAGATTTGCGTAAGGACACAACCAAACCGTATTAGTCATCTTTTTTTAAATGAGAAAATGATTCTCAGAAATATTAACTTGCTTAAAGTGATTGTGCTGGGCACAAAACTCAAGTCGGTGAAGTGCTCTTTCTAATTTCTACTAATAACTATTTGTTGTTTTTGTTCTAGTTTCAGGTTTCAGTTTATAGCAGGACTGAATTTGGTGGTTGAATCTATTTTTCTCCATTTTGTTTTTGTTGCTGTTGTTGCTGCGGTTTTAGTTATTTTTTTGTTGAAGTTTGAAGAATGAAGAACAGTTATTGTATAATAAGTCAATGCTCAGGACAGTATATTAGAAAGTCATTAAGGCATTACAAAAATTTTTTCAATAAAATTACCATAAATGTCAGAGATGAATATGGGCCAGAAAAGTGCATAAAATAAATTGGATGCATGACAATTTACAAAACGTGTACCCAAAGGGTACTGATCTACAGCTGTCCACCTGGTGAAGTTTAACAGCTTACATGTCAAACAGCATGGAACTAGGAGAAGTGACGACTTCTCTCTGCATTAGTATCTTCATTTGCAGCATGGAAAATGGTTACTACCTTGGGTATTGATTGTGAGGATTTAATAAGACAATGTAGGTAAATTGCTCAGCCTGTCAGATAGTACGTCCTAAAGAAATGTAAAGATAATAGTTGAAAAGGAGAAATAAGAAGAAGGAGTGAAAAAAAGAGAAGAGAATGTGGAGTCAAAGCTCTGTCCTTGGGCTGTAAAGTCCAAAGCTTTTAAATGACTAGACTAGAACTGCTAAGGTATGTCACATTGTTTGTAGTTGTCCACAAAAATTAACATTTCCCTAGGCCTTCAGCTTAATAGGGATCCATAGTGGTAGATGGCTGAGAAAACAAAAGGAAAATAACATATAACAAGTCCTGAATATTTTTGTTAATTTTCTGTCTTGTTAATCAGTCTAATATTGACAGTGGGGTATTAAAGTCTCACACTATATTGTGTGGGAGTCTAAGTCTCTTCGCTGGTTTCTAAAAAGTTGCTTTATGAACCTGGGTGCTCCTGTATTGGATGCATATATATTTAGGGTAGATAGCTCCTCCTCGCATTGATGCCTTTACCATTATGCAATGCCCTTCTTTGTCTTTTTTGATCTTTGTTGGTTTAAGGTCTATTTTATGAGAGACTAGAATTTCAACTACTGCATTTTTATTTTTGCTTTCTGATTGTTTGGTAAATATTCCTCCATCCCTTTATTTTGAGCTTATATGTGTCTTTGCACAAGAGTTGGGTCTCCTGAACACAGAACACTGATGGGTCTTGACTCTTTATCCAGTTTGCCAGTCTGTGTCTTTTAATTGAGGCATTTAGCCTATTTACATTTAAGGTTAATAGTGTTATGTGTGAATTTGATCCTGTCATTATGATAATAGCTGGTTATTTTGCCTGTCAGTTGATGCAGTTTCTTCATAGTGCAAATGGTCTTTATAATTTGGTATATTTTTGCAGAGGCTGGTACCAGTTTTCCTTTCCATATTTAGGCTTCCTTCTGGATCTCTTGTAAGGCAGGCCTGGTAGTGCCTCAGAACTTGCCAGCTCTGGAACAAGCTAACCTAATAGAAATCTACAGAATTCTTCACTCCAAATCAACAGAATATATGTTGTTCTCTGCATCACATTGCACTTATTCTAAAATTGACCACATAAATGAAAGTAAAACACTCCTCAGCAAATGCAAAAGAATGAAAATCATAACGAACAGTCTCTCAGATCACAGTGCAATCAAATTAGAACTCAGTATTAGGAAACTCACTCAAAACTGCAGAACTACATGGATACTGAGCAACCTGCCTCTGAATGTCTACTGGATAAATAGCTAAATTAAGGCAGAAATAAATAAGTTCTTTGAAACCAATGAGAACAAAGAGACAACATACCAGAATCTCTGGGACACAGCTAAAGCAGTGTGTAGAGGAAAATTTATAGCACTAAATGCCCACAGGATAGAGTGGGAAACATTTAAAGTTGACACCCTAAAATTACAATTAAAAGAATAGAGAAGCAAGAGCAAACAAATTCAAATGCTAGCAGAAGACAAAAAAGAAGATCAGAGTAGAACTGAAGGAGATAGAGACACAAAAAAACTCTTCCAAAAAATCAATGAATTGAGGAGTTGAAAAGATTAACAAAATAGATAAAGATTAACAAAATAGATTTTTTGAAAAGATTTTTTTTTGAAAAGATTAACAAAATAGATACACCACTAGCCAGACTAACAAAGAAGAAAAGAGAAAAGAATCAAATAGACACAATAGAAAATGACAAAGGGGATATAACCTCCGATCCCAAAGATCACAAACTACCCTCAGAGAACACTATAAATACCTCTACTCAAACAAACTAGAAAATCTAGAAGAAATGGATAGATTCCTGGACACATACACCCTCCGAAGACTAATCCAGGCAGAAGTTGAATCACTGAATAGACCAATAACAAATTCTGAAATTGAGGCAGTAATTAATAGTCTACCAGCTGAAAAGAGCCCAGTACCAAACAAATTCACAGCTGAATTCTACCAGAAGTACAAAGAGGAGGTGGTACCATTCCTTCTGCAACTATTCCAAACAATAGAAAAAGAGGAGCTCCTCTCTAACTCATTTTATGAGGCCAGCATCATCCTGATACCAAAACCTGGCAGAGACACAACTAAAAAAGAAAATTTCAGGCCAATATCCCTGATGAACATCAGTGCAAAACTCTTCAGTAAAATATTGGCAAACTAAATCCAGCAGCACATCAAAAAGCTTATCCACTATGATCAAGTCAGCTTCATCCCTAGGATGCAAGCCTGGTTCAACAGATGCAAATCAATAAATGTAATCCATCACATA
Organism: Cebus imitator; assembly: GCF_001604975.1. NCBI lineage: Eukaryota > Metazoa > Chordata > Mammalia > Primates > Cebidae > Cebus > Cebus imitator. The sequence goes on along the minus strand of NW_016107350.1, from coordinate 4,132,195 downwards.
AACAGAACCAATGATGAAAACCACATGATTATTTCAAGAGATGCAGAAAGGACTTTGATAAGTTTCAACACACTTTTATACTTAAAAACTCTCAATAAACTAGATATTGATGGAACATGTCTCAAAATAATGAGAGCTACTTATGAAAAATCTACAGCCAATATCATACTGAATTGGCAAAAGCTAGAAGCATTCCCTTTGAAAACTGGCACAAAACAAGGATGCTGTCTCTCACCACTTCTATTCAACATAGTATCGGAAGTTCTAGCCAGGGCAATCATGCAAGATAAAGAGAAAAAGGGTATTCAAACAGGAAGAGAGGAAGTCAAATTGTCTCTAATTGCAGATGACTAGATTGTATATTTAGAAAACCCTAACATCTCAGCCCAAAATCTCCTTAAGTTGATAAGTAGCTTCAGCAAAGTCTCAGGATATAAAATCAATGTGTGAAAATCACAAGCATTCCTATAAACCAATAAGAGACAAACAGAGAGCCAAATCATGAGTGAACTACAAACAGAATAAGATACCTAGGAATACAACTAACAAAGGATGTGAAGGACCTCTTCAAGGAGAACTACAAATCACTGCTCAAGGAAATAACAGGGAACAAAAACTGATGAAAATATATTCCATGTTCATGGATAGGAAGAATCAATATTGTGAAAATGGTCACACTGTCCAAAGTAATTTATACAATCAGTGTTATCCCCCTCAAGCTACCACTGACTTTCCTCACAGAATTACTAAAAACTACTTTAAATTTCACATAGAACCAAAAAAGAGCCCACATATCCAAGACAATCCTAAGCAGAAAGAACAAAGCTGGATGCATCAAAGATACCTGACTTCAAACAAAACTGAAAGGCTACGGTATCCAAAATAGCAGGGTACTGGTACCAAAACAGACATATAAACCAATAGAACAAAACAGAGGCCTTGGAGCTAATTCCACACATCTATAACCATCTGATGTTTGACAAACCTGTCAAAAACAAGCAATGGGGAAATGATTCCCTATTTAATAAATGGTGATGGGAAAACTGGATAGCCATATGCAGAAAGCTGAAACTGGACCCCTTCCTTACACATTATACAAGAATTAACTCCACATGGATTAAAGATTTAAACATAAGACCCAACACCATGAAAACCCTAGAAGAAAATCTAGGCAGTATCATTTAAGACATAGGCATGGGCAAGGACTTCACGACTAAAACACCAAAAGCAATGGCAACAAAAGCCAAAATAGGCAAATGAGATCTAATTAAACTTAAGAGCTTCTGAACAGCAAAAGAAACAATGATTAGAGTGAAGTGGCAACCAACAGAATGGGAAAACATCTTTTGCAATCTACCCATCTGACAAAGGGATAATATCCAGAATTTACAAAGAACTAAAACAAATTAACAAGAAAAAAAACAAACAAGCCCATCAAAAAGTGGGCAAAGGATATGAACAAACACTTTTCAAAAGAAGACATCTATGTGGCCAACAAACATGAAACATGCTCATCATCACTGCTCATTAGAGAAATGCAAATCAAAACCACATTGAGATACCATCTCATGCCAGTTAGAATGGTGATCATTAAAAATCTGGAGACAACAGATGCTGGCTAGCATGTAGAGAAATAGGAATGCTTTTTTTACACTATTGATGGGAGTGCAAATTAGTTCAACCATTTTGGAAGACAGTGTGGCAATTTCTCAAGGATCGAGAACTAGAAATATCATTTGACCCAGCATTCCCATTACTGGGATATCTAAAGGATTATAAATCATTCTGTTATAAAGATACATGCACACATATGTTCATTGCAACACTTTCACAATAGCAAAGACTTGGAACCAACTCAAATGCCCAACAATAACAGACTGGATAAAAAAAGTATTGCACATATACACCATGGATTACTATGCAGCCATAAACAAGGATGAGTTCATGTCCTTTGCAGGTACCTTGATGAAACTGAAAACCATTATTCTCAGCAAACTAACACAGGTACAAAAAAAAACAAACACTGCCTGTCGTTACTCATAAGTGGGATTTGAATAATAATAACATATGGACACAGGGAGAGGGACATGACTCAACAGAACTTGGCCGGTGAGGCAGGGGGATAGGTGAGGGATAGAATTAGGAGAAATACCTAATGTAGAGTTTGGGTTGATGGGTGCAGCAAACCAACATAGCACATGTATGCCTATATAACAAACCTGCATGTTCTGCACAGGTATCACAGAACTTAGAGCATAATATTAATAATAATAATAATATGTGGTAAATTGAAATGTAAGCAAAAGCTGAATTGATGTTAGGATGAAATCATATAAGAAGAGCCTCAGAGGCAGGAGAAAAGAGGCTCTTTTATTGGGTTTATAAGTGAACAACTAAAATAATCTGGACAGTAAAGTGTACTGAGTTTTAAGAGGACTTTGAATCAGAAGGTAAGAAAGTTGTGTAAAGTTTTGGAATAAGTCATGAAGAAGGAATTAGAGATGGTTAATTTCAAAAGAAATAAAACTTTCAGCATGGGCATGAATATGGTCTTCCAATATAGAAAAAGTATCCTGGGAAAGATTCTGTTTCTAGCTTTAATGAGCAAAACATTTAGAGTATATTGATTGTTGCTCATGCAAAGGGAATGTTTCTTAAATGTTAGAGTTATATAAATAGGATCCCAGTATATAGTCATCATGGAATATGTTGCCTCATGCATGGGGTAGTAAATTTCTTACCCGATATTAGTTCAAGCCACTGATATTCTGTCCTTTCACAAAAAGAAAGAAGACACAGTGTCCATTGAGGCTGGATGAATTGATCTCTAAAGATTTTTTTTCAACTATGAAATAACATGATTACCTTTCTATGAATTTCTATTCAACATTGTGCACAGGTTCTTTAAGTTTTATTTATTTGGGCTTTACCATGAGCAAAGTACTATGAGCTTGTTTTATGTACTGATCATCTCATTTAATTTATGAGAGAGGTAACATATTGTTGTTGGATTTAATTAGAAAAGTGAGGTATGAAGAAGTTAAATAACATGTACATGACCACAAGCTGCTAAAGAGGGAAGCTGGTGTATAAACTCTAGCAGTACGATTCTAGGCAACTAGAACTGGGGCCTTCTCCTTTACTGTAAAAAAGTTTATAAACTTTACAATGTCCCTCACAATATCTTGCATGTTTAGTAGAATCATAACACCAATGTGCTACATTCTATCATTGAACCTTCTCTATCCTGCCATCAGGACATCATAAAGATCTTACATTCAGTGCGGCTTAGTTCTTACTATTATATTTGCCAGTCTTTTCATTTTTGTGAAATCTAAGAATGAGAACTTGATTTACAAATCAGACCTAGAGTTTCGGACACTTGTTTTAAATATTATTAGTTGGGTCTCACACATTGCTAACAACTCATACCACATTTGTCGCCTCTAATTAAAGGATTCGGCAATATAAAATTTAGTTTTTGACATGATTAAGCATTTCGGGAAGTGGTTTTCTTCTCCCTTGTGGAAAAAAAATATGCAAGCTGCTTGGCTTTTGTGATAAAACAATGTCGCTAATGTCACATGAAAAATAATCAAATGAAAGAATGATGGGGATGGCTAGGTGTTTCCAGTGATAATCTTGGGACTTTTGTACTCTCAAAATGCACTTTTATAAATTTTGAGAAGCTCATTATTTTCTTTTAAACAGCAAATATTTCTTAACTGCTAGCAGAACGCTGTCACATTCTTTCTGATGAGTCAGCAGTTGCAATGCCAGTACATTAAACAGCATTTTGCAGAAGAAAAGAAGCAGAATAATAATTCTGTTGAATCTAACTAAGCAAGCAATATCACACTTGGTAACAGATCATGTGTATTATTTGGAACTGAAGATTATAAAAGTGTAATACCATATGCCTTTACTATTTAAAAAGGAAAAATATATTATGCTTTCTGAAAACACAAGTGCAGACACCTACAAATCTTCAGAGTGCACATTTATGGGCAGGTAACCTGCATTTACATATGAGTGAAGCTGTGATTTGTGTCAGCCAGGGTTCAAGGCACACAGGCTGTTCTCACACTGCCATGTTATAAAGCCAAATAATGCTTCCACCAGCCAAAATGACCTTTTTTGCTTAACCATGTAGGATGAGGAGTAGTTTCCTAATATAGACAAAGAAAGCTTAGAATCAAACTAAAATAATTGTATTTCCTACACAAATGCTTCCTTTTTTATTGAGTTTACATAATCAAGACTGAAAATCTCAGAACAGAATTCTCTGATTTTTCTATTTTCAATTTCAGAAGTTTCCAGTAACAATTCTATATAAATAATAAATAGATCAAAATACCAAAGGACATTTTTTCCCCAAGATTTAGATTTCTCGTTGTGCAGCAATCCTGGAAAAAGACATTTTTCAATTAACATAAAATATGTTATATTTCTGAGTATGTTTGGAGTCAGGAGACTTTTTTTCACATAAAAACATCATTGTCTGGTAGTTTCTTTCATAGCATGTAAACAACCACTATATTATTTAAATAATTTTTCAGGAAAAATAACTCATTAGATAATATTTGATTTGGATGTCAATCTCCTTTCAGCAAGCCTCATTTCCACCACTTTGTCCTCTTTTAAACATTCTATGTGTTCGTTTCAGGTAAAATTTCTCAGCTTCGGCACTAGTGACATTTTGGATTATGTAATTCTTTGATATGGGGGCTACCCTATGTATTGGGGAATGTTTAGCAGCATGTGTGCTTATGACCCACTAGATGACGGTAGCAGTAATGTCAATCAGTATTGTCATGACAATCAGTAATGTCTACTGTTGCCAGATGTGTCCTAGGAGATAAAATCTTCTGGCTGGAAACCATTGATTTAAAGCCACCACAGACTGTATCCATCCTTCCTCATGATAGCGAAAATTTTCATTTTGTCTTCTTTGCTGATAACTTCACTGCCATTCCTTGAGCCATTATTATAATTTAATTCACATTTCTTTACCTTTATGGAAGTTACTAAAGGTTTCTCTCTACTTTAAGAAATTGAACAATAGCTTTTCTTTCTCCTGCTGTTGTGGCTCCACATTAGGCCATAGAACTTGTGGACCAGAAGTGGGGTTGATTTCCATCACTGTTCACCCCCTCAACAAGGCACCTCTGTGCAGGGCACTAACTATGCAACCTTTCATGGTCCTCTGTTCATAGTATTACAAAGTGTCATGTATATATGGAACTTGGAAATTATTGTCTCCATAGTGGCACTATGATAATAGGTAGTCATGTTGTCAGGCCAGTTTTCAAAAGTCCATTTGCCTGTAAAACCACTGAAGTCTGTAAATAGCAATATCTTAGATTCTGGGACCTGGAAACTGGAATGCATGTGGTATAGTTTTAAAGGAAGAGATAAAATGAAAAGACAGCAGATATTTTTTCTCGGATCCAGTTTGGTAAAAAATATTTTAAATCAGAATGGTTTAGCTTTGATATATATGCCCTTTAATGTTTCTATGGAAATTCTAAAAAGAAGAATTATAATTGCAAGCAGGAAGTCAGTGTCTGCTTTATACTCGAAAGTTATTCTATCCTTATGAAACATAAAAACATATGCTCCTTCAATGATGGCAAAATTGGATAAATTTGTAAGTTAGAAAGTGAAGGGACTGGCATACAGACTCATTCCCTATACATAATAGGCACTATATATTAATTAGTATATTAGTAAATACATGTTAGTTGGCTAAGTCATTTCACAAAAACTTGTATTTTGCAGAGGTGATTTTTGTAAACCAAGATTCTATTTAACTGTTAAAAAAAACAGAGTAAACATTAAGTGTGAATTAAATGTTCAAGTTAATATCCCAGATACAATGGAGATACAGAGATAATGAAGACATGATTCATGTGCTTAGATATTTTCAAAATTCAGGAGAGAATTTTGAATAGAGAATAAAAACTATATAAATAAATGAAAGCTAGGTGGAGAAGGTTTTTTATTATGATGCACCCTGTAGATAATTATAATAGACATGAATAATTATGTATATTTTCCATCTCCTATAAACATTCTTAATGTGACTGGCATCATTATTCAGCGTTCACATATGCATTCAGTTCTACTGTGCTAATTTTATAAAAAATGAATTGAGATCAATTTAAACCTACAAAAAATTAAAACATGTAAGCACTCTATTCACTTGTTAACCCTTTCCTTCAATGCAAAATATCTTCTTCGCACCATATCCTGATGAAGATGTCATATTGCCACTACCTTGAGGACCTTGATAGATGAATCAGGAATACTTTGAATTACAGGTTTTGGAAAAGGTAAATCACTGAGCTAGATTTATATAAGCAGTTAAACTGAAGAGCCAGAGTTTAAGCCATATTGTCTGTTTCCAAACTCCGTGTTATCTCACTGCATTCCAGGTTTCCTTCTCTTTCCTCTTTACCTTGCCTTCCCAAGGTCATGAGCGAGTACTGGTGGATTATTATACTCTAAGTATTTTCCTGCTGTTTTTATAATATGTTCCAGGCATGATCTTTATTTTTTATTAAAAATGTGAGGCAAATAAAATTTTAATATTTGCTCATTCTCTCATTGAAAATTGTATTCTATCTCATTCATTCTACCAAAAATGTTTAGTGGCTTCCCAAAATTCTAGAGAGAAAGATTATCCTGATTTTCTCTATCAGCATTACCCTCACTGTACTATGAATATTTATATCATAATACTTGAATAGTGTTTCTGTTCTATGTTCTGTCTGTGTCCTATTTAGAAGCTGGTCAATTCATGTTACAACTTTATAAACATTTTAAGAATAAAACAGCCTTAAAAGAAACACTTATTTTTGAAACTCAATAGAGTCAGAATGTATATTCTGACAATTCAAGGCACAATTGCTGGTCATTGATGGAGCAATCATTTCTGGTTGTTGGGTGTTTCAGTACTCTTCAAGTTACGCCACACAAGTGTTTGTCTTTGTGCCACTTTTAAGTTTCATCACAAAGAACAGAAAATAGAATGTTAACAGTGAACAATTCTCAGGGAAGATCACAAATTTTCCGTTATGAGCCTATAAATCTGAAATTTAAGTGGCGCAATGATGACAACGATAAGTTTGTGTACTAGTTCAAGGGATTATATCTTTGCTCAAGATATAGTCATTACATATTTAAAAAGAACAAAGGTCTTGCAAAAATGGAAAACACAAAGCATTAATGATGTCAAGTTATTTGAAGTCTAACCTTCATTGTAGTTCTGCTCATCTATAGGATTGATTTGTTTTGATAAGAGTGATTTGTTAGGAACTTCTTAATTTATCTGTTCTAATAATATGAATAGCTCCTGTTAGTAAATACCACAACTTTGGAAGGGATATTAAATTACTTCCTATCTAATCCAACTTAGAGATATGTTTAAACACAATAGTCAATACCTCAACACTAAAAATACATTGCAATTACCAAACATTTTCTCTATGTGATCTATAATTCTTTCTTTCTCTAATTTCCCTCTAGAAAAATGTACTATAAACATTATAACTTTTAAAATCTCTTTAGCAAATAATTGGTAAAGAAGCTTATTTCCTAGCATGAAGATATTTATGTGCCATATATATACATAGTATAAAGAAATATGTTATACTGTAGATTTTATAGAGAAGATAAGGGATAGGTAAGGAAATAGAGAGTGGCAAAATTTGCTAGCAGGGATTGGTATTGTTTTGGATAATGTCATTAAGATCCTCTCACCTGAGAAGATATTTGAAAAGAGACTTGTAAAAAACAAAGGTGCCAACCACCTGGGAAAGAACAGAGACTCTGATGTCCCTGCCGTAGGGACATTCCTAATATCTTCAAAGAAAATCAAGGCCAGAAAGCAGGCCCTCACCAGATGGTGAATCTGTGGGTACCTTGATCTTGCACTTCCCAGCGTCCAGAAATGGAAAAATAAACGTTTGTTACTTATAAGCTGCCCAGTCTATGATGGTTCGTTATAGCATCCAAATGAACTAAGATAGCAGGAAGGAGTATGATTTGATTTAGATTTTTAAAGGATCACTCTGGGACTGTGTGGATTATAGACCATTAAAGAGAAAGAACAGAAAATGTAGAGACTTTAGGATGCTATTATACAAGTCCGGGGTAGAAATTATAGTAAGTTGAACGTAGGCAATAGTAAGAAAAGGTTAGGTTCTAGAAATATTTTGAAGATTGAGCCAATGGAATTAATTTGTTGATAGAATAATATGATGGATGGAAGACATGCAGAAATTAGTGATAACACCATATATTCTGGCTTGAGTAGTCAGAAGAATGAAGTTGCCATCTCTTACATTTACTGAGATGAGGAACATTCGGGGAGAAGTCCGTTGGGCATTGCTAGAAAAAAGCGATGTTTTAATTTTGACCACTGAGTGGAGATACCTAAGATGTTTGGTGCATATGAGCCTGTAGTAGGAGGTGTTTGGGTCAGAACTAGGTACCTGACAAAACATTTATGAAACTGGACTTTAAAGAAGCTATATAAAGGAAATAGTGCTATAGCCAGTGAGTTGTGAGAAGAGTGTACGAGGGGCAAAGCAAGAAAAGAGCAGAAATGTTTGCATACACATATGTATATTAATATTTTATATATCTGTGTGTGTGTATACATATGTATAAAATCAAGGATGAGGAAGTCAACATGTGAAATGTTTAATATGTGAAAGAAAGCAATAATGAAGGATCGAATGTTGAATCCACAGCAATTTTCAAGAGCTGTTTTCTATAATTTTTGGGAAATAAAACATTGTTGGTGTTTACTCAAAAAAGGATAGGAGAAGGGAAAGTATACAGACAATGAGAAATATCTCTTTCAAGAAATTTCGCTGTAAGAAAGGCTAGAAAGCACATAGAGCCATTGATGGAGCTGTGTCTGGAAGCAAGAGAGAGTTTCAGATGGTAAATATGACAGCATCTTTACAGGCTGATGAGAACAATTCACATAATAAAGATAAAAAGCAGGAGAGATGAGGCAAGGGTTAGGCTTAGATACCATCGGATTCAACTCTTGAAACAAAAAAATGGCAGAGGGTTTATATACAAATGCATGCAAACTGGTAGATTTAGTGGTAAAAATTATGTGATAAACATCTATAAATCCTGAAGGGAAAACAATATGCTAGAAAGATATGCTTCAAATAGGAAATTATAAATAGCTAATAGATAATACATGTCAAATCATTTGAACTTTAAAACACCTTTGCACTATTTTCATTATGAAATGAAAGACCAGGAAACACTACAGTAGAAATTCTTAGGGAATCTTTGAAAAAGGCAGAGAAATAATATGCTTTTAAATTGTTCAGTTAAGTGGAACACACGTCAGAAACAAAGGTTTACATGCTTATTAACCCAAATTCATAGTTCTATTTAAAATAGAATTATAACACTCAAGTGAGCAAATGTTTGCTTGCAGATAGTCTATTGTTTAAGTTTCAAAAGTGCAATCTCTTCAAACTGATTTTGAGTCTGCTACTCAATACAGAAAAGCAATTAAGAAGCAGAGAATTAGCAAGTATTACTCAGAAAATAAATATTTACTGTCAACCTTACAGATGTGAACAGTCCTGTTTCCACATATAGTACTAATTGGATTTAAACTGCCTCCTAAGTGTTCTATTAAGTCTTTGATACTTTCTGAGAAACTGGCACACCATATTATTTTTTTTAAGCTTTCAGAAATCATCAAATGCAGTTTAGGGCACTAATTATCTAAAACTAAGAATGTTTAATGAGACTTTGTTTCAAGGTCCCTTTCAGTATTGAGTGATTTCAATGCATAATTTAGGAAACATTTTTCAGCATCATAAACAGAGAGTTTAAGGTTTAAAGTTTAGTTTTCACTATTATTAAAAATAACTCCACACAATTTTTCTATTTTTCAGTCTTTAGTAACAAATAATTGTTATTTGAAGTTTTAGTAAGTTGTAATATTTTTCTTAAAAGTAGACTGAAATAATTAGGTGGGATAAGAATACAATACAGTATAAATCTATATTCTTGTTAATATTTACAATGATGCTACACTTTCAGTACATTAGGTACTGAAGAAGGAACTAATCAAATAAATTAATGCTTTATTTACTGATGCATTTAAAGTGCTTACCCATAATTTAATGTATCACAAAATGAATGTGAATACAACTTCCTAATACATCCAATTTTTCAAAAAAATATTCAGTAAGTTAATAGTGAGAAGACAAACACTATCCTACCCTCTTTATGTAATAATAATATTCATTATAAATGTTAAGTTCCTACTACTTCTGTACACCTTCATGAAACCATTTACAAGTCTTATCGCCTTCAGATTTCAACACAAGACAGCAGCATAGGTGTTGCTATACCAATTATTCCAATGCGAAATCATATCTCTGAGTTTTTCCAGTAGCTTGGTGAGAGCTTCTAGGCTAAAATCAAATGACAGAGCTTGGATCTGAACTTCTGTTGACTTTTCTTTCTATAGAACTGCCCCTGGTTATGAATAAGTTGTAAGTTGATAATGGATATTCAGAGGCACTAACTTCCAGTTTCTATTCTTGGTCTGGACTATAAATATTAAATAAATCTTCTGACTTATTATCAGAAAATATGTAATAATGCCTTCTATATAAATGGAGACTTTTTTATCTAGTAACTTTTAAAATTAATGTTGCTTATATATAGCTTTCTGTCTCACCATCTTCTTTTAATATACAACATGGATATCAATAAGAAAATTTCACAGCATAATTGATTTCTATATAAAATATTTCCTCCAAATTTGCATTTTTCAAAGAATGCATTTACACTGGTTTAAATAAAATATAACTTAGTTTATTTTCTAACAAAGTGTGACGTACTCAGAGTGTTTCTGAAAATCTGCTTTATTGGTTTATTGTAGCTGTACTAGAAGCTGCTAATCATCAACCAACATGCGTTAAATGATAGAGTACAAGAGGCTAACAATTAATAAAATAAAAAGAAATAATAGATGTACCTAAAAGACAGCTGAAAAATACTGCAGAAAAGGACATTCTAGAAGAGCATGCTGGAACTCAGGAAGTCAGAGAGCTAATGACCATTAGGCCATAGGATTCTCTAAGAACAGTGAAAAACAAGACAAAACAAACAAACAAAAAAACAGAACACATACACAGAAAAATAAATGACATTTGAACCTACTAGAGGATGGAGAGTTGGGGGGGGGAGAGAATCAGGAAAAATAACTAATAGGTACTAGACTTAATAACTTGTTGACAAAATAATACAACAAACCCCCATGACATAAGTTTACCTGTATAACAAACCTGTACACATACACCTGATATTAAAACATACAAAATGTGAAATACAAGAAACACTATAATATAGCAAGTTTTAGAGTAACTAATGAAGTTTAAAAAAAAACAGTAACACAATGAAATGACAGCAAAAATAATCCATTCCCTGTTGACCTAAAAATAACACATATATATTTTTTGGCTTCATGGTAATATTTTAATAGTCACAATAATAGATCCCAGTGGATTTTAACTATACCCCTATCAACCATCCATAAAACTCAAATCTGGCTGCAGGAAAGGATAGAAATGTTGTCAAAATTGGCATTGTAACAGGAAAGCTATAACTTGCAAGCTTACCAAATGGAAATGAGGAAGAGAACGAGACAGAAAATTGAAATGAGTGACATGCTAAAATTACAAGATGACCAAGAAAAGATACTGTGAAAACACTAGAATTAAAAAAAAACAAACAATTATGTTAACTAAAGTTGAAATTGTAAAGAGAAAACACAAGATATAGTGACAATGATTAAAACTGTGAAATAGACAAAAAATAAAAGTATGAGCCACATTTTCACCTTTCAAAGCAGAAAGTCAATAAATAATGAATAAAGTTGATGAATTTTAAAAAAGTGATAAATGACCTACTACTTATAAATATGAAAGTAACCCTCCAGAGTTCCACAAGATAGATCACATATTATTAGAATTTTTGCCTCTGGGCAAATCGGGGGTTGAAGGGCATTTCCTAATAAAGGTTTCTATTGTATTATTTTGATTTTTAAAATGCCTAATAGTTATTCTCTCTTTGATTTGAGCATGCGGTAGCCAAATAGCTGTGACATTTATGGCACTGTAACTTAAAGAACATGAATTCTAAAGCAGGAAGGCAGAATAATAGCGGCAGTTTCTCCCAATTATAGACATGTCCTGAATTTCTGAATGGACAACTACAATCATCCCCTGTTAGGAGACGATAAGAACTCAATGGTTTACAAATGCTTAAGACCACATTGTAGCTAATTTTGAAATGCAAATGAGTACATTTAATGCTTTCAATGAGTCATTAAATACACATTTATACTTTTATGAGTGAAAATGTTACAATCCAAAATATTGCCTAATTCTGACAGATAATAATTTTTCCCCATGTATAACAAACATTGCACACTGCATCAGATTATTATATTTCTTTCATAAGTTCAATAAGAAGGTTAATGCTTAGCCACAGTCAGTTCAAGTACAATATATGTGAAATGTCAGTCAAGTAGAATAATTACAGTCCATTATTAACCCAAATTACACAAAATAATTACTGATTCTAACCAAGAAAGTCCTATTTTTAACCTATGAATGTCAGGCCACAGTTTAGCATTTAGCCTTGAGAAATCAAGTCTTTATTTTTCTTTTTTTTTTTTTGGCAGAAGTATCATGGGGAAAGCTATTATTTGTCTTTTGCTCTCTAGAGGTCACTGTCTTGCAATTTACAGTGATCTATATAATTTTAAAAGAGCTTGAGTCAGAAAAAGGCAGTGGAGTGTTATAATTAAAAGGCACTTTGGCTTTATCACACTTGTTTGTTGTTTAAAAAAGAAATCTGGGATCAAAATGTATTAATGTATTTTACTAAACATTGTTGCTAGTGTGTTTACAATTCATTAGAAGGATATAAAAGTCGTTTTCCCCTACAATAATAAAATTACTATCCTAGTTTGAAACTTAAAGCATAATTTAGCTTTTTAATAAGGAAAGTTGTGTAATATATTAAAAATTCTTAATCTGAAATATCCATATGTTCATTTATTGAGCTCTTACTATCTTTTCTGACATAATGTTAAAGAAACTACATGTATGTGGATGTCCTTCAATGTAATTGTGATGATAGCAGTCAGTTTTTGTGTTACAGTCTTCTAAAATAGTTCTACCATTATAGTTTTCCAAATTTTATAAAGACAATTATAAATTTCTGAATTATGACTCTACTATGTTGAAATAAAATAAAATATCTAAGAAAAAATGATAATCATGCTTCTTAAGTATTTTCATGGGTTCATTATACTATTTTAAAATATTTTAACGTGTAAGTAATAAATACAATTCATGAAGTTTCATAACTAAAATGAACCACAAATTTACAACTTAAACAACTAGTAGGTAGTTGTGCTAGTCACCAAAAGAAGATATTCCAAGAATAGATTTACAGAGATGGAGAATGATAATTTGAAGTTGAAAATATCTATGATATATCTAGATACAGATATATTTCTATGGTACCTTGAAATACACATGAGTTGAAAATAATTGTTATTGGAGAAATAGATTCAGGAGTAATAAATATTTATGAGTAATACCTTTATCAAAAGCGTAGAAAATGTGAGCGTGATATATGTCATAGAGGATGTGTAAAATGAGAAACATCACTCTAACACAAAGGAAAGCACAAGTATGTGGACAAACAACATTCCAGATATTAGCGTTTGGACTCCCTCTTTTGTCATGGGCACAAATACCTCTCTCAATTACGGATTTTTCATTAGGTGAGGCATTAACAATGGGTAACGTTTGTATAACACACACAATAACGTTAATTCCTCAGGTAAAGATGAAGTAAACTATGAAGGAACTTTGTCCAAGGGTCATGCCCAAATCTCTAAGAGGCTGAGTCATAGAGAGCATTATACTGTAAATGGTCCTGCTTTTGTTATAGCGACTAAGTTCTACAGGAATTGAAAGTAGCAATGGGGTTGCTCGACTTCAAAGTTTTACCTGGAACCTTAGTGATACAGCGTCTCGGGGCCATAGTGCAAGATGAGACATCAGGAGCTAAACAATGGTATCTCTTTTCTAGTCAGACTTAATGGGAGCCCCAGGTGGTAAGTTTCAATGGGGGGCAGATTCAGGTTTCAGTTGACATATGGTCAGTAATAGTACTAGCAGAAAGTGGTTTGGGTGCAACCAATAGTCTTTGTTTAGTGCTCTAAATATAACGAAGTTCATTTATATCAGATAAAAGACACATAAATAACAATAGCATTATGAGTGCCTGTATTCATGGACTGAGTCTATAATTGTTTCCTTAGTTCTAGAACCTTTACAAAACCCTTTTGAGAGATAATAAGGGAAGGTGTTATTGATATCTAAACCCTAGTAAAAGCTATAGAGGTGATTGATATATACACTTATTAGTATGTCTCACTATCAAAATATATCAGTAACAGCTCTTATTAAATGTATTATTAGGTATGTATAAAATTCAAGAAAAACAATATAGAGAAAAGTTTCCCATCATCTATGAGGAGATACAGGTCTGATTTTCTCTAAAGAATGTCATAAAGAAAATAATCATTTTTAAAGATACAGACTAGCTGAGATATTGCTCTTGGGGGGAAATCATGTATCTATACTTCAATAATCACATATGATGTCTCCCCCTTCTGTTAAAGTATATTAAAATGGAGACTGAGCCTGAAGAATTCCTGAGCAGGCAAAACCAGTTTGTCCTCAAATAAATGCTCTAAAATTTTATTTTTCCTCAGTTTATCTTGTTTATCTTTTTTAACACTTAAAAAGAAAGAATTTTAGAAAGCATCTAAATTTATAAGAAAAAAGTTTATAAAAGTTTATGTGATCAGTCAGCTCTGGGTTTAAGACCCGCTTAGATATTTTTATATTGCTATTGCAAAATTTCTGAAACACTTTCAAAATAAGATATGTCTATCTTACATAAATATGTCCATATATATAATATACAAATATATGCCATATATATTCTGTATATATATAT